>NC_092503.1:109400559-109733059 GCF_047511675.1 Marmota flaviventris
TTTCCTATTTTGATGCCTTTAATTTCTTTCGTCTGTCTAATTGCTCTGGCCAGTGTTTCGAGAACTATGTTGAACAGAAGTGGTGAGAGAGGGCATCCCTGTCTTGTTCCAGATTTTAGAGGGAATGCCTTCAATTTTTCTCCATTCAGAATGATGCTAGCCTGAGGCTTAGCATAGATTGCTTTTACAATATTGAGGTATGTTCCTGTTATCCCTAGTTTTTCTAGAGTTTTGAACATAAAGGGATGCTGTACTTTGTCGAATGCTTTTTCCGCATCTATCGAGATGATCATATGGTTCTTATTTTTAAGTCTATTGATGTGGTGAATAACATTTATTGATTTCCGTATATTGAACCAGCCTTGCATCCCAGGGATGAATCCTACTTGATCATGGTGCACAATTTTTTTGATATGTTTTTGTATCCGATTCGCCAGAATTTTATTGAGGATTTTTGCATCTAGGTTCATTAGAGATATTGGTCTGTAGTTTTCTTTCTTTGAAGTGTCTTTGTCTGGTTTAGGAATAAGGGTGATGTTGGCCTCGTAGAATGAATTTGGAAGTTCTCCCTCTTTTTCTATTTCCTGAAATAGCTTGAAAAGTATTGGTATTAGTTCCTCTTTAAAGGTTTTGTAAAACTCTGCTGTATACCCATCCGGTCCTGGGCTTTTCTTAGTTGGTAGTCTTTTGATGGTTTCTTCTATTTCCTCAATTGATATTGGACTGTTTAGGTTGTCTATATCCTCCTGACTCAATCTGGGCAGATCGTATGACTTAAGAAATTTATCGATGCCTTCACTATCTTCTATTTTATTGGAGTATAAGGCTTCAAAATAATTTCTGATTATCTTCTGTATTTCTGAAGTATCTGTTGTGATATTGCCTTTTTCATCCCGTATGCTAGTAATTTGAGTTCTCTCTCTTCTTCTCTTCGTTAGCATGGCTAAGGGTCTGTCGATTTTATTTATTTTTTCAAAGAACCAACCTTTAGTTTTGTCAATTTTTTCAATTGTTTCTTTTGTTTCGATTTCATTAATTTCAGCTCTGATTTTAATTATTTCTTGCCTTCTACTTCTTTTGCTGTTGTTTTGCTCTTCTTTTTCTAGGATTTTGAGATGAAGTATGAGATCATTTATTTGTTGGTTTTTTTCTTTTTTTAAGGAATGAACTCCAAGCAATGAATTTTCCTCTTAGAACTGCTTTCAATGTGTCCCATAGATTCCGATATGTTGTGTCTGTGTTTTCATTTATCTCTAAGAATTTTTTAATTTCCTCCTTGATGTCTTCTATAACCCATTGATCATTCAGTAACCTATTATTCATTCTCCAAGTGATGCATGATTTTTCCTTCCTTCTTTTATCGTTGATTTTCAGTTTCATTCCATTATGATCAGATAAGATGCATGGTATTATCTCTACTCCTTTATATTGTCTAAGAGTTGCCCTGTGACATAATATATGATCTATTTTTGAGAAGGATCCATGTGCTGCTGAGAAAAAAGTGTAACTGCTTGATGTTGGGTGGTATATTCTATATATGTCAATTAAGTCTAGGTTATTAATTGTGTTATTGAGTTCTATAGTTTCTTATTCAACTTTTGTTTGGAAGATCTGTCCAGTGGTGAGAGAGGTGTGTTGAAGTCTCCCATGATTATTGTATGGTGGTCTATTAGACTCTTGAACTTGAGAAGAGTTTGTTTGATGAACATAGCTGCACCGTTGTTTGGGGCATATATATTTATGATTGTTATGTCTTGTTGGTGTATGGTTCCCTTGAGCAGTATATAGTGTCCCTCTTTTTCCCTTTTGATTAACTTTGGCTTGAAATCTATTTTATTTGATATGAGTATGGACACTCCTGCTTGTTTCCGAAGTCCATATGAGTGATATGATTTTTCCCAACCTTTCACCTTCAGCCTATGTATGTATTTTCCTATCAAATGCGTCTCCTGTAGGCAGCATATTGTTGGGTCTTGTTTTGTGATCCATTCTGCTAGCCTGTGTCTCTTAATTGGTGAGTTTAAGCCATTAACATTTAGGGTTATTATTGAGATATGGGTTGTTCTTCCAGCCATATTTGTTTATTTATGTTACTAAACATGGTTTGTTTTCCTCTTTGATTATTTTCCCCCCTTTACTGTCCTACCTCCCACTATTGGTTTTCAATGTTATTTTCCATTTCCTCTTCCTGTAATGTTTTGCCGAGGATGTTTTGAAGAGATGGTTTTCTAGCTGCAAATTCTTTTAACTTTTGTTTATCGTGGAAGGTTTTAATTTCATCTTCCATCCTGAAGCTTAATTTCACTGGATACATAATTCTTGGTTGGAACCCATTTTCTTTCAGTGTTTGAAATATGTTATTCCAGGATCTTCTAGCTTTCAGAGTCTGTGTTGAAAGATCAGCTGTTATCCTGATTGGTTTACCCCTAAATGTAATCTGCTTCCTTTCTCTTGTAGCTTTTAAAATTCTCTCCTTATTCTGTATGTTGGTCATCTTCATTATAATGTGTCTAGGTGTGGATCTCTTATGATTTTGCACATTCGGCGTCCTGTAGGCTTCTAGGATTTGGGATTCTGTCTCATTCTTCAAGTCTGGGAAGTTTTCTCGTATTATTTCATTGAATAGATTGCTCATTCCTTTGGTTTGGACCTCTATACCTTCCTGTATCCCAATGACTCTTAAGTTTGGTCTCTTTATGTTATCCCATATTTCTTGGATGTTCTGCTCATGGTTTCTTAACAGTCTTGCTGAGCTGTCTATGTTATTTTCAAGTTGAAATACTTTGTCTTCATTGTCTGATGTTCTATCTTCTAAGTGTTCTACTCTGCTCGTAGTATTCTCAATTGAGTTTTTAAGTTGGTTTATTGCTTCCTGCATTTCTAGGATTTCTGTTTGTTTTTTATAACCTCTATCTCCCTGTATAGTTGATCTTTTGCTTCCTGGATTTGTTTGTAATTCATTGTCGAAGTGATCTTTCATTGTCTGATTTTGCTGTCTAATGTCTTCCTTGAGACTCCAGATCATCTGAAGCATGTATATCCTGAATTCTTTATCTGACATTCCATCTGCTGCAGCTATTACCTCTTCTAACGTTGAGTTGACCTGCATTGCTTGTGGTCCTTTCTTTCCTTGTCTTTTCATACTGCTCGCATTTCTTTCTGGTTGGTGAAACTGTTGTGTTTTTGAAAATTTTTCCCCCTATATATTTATATTGCTCTTGTATAGTTGAAAAGTCTCCCTTGCAGGGTCGGGCGGTGGTCTGCCTACCTTGCAGGCGCGGGCGGCGGCTCTGCCCCTCCTCCAATTGGTGTGACGTGTCTACCACACCCGCGGACCGCTGGGCCTGTGCTGCCGGTCGGTCGCAGGTCTGCCTACTTTGCAGGCGCGGGCGGCGGCTCTGCTCTGCCCTTACTCCAATTGGGGTGATGTGTCTACCACGCCGGCGGGTCGCTGGGCTTATTCTGAGCGCGGGAGGCGGCTCTGCTCTGCCCCTACTCCAATTGGGGTGACGGGACTACCACGCCAGCGGGTCGCTGGGCCTGTTCTGGACGCTTGATCTCTTATTTCATGACATAGGTTTTCAATGCCCTTCCCCTTTTTTTCACCTTCCGGAATTCCCATAATGAAAATATTTGTTCTCTTAACAAATATTATGGAACTCGTATTATGTCCCATAAGTCTTGACATTGTGTACGCTTTCTTCATTCTTTTCTTTTGGTCTGGATTAATTCAAAAGACCTGTCCTCAAGCACAGATACTCTTCTATTTGTTCTACTCTGTTTTGGAAGCTCCACAACCTTCAGTCAGCAACTGTGGTTGTGACCCTATAGAATGTAAAAGATACCTTCCCCATAACTCTCAGGATCGTTTGGGGAGATGTCTGGGCCTATAGCACCAGTAGCCATAGTTCTGGAGCCCCAGGATGAGATGGGACCTACCTCACATACTACAGGATGAGCACAGGTGATGCTGCTGTCTGTGACACCAGGAATTGTAGACTTGAGGTTGTGGGACATAAAGGGGACATTCTGTAGGTCCTAGAGGACAATTGGTGCTGAGATCAATAGTGCTGTTATCCACTTTCATTGAGCTATATGACCCAGATAACTTCTTCAGGTCCCAAGGGACAAGAACAAGCAGTCCCAGGGATTTTGGCATCAGCAGCTATGGTTCCAAGTCCATGGGCTGTGAAAAACCTTCCCTGGGACCTTCAGGGTATGTGCAGGTAACATTTGGACCTGTGGTACTGGTATTCACATACTGGAGATGTGGGATGTGAAGGAAACCTTTCCTGAGTTCCACAGAATGAGTGCAGGTAATATTGGGACTTTTGGCATTGGTATCTGTGGTCCTAGAGCTTCAGGAGGTGGATGGGAATTCCTAGGTCATGTGGGGCAAGCTTTGGTGGGGACAACGTTTGTGGGATTGGTAACCACAGTCCTGGAGCTGCAGAACATGGATGGAACCTTTCCCCCGTTCCCAGAAACAAGCTTGGAAGTGATACCAGGTTAGTTTGTACCAGCATCTGCAGGCCCAAGGTAGTGGGAAACCTTTCTGAGTTCCTGACAGGTATACTCAAGGTATACAGGTGGTACTAGGGTTTGGGGCTGCTGGGATCTCCCCAGCTCCCAGTGAACAAGTGCAGGTAAAGCCGGGACTTTGTCCCAGTAGCTATAGTCTCTAGGCTTTGGGCTGAAGAGGAGATTTTACTAGTTTATTCCCATGAAGCAAGCACAGATGGGACTCAAGTTTGTGGCTGCAGCAGTCACTGATCCTGAAGCTGCAGGACACTGAGAGGGCTGTCTTCTGCCCAGTGAAGCAGTTACCAGGCAGAGACTGTTGGCTCTGTTGGGCAGGTGGCTGCAGTCCCTAAGGCAAGATGGTATCCAGCAGTATTATGGCAGCTTGGGTTCTAGGAGTTGGAGGCCCCAAGTGAGTTCCTTCGTTGGAGAAGAACAATCACTCTTATCCCAGCCAACTCCCTGGACTGTACTTAAAGCCCTTAAAGATGTGCACTTCTCTTACTGTTGGGACTGCCGGTCTGCTGCTATGATTGTGGCTGCTGGCACTCTCCTGCTTGCCTTCTCCCAGAAAGAAATACACCAGCTCCTCCACTCTGGCGACTGGAAAGCTGGGGCTGAAGTGACTGTTTGCTTGTTCTTTCCTCTAGGTTGCCCTCTAAACCTTCTATGCTGTTTAGGGTTCCCATTATTTCCTTACTGATTTTCAGAGTTCTCCCTCAATTACTGTCCTCAAAAAAGAGTTTTTGCTTTGTTGTTGTGATTTGTCTCTAGGCCAGAGCCATGAACAGAGCACCTCTAGTAGCCTGCCTCTTCTGTTTCTCAGAATTAGGCTGCTGATGACAAATTCATTGGGCTGAAAGAGTACAGGCTTCACAAATAGCCCAAGAGTTGTTAGCTTCAGGGGCAGAAATCCCTAATATGAGATTTTATCATTTTTCTCCATTTTTCTGAACACAGATGGTAGAAAAAATGAGGGTTGTGTATTCTCTGAATGTGACTGCTACAGTTCAAATAATGCAAATTATGCCAGTGAAAGGGGGTGTGTTTAATTTAATTTTGCTTCATATGGATTTCCTGTTTTCCCAGCACCATTTGTTGAAAAGGCTATCTTTTTGCCAATGTATGTTTTTGGAGCCTTTGTGTAGTATGAGATAACTGTATTTATGTGGGCTTGTCTCTTTGTCTTCTATTCTGTACCGTTGGTCTACATGTCTATTTGGTGCCAATACTATGTCATTTTTGTTACTATAGCTCTGTAGTATAATTTAATGTCTGTATTTGGGGTAAAATTGGGAGTTCAAAACCCACTTGAATCAAATGTATGAAATATGATATGTAAAGAGCTTTGTAATGTTTTGAACAACCAATAAAAAAAAAAAGAAAAAAAAATGTCTGATATTGTGATGCCTCCTGCTTCACTCTTCTTGCTAAGGGTTGCTTTGGCTATTCTGGGTCTCTTATTTTTCCAAATGAATTCCATGATTGCTTTTTCTATTTCCATGAGGAGTGTTGTTGGGGTTTTAATTGGAATTGCATTAAATCTGTATAATGCTTTTGGTAGTATGGCCATTTTGACAATATTAATTCTTCCTATCCAAGAACATGGGAAATCTTTCCATCTTCTAAGATCTTCTTCAATTTCTTTCTTCAATGTTCTGTAGTTTTCACTGTATAGGTTTTTCACCTCTTTTGTTAGATTTATTCCCAAGGTGTTTTTTTTTTTTTTTTTTGAGGCTATTGTGAAGAATGGGATAGTTTCCTAATTTGTTTTTCAGAGGGTTTAATCACTGATATATAAAAATACATTTGATTTATAGATATTTATTTTGTATCCTGCTATTTTGCTGAATTCATTTACTAATTCTAGAAGTTTTCTATTGGAGTTTTTTTTTTTTTAATCCTCTAAGTATAGAATCATGTCATTGACAAATAGTGATAGTTTCTCTCACCATGCACAGTACTCAACTCAAAGTGGATCAAGGACCTAGGAATTAGACCAGAGACGCTGCACCTAATAGAAGAAAAAGTAGGCCCAAATCTTCATCATGTCAGATTAGGTCCTGACTTCCTTAACCAGACTCCTAAAGCACAAGAAATAAAATCAAGAATTAATAAATGGGATGGATTCAAACTAAAAGCTTCTTCTCAGCAAAGGAAGCAATCATTAATATGAAGACAGAGCCTACAGAGTGAGAGAACATCTTTACTACACGCATATCAGATAGAGCATTAATTTCCAGGATATATAAAGAACTCAAAAAACTTAACACCAAAAAAAATTAACAACCCAATCAATAAATGGCCTAAGGAACTGAACAGAGACTTCTCAGAATAAGATATACAATTAATCAACAAATACATGAAAAAATATTAAACATCTCTAGTAATTAGAAAAATGCAAATCAAAACTACTCTAAGATTTCATCTCACTCCAGTCACAATGACAATTATCAAAAATACAAGCAATAATAAGTGTTGGCAATGATGTAGGGGAAAAGGTACACTCATACATTGCTGGTAGCACTAAAAATTGGTGCAACTATGCTGGAAAGCAATATGGAGATTACTTAGAAAACTTGGGATGGAACCACCTTTTGACCCAATTATCCCACTCCTTGGTATATACACAAAGGACCTAAAATCAGCATACTGTAGTGACGCAGCCACATCAGTGGTTATAGCAGCTCAATTCACAATAGCTAAACTGTGGAACCAACCTAGATGCTCTTCAGTAGATGAATGGATAAAGAAACTATGGTATATATACACAATGGAATATTACTCCGCTTTAAAAGAGAATAAAATTATGGCCTTTGCAGGTAAATGCACAAAGTTGGAAAATATAATGCTTAGTGAAGTTAGCCAATCCCCAAAACCCAAAGGCTGAATGTTTTAATAAGTAGATGCTGATCCATAATGGCAGCGGGCCGGAGGAGGCTGGTAAATGAGAAGAATGGAAGAACTTTGAGCAAAGAAGAGGGAGGGGACAAGGGAGGGACTTGGGGACAGGAAAGATGGTGGAATGATGGATTTTATTACCCTAGGTACATGTATGATTTCACATATGGTGCAACGCTACATCATGAACAACCAGAGAAATGAAAAGTTGTGCTCCATACATGTACAATGAATCAAAGTGCATTTTGTCATATATACCTAATTAGAATTAGTTAATTAATTTTTTAAAAGGGGGGTATTATTTCTAAGTTCTGGATTTTAGTTCTCTTCCACTTTAGAATAAAATAAGATTCAGGACAATTTACAAGAGGCCCTGGGTTTTCCAGTTCTGAAATGAAAAAAAAAAAACTATTGACATGAAAATCATGTAGTTTTGCTTTTTTCATTGATTCATTTACTATTGCAATTCCTATCCATTTTCCTGTTTTCTTTTATGGCAATATTTTATCATACCATGTATATACATTAATATGCCAGTATGTATATGTATGTATATGAAAGTATGTAAGGGTTCAAGTTTTCCATACTCTTTATTATGTGCAGAATTCTAAGATCATATTTTAGTGAAGAGGTAAGCCCTCTGTTGGTATCTGTTCACTCAGACTATAAATTACGGTTAGAAAGGCTATAATGAAATGAGTCAGTAATTTATAAGCTATTAAGATAGTTACAAGTGATTCTGGAGCATGTTGAATAGAGAACATATGTTTATGAAAGAAGCAGATTCAGCACAACATCTCTTTGGTTTAACCAAACCCAATCAATTAACAAAAGGGGATATCTTTCTTTGCCTGTCTCCCACTTTCCAAAAATAGCATCACTAACCACTTGTTAACCACACTGATTTTTGTAATAGAATGGTTGCTATAGCTTTGCTACCAGAAATACTCAGATTAAGCACCCTACTAGATTTTAGCCAGCAGTCTACAAAACAGAAAGAAAGCTCTGCTTGCTTCTTGCCTTCTTTCCTTGTTTGACTTGATGTGATAATTCATTTCAGATTTCTTTTTCTTTGACAGAGTGCCTACCGCAGAAATGGGATGGCTTTTCTAGCCTGTTGATGTGACTGTGCCTGCGACGACTGGAAAGGCAACGTTATACTGAGGTGATCTCTTGAAAAAATAAAAGTTTACGTTCTCCATGTCCTAGGGAGTGGAATGGCTTATTGTGACTCTCAACTGGCTGGCTCCTGCTCTTTTCCAGCCCCCTCAACACTTAGTCTCGTTTACTAGATGGACCATTTAGCTAATAAATGGCAGGATGTTTGGGATAGCATGTAGGTGGACAAGAATGTAGATCACACGATTTTGAAATTTTGATTTGGCATGGATTTGCTACCCTCAACACACGTATCCTAAAAGCAATGTCTCCCCACCCCACTGTGTTTGGTCAGTGTTTATTTGATACCTTTATAATCCAGGTTTGAGACAAAAGAGACAAAATTAAAAGGACAGTTGATCTTCTCCTCCACTGTCCTACCAGCTTTACTTTCCAACACTTGTTGACTGCATCTGCATGTATTTTACAGATGCCTGTTTGTTTTATAGCTAATCAAAGATCTAATTGACCTGCTGAACTGCCTTTTTCCCTCTCTTCTTCCCTCATGTACTATATCTGAATATGGGTCATTTCCATTCCTTCTTCCCATCTTCCTGCCATCAGCCATGTGTTTCTCCTCATACAGAACTTTTTCCTACATTTCCCTCCTTTCCCCTGGTCCACTTGCCAGGGCCACCATCCTATCCATTCCCTGTCCTATCAGAAGCAGTAGAAAGGAGCAGAAAAGCTTGCTTCTTCTCTTCAGCACCCCCACCCAGTTGGAGACTGGGCAGCCGCATTGCTTGCTGGAGCAGCTGCGCTACCCTCTGGCATCTGTGTTTTCTGTGGTAAATGAGGAACTGTAACTCCTGGGAACAAACCAAAATATGGCAGATGAAGTTGTACAGTTCCTGATTAAACATGAATTGTAAAGAAGGAAGTTATTTCTTTAAATTCTGTGGGAATTTTGTGTAATTTAACTTTTATCATGGTTTCACACAAACCAAAACAGTCTTTTATAAAGAATTAATAAAAACAGAAATGAGAAGCGTGACATTTTTTTTTTCCTTGGGACCAGATCATTGAGAGTCCCAGTGTGATTGTGCCATGTTATTCACATTTGTTAACTGTCATTTACCTGTTCTGTTAATACTCTTGGGAAAAAATCTGCACGTCAGAAACAAAAAACAGATATATAATATCAAAAAAATTGCTGAATGGTTTTGATATTGCATCTGTGCTGATTGAAATGTACAATTAAACTTTTCTTTTTATCATCATCCTTATTTTCCTTGGCATCCCTAATGGTGGAAAATTATAAGTCTGCAGTAAACATCCTAACTTTTAAAATGACAGCATTTATTGTATTTGGTTTCATCTCCCAGCCTTATGGAAGGTATAAAATTTTCAGCGGCTAATTTTTCATATTGAAATTTCTTCTGTTCCTGCACATTATATATTTTAAAGTTTGCACAAGATAGAAAATACAGTGGTTAGTTTTTTCCCTTCATTTTATTCTACCTGATCTCCATATAGTCCCAGAGAAGGAAGACTCAATGTACATTTCTCTCAGAAATATGACAGGTCTGTGTTTTTGTTGGTCTGGTGTATGTTTGTCTATCTTGAACAGTCTGACAGGTAATTATTTATAAAATCTGGTTTTGCCCAGTAAGTTCATATAATAACCTTTCACTTTTCATCATAAGCCAGAGAGCTGAATTTAGAATAAAACAAGGTCATTTATGTCTGTCCTGAACCAGCCTAGATGTCCCCATAATTGCTCAATATTTATATTTTTAAATCTTTTTTTTCTTTTCTACACTTAGGTTCTTTTCTTACACTTTCTACAAGACTAAATTTGAAGTGAAATAAAATTCCTTAAGTAGTGAGTATAGAAATAAAAGAAAATTTACAGAATGAAAGTTTCAGAAAATGTAGTTTAAGATTAAAATAACAGAGCAGAATCTCTTAGATAACAGAGCAGAATCTTAAAGATAGTTGAGAACAGACATTCATTTTGCAGATTAAAAAAAAAAAAAAAAAAAAACTTTTCCTAGAGAGGAAAGTGACTTTCCCTAAATCACTCAATAATGGCAGTGACAGACAGTGATTAGAACCCATGGTCCCTTGCTTTTAACCTAATATTATATTCCATTATATTGGATTTGCATTAGAATATTACCAAGACTCATTGGAGTTTTATAGCATATTTATCCCAGTAAATTGGAACATATTTATCCCAATGTAAATTTATTTTTAAAATAATACCAACTATGGACATTCCTAAAGCATAAGTGCTATGTGTTAAAATCTTCTTCAGAGGGACTTTGGCATTAACTAACTGACCTATGTTCTTAAACATCAGGCTCAACTCTAAGTCAGTGACTGTACACCCCTAGTTTGTTTTTTGTCCCTTGTGTTTTAGAGCTTCAGTGTGAAAACAAACCAACGAATAATGAATAACCTCTCTTCTAGATTTACCCTCTAGATTAAGGGTAAAGGAAAGAGAAATACTTCTCCTTTCACCTAAATTTGGAAGCATGACTTTCTGAACATAGCACTTGGAGGTTATGTCATTAACCTTCTTGTCTTCACATCTTGTAATAGTTGAGATTCAAAAATAATATTCCAGTTTTAGGACTGAGGGTTTTTATTTGAAAACCATCAGAAGCACACTTCTTAAAAATGGTGTATATAGTTTCTGAATCTAGGGAGAACTCTTCATTTATTACCATCTGTCCTTTGTTTTTATGAAATAATAAACAACCCACATTTAATGCTTTTACCACATAGAAGGCAAATAAACACAGTAGTGATTCTTAGTCTGAAAGGAAACAAGTTTACTTGTCTAAAAATTATAAAGTTTAATTTTATGAATTTTTTTAAACATAGTTCCCAAATCAGGCATTGCTTTCCAGTTCCTGTAACTCCTTATATAAAACTAAATCATTATAGAGAATGTATTCTCTCATCTGCCCTTCTGGAATTTAGATAGAACCTTCCCAGGTTGCATTTAAAATTCTACCATCAACCATGTATACATCTCATAAAATATTTTACAGTTTCCTGTATGCTCCAGCTGAACATTCATAGTATATAAACACTTCTGCAAATAATCTAAGGGCAACACGTTGAGTATGTCATAGCAGTGTCCCCTTATAAAGTTAATTCTCCAGCAATGTATTTTCTTATTCTGTCTTCTTAGTTGAAATCCAAGATGAATATTTCTTGTGCTGTTGTACAGTGGTGGGGATAGGAAGGAGCAGAGGACACAAGCGGTTTCAGTGGAGTTGTGTTCATTAAGGCAAAGGCTTTCTGCAGAGGGCATCAAGCCAAGCTTAAACAACAAAACCAGGCCTGCAGGAATTGGATGTAAATGTGATGGTTAAATAAGGGCCAGATGCCTTTAAAGATTCAAATATTAAAAAGTCACATCTCTTAATGTTTCAAGTTTAGGACAAGAATACCATGGCACTTTAAAAAAAAGAGAGAGAGAGAGACTTTCATTTGTTTTCTGGGATAAAATATCAAGTATTCAAGCTGTCATAAGTCATGGAAATTTTGGCAATTGGAACATATTTTAAAACAATCAATTCCTACAAAGGCACAAGAAACCCACATACAATATTTCATTGTTGACAAGCCACTGTGATGCTGCATAGAGCTTTATATTCATGGTCCCTTTTTCTGCTCATCACCACCCAATACTCACTGTTCTCATTTTTTCCCAAAGGAAAGTAAAAAACAAAAATATTAAAATGAAGATGACCAAAAGATAGTTTTACTTACATCAGATAAAGCTGCATTTGCTATTTTAACAAAACACATAACAGCATTTTAATCATTACAGCACATCACACATGCTATGTACTTTGTGTGTTCATCTCATCTGCTGTCACAGCCCCTCTTAGAGTTACAGTTACAGGAGAGAAGAACAGCAGGTCAGTACCTTCTGCAGTTACCCAAGATGGAGCTGGCACTATGCCCAGCACAAATCCTACAATTACACAGCATGAACTGTCCTAAAGATTTCTGAAAACATATTAAAGAGAATTGCTGCCTAACTTTGAACCTAGAAGCATTTCTAAGTACCAAAAGACCACAATTATACGAAAAGTTTAACTTACCATTCCTCTCCCAATGCCAAGTATTATATATACACAACAAAATAACATACAACATATAATAAAATTATACAAAACCATGCCAATTCCTCTTGAGTGTCTTAAAGCTTATAGGGATACTGCTACATCGATGTTCATAGCAGCACAATTCACAATAGCTAGACTGTGGAACCAACCTAGATGCCCTTCAATAGATGAATGGATAAAAAAAAATGTGGCATTTATACACAATGGAGTACTACTCAGCACTAAAAAATGACAAAATCATGGCATTTGCAGGGAAATGGATGGCACTAGAGCAGATTATGCTAAGTGAAGCTAGCCAATCCCTAAAAAATAAATGCCAAATGTCATCTTTGATATAAGGAGAGCAACTTAAGAACAGAGCAGGGAGGAAGAGCATGAGAAGAAGATTAACATTAAACAGGGACGAGAGGTGGGAGGGAAAGGGAGAGAGAAGGGAAATTGCATGTAAATGGAAGGAGACCCTCATCGTTATACAAAATTACATATAAGAGGAGGTGAAGGGAAAGGGGGGAAAAAACAAGGGAGAGAAATGAAGTACAGTAGATGGGATAGAGAGAGAAGATGGGAGGGGAGGGGAGGGGAGGGGAGGGGCGATAGTAGAGGATAGGAAAGACAGCCGAATACAACAGACAATAGTATGGCAGTATGTAAAAACGTGGATGTGTAACCGATGTGATTCTGCAATCTGTATACGGGGGAAAAATGGGAGTTCATAACCCACTTGAATCAAATGTATGAAATATGATATGTCAAGAGCTATATAATGTTTTGAACAACTAATAAAAAAAAGATGTATGATCAATGAATGTGTTACGAGTCCCTATAAAAATTATGAGAAAAACTTCCTTAAAGATCTACTTATGCAAAGTCTCTCTTGTTTAAAGATGAGATTTCTCCAGAAGACTAATCATACAGGCTACTATTTTATGATTTCATTAAAATTATTTATCATGTTACAAAATAATCCCCATCTTGCTTACAGTGTGTTTGCAGTAGCAGATACTAAAGTACACATGTCAGTGCTCTGCAGCTTTATAAATGACCCTTTAAAGTGTTCTCCTTCATTATGATACAGTAGTCATGGTTTCTTCTAGCCCTGCATGCTTGTGTGTGTTTGGAGGGAAGTCATGAACAGAGATAAATAGAAAAATGCAAAGAAAGTTGATGAGCACAATTTGAATGACAAATGATAACTTCCCATTCTAGCCAGTAGTTAATATCTTCTTTAATTCAACTCTAGGTCTGTTTTGCCTTAGGACAAGTCACTTCTGATTTATGTCTTATAGATGACAGGTAACAGAACACCAGCTTGTGGTACTGTAGCTTTTTTTCCTGATGGCTTTGCTTTGCTTCTTCCAGCCACTTACAAGAAGCCAGTTCACCTTCCAATGCTTGGGCTACTTCTTATCACCCCTCCCTGACCTGTCTGTGCTCTTCATCGGCTGTCCCTAAGCTGTGGCAACTGCTGCTTTGGAAGTTTATTACTCACACAGCAGCATAAGCAAGATCTTTTCACAGTCCTAATCCCACAAGAAGATAAGACAGTGGGGCCAGATGGCAGAAGATCTGAATAAGTGGTAGTTCACTGTGTCATGGAGTTAAGAACCAACTCTAAACACAGGAAGTTTTATGATTTGTATCCCTACCCAAGGTGGGGCTGGGGGTGTTGTAGAGATAGAAAGTGCTGTGCCTCCCAGAACCAGGGAGGTGGACAAGAGGCAACCTATTGGCAGCCTGTGTGTCTTTGGGGATCACAGGCTATGGGTGAGCCTTGCCTGGGTGGCCTGCACGGGGATGAGCAAGATCTCCTTGTGCTCCTGCACGACACTGCATAGAAGTGACTATTTTAAAAAATCAACCTGCCTCTTCTTTCCTAGGTTCTCTTGGTGCTCTCTTTTCCTATTTCCTTGCCATAGTTTCCTGCGTGGCTGAGCACAGGCAGGAACTCATTCCCTGAATCTTTAAGCCCCTGTTGTTTTCTCTGCTTCCTGTGTAGGGTCCCCAATTATCACTGCATTGCCATTAGCTTGCACCACATTAAGAATTTCTAGAGGGCAAGTCTTGAACTGACACCTCTTTGTAAATCACTACAGGTATTTATTACATACTCAATAAATATTTGTTGTTTGATTGATAGAAGTTACTCGTTTAAACAAAAACTCAGAAGCCTTTAAAATCTTATCAGTACTTGTTGCACTTATGAGCCAGCAAATCTCATGAACTATAGAAAATCACTGCCTTTTTCTTAAAGACAAATACAGTATCTCAGAAAAACAATACATGCTTCAAGTTTCTTGTGGCTTTTGTTAGAAGGTCACTTTGACTTGGAGTCCTGTTTTGCAGGGGTTAAGGACCTCATAAAGAGATAGCCCCAGTCACATTTGCACTGCTAAAGACCTAAGAATTTTTGTGTCTCATCTAAATTTGTATAAACTTGAAAAAGAATTACAGACTAAGAAATTCTCTATTTTTGTAGATGGTCCATCTTTGAAAATGTACTATTTCTCCCAATAGTTTATTTTTAAAAACAATTAGCTTTTTAGGATGAGATTTCCCTACAGGTATTGGAATAACATGTCCACTGAATTTAAAGTACATATAAAAAAATATCTATTGAGGCTAAAAATAATGATTTTTTCTGTTCATTCATTCAAAAAAATTCTTTGTAGCACCTATGAAAGCAGGCAACCAATTGAAACCAGAATTAATAGACAGGCTGCTGCTAATGTCTTCAGAGCCCTTCCTTCACCCTTATCAAAATAACCTGCCCGTGCTCCAACCTGTTGCTAAGGTAACCTGTCCTAGGAATTGTCCCTCCCTACAGGGAGCTGTTAATTACACACTCTTCCTGCCCAGATCACTCTTCCCTGGCCCCTGCCAGCTCATCTGCTTCTCACCTTTTGGCCATCCCATTGAGCATCTCCTGGGCCTAATCAAGTAAAACAGCAGGAGAAAAAAGGAAGCCTAGGACATATAAAAAGAACACCCCCACTTCTTGGGATACCAGGACACAGCTATGGCCCCCTTCTCCCTCCAGAGAGAAGTCTATGTTACCCTTTTTTTAAACAAACCCTGCTTCATCTGTTTGCCTGGGCATGCTTCTCTAATATTATGCTCCAACATGTGAGGAAGCAGAACTCACCAATAATAGATATCACAGTAATGGAGCTCCCCAAACAGGGAGTCCAAGGCCCAAGGGGAACTCTGAAATTCCAGAAAGGGACTTATGAAGCCACCAGGATTAATTCACCTGTAACGTAAATAAAACATGTTTTCCCATTATATGTGCCACACTTTATATTCGTACATGCCATTGTGATTTTAAAAATATAAATTTATTTAAGAGTGATACTAAAATCCTGGTAACTTTTTGACATTTTTTTAAATTAAGAAACTAAAAGCAAAATGAATTTATGTTACGACTTGTTTTTCAAGCTAAAAATAAGAAGGTAACCACTGTTTTTATATTTTTGCAGTAAATGCCATAGTCTCCTTAGTGCTTCAGTAGTGAGTTGACTGTACCCTCTGAAGCTTTGGGGCTGCTTTAACTTAGGCTTAAGGATAGTTTTTTCTCTTGACATAAAGTATCACCTGAACTTTTTACATGTGTCTTATTTGGGGAAAATTTATGATATTTTTAACATTAGGAAGTTTTGCTTTTCCTGACATTTTATTACTTGGCGTATTTGAAACATTTCAATCACAGACAATAAATATTATGTGATTATTGTTTTCATATGGATAGACTATTTCCTCCTGTTTTTTCTAACCCCTTTCCCAGCTTATGATACTAAAAATTTATTAATACTAAGCTGTGTCATTCAGCTTTCCCAGAAACACATATAGTGAAAATTGAAAGAGGGGCAGGTTTGAGAGAGAAGGGGTAATAGTAGTTAAAAATAAATTAAGGTATGTGGTTTTTCTTTTGGTTGGAGCTCAATTCTTTTCTTGTTCAGTTGTAATAAAGATTATATTTATTCTGTAAATCATTTGTATAAATTGTCAAAGCCAGTTATCACATTAAAGGATTTTTTTATATCAGTGATATGGAAGCTAAATGACGTTAGCTTAGTACACCATGAGTTCTCATTGTTTAAAGCCTGCATTTGTAACTCAGTGGTAGAGTGCTTGCCCAGCATGCATAAGGCCCTGGGCTTTATTTCTAACACCACGAAAATAAATAAAAAAATTCCTTTATTTTAAAAAAATGTATTCACATTTAAAAGCTGTCGTTGTGGCTCCCTCGCTCACTTTTGAGTTTTCCATCAAATATCATCATTATCTCAATAAGGCTTTCCCTTTTAAATATTAGAACCCCAGCTTCTGCCCTTGCATACTATCTTCCTCTTCCCTGCTATTTTTTCCTTCTTCTTTTGGTACCAGGGATTTAACCCAGGGGTGCTTAACCACTGAGCCCTGTCCCCAGCCTTGTTTGTTTATTTGAGACAGTTTCTCTCTAAATTGCTTACTTCATTAAATTGCTGAGGCTGGCTTTGAACTTGGGATCCTCCTGCCTCAGCTGGGATTACAGGCAAGCATTACTGCTTCTGGCCCCTGCTTTCTTTTTTCACTCTAACATTTACCGTCTTCTAGCTTACCACATCATAGATTGATTTAATTTGTTTATAAAGTCTCTTTCCTGTAGAATGATAACTTTGTAATTAAGGATTATGGTCTGTTTTGTCCATATCCCAGCACTCAGAACAGTGCCTGACACATAGTACATGTTTAGTCAGTGTTTACTAAATGAAGAAACAGTTAGTTGATCAGCATTTAATTCTGTGGATTCTTGAAACACTAGTCTCATTTGTTTTATTCCATTTCTCAACATTAAGCCTTCCCTTGATTTTCCCCAACTCCTTTGAACTTATTTCTTCAACAGTGTTTTTCAACAGAACTCTTTTTAAATATTTTTTCCTAAATCACAATGCATGTTCAACAGAGTAAGAAATCTAACCATCACAATCAGAAATTGGCAATAATGTTATATCAAATTAATGTCTGTTTCACTACTTATTCAGATTTTCATTACATCACAACTCCAGATTAGCATTTGCTTATCACTTCACATACTGCAGAATTTCTTAGACAAGGCACAGAGAACCTGTTTCTTTAAAATCCGTTTAATGTGGTATAGTTTACATATAGTAATAAACCCTTTTCAGATGCATAGTGCTATTCAGTGACTTGGGATCACAGTTGTGTAATCACCACCATAATCAGCATACAAGAACTCAAAGAAGTCCTCTTATGTCCCCTTGTAATTGATCCCCTCACTACCACATCACTAGCCCCTGATTTTCTATCCCTAGCTTTACCATTTCCAGAATGGCATCCAAAATGTAATCATTCCATATGAATTTGAATTTCAAGTTTTTTTCTAACTTTTTTTACTTAGTATAATGCTTTTGAGGTTCATTTGCATTGTTTTGTATATCTTTATCTTTTATTGTTGAATAATATTCCATCATATGGGTGCATTATAATTTGTTTATCCATTCATTAAGTCAACATTTGGGTTGTTTGCATGTGCTGGGCATTAAGAATAGAGTTGTTATGAACATGAATGGACAAATATCTGTGAACTCGTGTGAATATTCGTGTGAATAGGGTGAATACCTAGGAGTAGGACTGCCAAGTTATATGGTAAATGAATATTTAACTCTGTAAGGAATGGCCAGCTGTTTTTCACACCCCCTGGCATTCACGCCAGAAATGTGAAATTTCTAGTTACTCCCTATCTTCACTAACATTTGGTATGTTTGTTTTGTTGTAATTTCAGGCATTCTAATAGGTGGCATCTTACTGTGATTTTTACTTTGCATTTCCTTGATGACTAATGATATTACACATTCTTCATGTATTCACAGTCATCTGTATTTCTTTCTTAAGTGATTATTTAAATCTTTTGCCCATTTAAAAAAAATTACTGGTTGTCTTCTACCTACAATGTAGGAGTTCTTTGCATATTTCAGATACAGAACCTTATCAGAAATGTGTTTTTTACAACTTTTCTGATTCTTGGACCTATCTATATTAAAGTATCTTTGGAAAAGCTGAAGTTTTAAATTTTGAAGTCTAATTTATCAACTTTCCTTCTTTTATGGCTCATACTCTTTGTGTCTTCTCTAAGAAATCTTTAACCCAGACTCACAAAGGCTATGTTTTCTTCCTGATAATTTAACTTTTGCTTTCACATCTGTGATTGACTTGGAGTTTATTTCTATGTATGGTATGAGGTTAGAGTAGAGGCTCTTTCTTTTTGGTGAATGAATGTCTGATTGTTTCAACACCATTCATTAAGAAATCCGTCCTTTTTTCACTGAATTACTTTGGTGATGTTATCTAAAATCAATTGACCATAAAAGTATAAATCTGCTTTGGATTCAGTTTTGTTCCATTAATCTATATGTTCTGTCCCTATGCCACTACTTCGTTGTCTTGATTATTCATTTTATACTAAGTCATGAAATCAAGACTATGAGTCCCTCAACTTTTTCCATATTTATATAAAAACATTTTCTTGGGTTTTGATTGGAATTTGTTTTAATCTATGGCCCAATTTGGAGAGAATTAATGTCATAACTACATTAATCCTTCTAATCAGTGAATGTGGGTAGCACTGCATTTATTTAGGTCTTTTCTTTTTTTAGTGGTAGATTATATTGATTTTTTAAATGTTGAACCAAGCTTCTGTTAGTGGGATAAATGCTACTTGATAATGATGTATTAGCCTCTTTTCAGTTTGATGAATTTGATTTGCTAATTTTAAAAGTTTTTTTGTATCTGTGCTCATGGAAAATATTGAGCTTCTTTAAAATGTCTTTTTTTTTCCCCCTGTTTTTTTTACTAGGTCATGCTAGCCTCATAAAATGACTGATTTTGAACTTTTTCCTTTTCTATATTCTGAAAGTGTTTCTTTGGAAGTGGAATTATTTTTTCTTAAAAAACTCAATACAATTCATCAGTGAGTCCATTAGGGCCTGAACTTTTCATTGTGGGACAATTTTTAGCTCTGAATAGTATTAGATCATTGCTGTTTGGGGTTTCTGTCACTTCCCAAAAGAGCTTTGTTAACAAATACATTGGCATAAAGTTGTTCATAAAATTCTGTTATTATCCTTAAATGTCTATAGGATCTGCAATGGTACTCCTCTTTTTAATTCCTGAGAATGGGCGTTAGTCCCTGCTTCATCTACAGGTATTCATCAGTTTTATTGATTTTTTTTCAGTCAATCAGCCTTTGGTCTCATTCATTTTTCTCAATTTTTTTTTCTGTTTTCAGTGCCAACAATCTACTTTTATCTGCATTATTTCCTGCCTTCTGTTTGCCCTGGGTTTATATCATCAGTTTCCCTGTAAGCACTCTTTAGCTATACCCAACACACTTTGATGTTTTAGTTTTTATTTAATTCAGAATATTCACGGATTTTCTTTTGACCCATGACTTATGCATTGATTAGCTTCAAAATATTTGAGAATATTTTAGGTATCTTTTTATTAAATTTTAGTTTAGTTTCATAATAGCTAACATACTTTATATTACAATCTTTTAGGTTTGTTAAGGTTTACTTATGGTCCAGGATATGTGTATGTGAAAACATGTATATTCTATTATAATTAGGTATAGTGGTCTATAAATGTCAATTAGGTCAAGATGATTGATAGTATTGTTCACTTATTCAGTCTACTTACTGACTTCCTATTTTTTCCAGTTAGTTACTGAGAGAGGAGAGTTGAAGAAGCTTAATATTGTACGTTTGTCTATTTCTCCTTCACTTTTTCTTAGTGTTTACATAATGTATTTTGAAGTTCTGTTCTTAGTTGCATACGTGTTTAGGAATGGTACATCTTCTTGATTCACTAACTATTCCCTATAGCATTATGTAATTTTAGTGTTTACATTGGCAACATTTCATATTCTGAATTTTGCTTGTTCTGATACCAATAAATCCACAGACTGTATTTTGATTACTGTTTGGAATATACACACCTTTTCATGATCTGTCTTTTAACTTTTCTGTTTCTCTATATTAAAATACCTTTTTTGGCATGATGCAGTGGCGCACACCTGTAATCCCAGAGGCTCAGGAGGCTGAGGCAGGAGGATTGCGAGTTCAAAACCAACCTCAGCAAAAGCAAGGTGCTAAGCAACTGAGTGAGACCCTGTCTCTAAATAAAATACAAAATAGGGCTGGGGACGTGGTTCAGTGGTCTGGTGCCTCTGAGTTTAATCCCTGGTACCAAAAAAAAAAAAAAAAAAAACACTTTCTCATTGACAGCTTAGAGTTGAGTCTTGCTTTTTGACCCAATTTAGTCTCTGCTTTTAATTGAAGTAGACTAATTAAATTGAATTTTTGGTTCACTTACATTCAAATATATGGTCTTGTGCTTTTCACAACTCTCTGACATGAATTTGTATTACTTGGTTTTAATAATTTTTTTATCATTTGAACCCTTTGACTCTATAACTCTATTTAACTTATTACTTTAAAAAAACACATTCATTGCAAACAAAAACATAGAAGACTCATAAAAGCACAAAGAATAAGAATTATCTATAGTCTTTTCAACACTGAGACTACACATTGATATTAAACATGTACCACACGCATACAGTGTGTTCATTCAGTACACACTCGGTAGCCTGTCCTAACCTTTCCTCAGGACAGTCCAAGACTGCTGAGTATTCCATATTATGTCTGATTCATTTGGGATATTTTTCCTAAAGTTTTGTCATTGTTATAGAAGATGCATTATTTTTGCACACATCAGATTCCTTTCTTTGTTTTTTAACCCCTGCCATTGTGTTGTCCACCTTACTGTTGCCCTCTCTGTGAAGGTAATATGTCTGCTTTTCTCTGGCTACTTTTGAGATTTCTTTTTTTCTTTTATTTATCAACAGTTGTAGTATGACATGTCTACAGATAGTTTTCTTAGTATTTATCTTTCTGATGTTTGTAGAACTTCTTAAATCTGTGACTAGACATCTTGTCAATTTTCTTCAAATTTTAGCTACTTTTTTTAAAAAAAAAATACATTCATTTATGTCATCTTGGCCTTAGTCATGTGTGTGCCATACTGTTTAACTATATACATTGTGGCTCCAGTGTTCTCTTCTGTCTTTCCCATCTCCTTTTCTGTCTACTTCAGTCTGGATTATTTCCTGCTGATCCTCTAACCTTGATTGAGTATCTTTTCTTCATCTAAAATTCTATTCAGCCCAATGATCGCATTCTTAATTTTAATGTCTTTTTAAAATTATTTTTCAGTCATTTACCATTGATTCTTTAAAATATTTTTTAAAAAATCCAGTGCCACTCCCTTCCTGGTTACCCCAATACTTGTGGATCTATTTCTGTTGTTTGGAATTTTTCTTCTTGGTTTCCAGTCACTGGGTTGTTTCCTATTTTGCTCAGCAGTTTTTTTATTGAATGCCACACACAGCATATGGGGGGTGGGGAAGAGTGAAGTTCTGGGTGATTTCTTCCAAAGAGAGTTTAGCTTTCTGGCCCATGGAGCATCATCAGATGGAGACTGCTGCATGTCTGCTTTGCCCTCATTCCTAGGAATCATCCCTGTGTTGTTTCCCAGACCCCCACCACCTTGTTGGAACCTGAACTCGAACCTATGACTCTCCTGCCCCATGAGATTGATGAAATTTCTGGTCACCCTTCAGTGTGCTGCTGCTGCTGACACTGGCCCACACACGTGCAACCCTAGGGTTGACATGCACTTCTGGGGGAAGCTGCAGAATCACAGGCTCCCCTCTACAGCGTCCCGCTGTCTGGGATCATAATTCCTCAGCTACCTTGTTGGCCCCAAACTCCCACCTCTGCTTCCCTAGCTCAGCACTGTGCCATGAGCCCAGACCACTGCTTCGTGCCTGGCCTCTGCTCCCTCACAGCTACAAATTCCCTAGGGAAAAATGATTTTTGTTTTCTTGGTCTCCAATATCTTGCTCTTTAATCCTTCCTCCTTCAGGTGTTTTGTTTTGATTCGTTTTTCCTGATGCTTCCAATAACTCACAGTCCCCCAACGATGTCCAAATCCCCAGAACCTGTGAATATCTTACATTACCTTAATGGGGGAACTGCAGTCGCACATGACATTATGGTTGTTAATCAACTGGTTTTAAGATGGAGAAGTTATCCTAGATTGTGTAAGTGGCCCTAATCCAATCGCGTGGGCTTTTAAAAGCAGAAGAAAGGATACAAAATATGCAACATCAATATGCACTGCTGGCTTTGAAGATGTAGTAAGGGGGCCACAAACCAAGGCCTGTAGTGGCCTCTAAGATAGTCCTTGGTTTCCAGCCAACAAGAAAATGGGGACCTTGGTTCTACAGCCACAGGAACTGAGATCTTCCAACAACCTGACTAAACAGGAATCAGTCCTCCCCAGGGAGGACTTAATTGTTTTTGTTTCTGGTTATATACTCAGTATATTCACACAATTTGTATCTTCATACATGTACTTAGGGTAATGATGTCCATCACATTCCACCATCTTTCCTACCCCTCTGCCCCCTCCCTTCCCTTTGCCCTATCTAGAGTTTGTCTATTCCTCCCATGCTCCCGCTCCCTACCCCACTATGAATCAGCCTCCTTATATCAGAGAAAACATTTAGTATTTGGTTTTGGGGGATTGGCTAACTTCACTTAGCATTATCTTCTCTAACTTCATCCATTTACCTGCAAATGCCATGATTTTATTCTCTTTTATTGCTGAGTAATATTTCATTGTGTATATATGCCACATTTTTAATCCATTCATCTACTGAAGGGCATCTAGGTTGGTTCCATAGTTTAGCTAGTGTGAATTGTGCTGCTATAAACATTGATGTGGCTGTGTCCCTGTAGTATGCTGTTTTTAAGTCCTTTGGGTAGAGACTGAGGAGTGGGATAGTTGAGTCAAAAGGTGGTTCCATTCCTAGCTTTCCAAGAAATCTTCATACAGGTTTCCATATTGGCTGCACCAATTTTCAGTCCCACCAGCAAAGTATGAGTGTGCCTTTTTCCCCACATCTTCACCAACACTTACTGTTTGTATTCTTAATAGCTGCCATTTTAACTGGAGTGAGATGAAATCTTAGGATAGTTTTGATTTGCATTTCTCTAATTGCTAAAGATGTTGAACATTTTTTCATATATTTGTTGATTGATTGTATATCACCTTCTGAGAAGTGTCTGTTCAGTTCCTTGGCCCATTTATTGATTGAGTTATTTGTGGGGTTTTTTGTTTTGTTTTTGGTGTTTAGCTTTTTGAGTCTTATATATTCCCTAGAGATTAGTGCTCTATCTGATGTGCAAGTGGTAAAAATTTGCTCCCAAGCTATAGGCTCTCTATTCACTTCACTGATTATTTCTTTTTCTGAGAAGTTTTTTAGTTTGACCATCCCATTTATTAATTCTTGATTTTAATTCTTTCACTATAAGAGTCTTATTAAGGATGTAGGAGCCTAATCCGATATGATGGAGATTTGGACTTACATTTTCTTCTATTATATGCAGGGTCTCTGATTTAATTCCTAGGTCCTTGATCCACTTTGAGTTTTGTGCATGGTGAGAGATAGGGGACCTTTTATAGTTGTTTCCAGTTCAAGAATGTCTCTCATAGCTGATTCTGTCAGGGTTCAGCCACAGAATCAACCTCTATATGCTATGGGACAGGGCACCAGGATTCAGAGCTTATGCACTTACAGGAGGAACTGGGAAAATGAAGGCCTGGCAGAGATGTGGGAAGATCAGAGAGAAAGACACCAGCTCATCAGTTGGAGAAGCCAAAAGTGTGAGGGCATGTGGGAAGCCATGTTTGTGTGTGACTACCACCTCTGTGGGCCCACTTAGTGTTTGGTAGAGAGCCAGGAGCCACTGTTGGTCAGCAGGGTATTCAGTCAGCACTGGATACAGAGTAGAAGAAGGTGAGGGAGCCAGAACTCGGTGGCACCTCTGTTCCTTTTGTGGAGGTGCATCGACCGCAGCATATTTTAGCAAGTAAAAGCTGCTTCATGTCCCCTTTCCAATTTTTCGTAAATTTCTCTTTTGACCAACTCTGACTCAGAACCATATAGGGAAGGGGATTCTGGGAGAGCAGTTTTAATGTCACCAAACTGGCATACTAGCTGTGGCCACAGCCCACCCTTTGTGAACTGACACCCCACATGCCTTCTAACCACACTTAATCTCCAAAGAAAGCCAACAGCAAGTCCCAACTAACGTGAAGCACAGCAACCCTTGGCCGTCTTCCTCTCAAAACCAACCACCCCACTCTAATCTTGGAGAAAGTGTCACAAGAATCTCAAATATCTTACTATCAACTGTCAAGCAATGTCTGAGAAACTTAGCTAAGAGGAGACAAGGTACAAGTGCATGTGGTGTCCTGGATGTGATTCTGGAACAGAAAGAAGACATTACTTAAAATTTAAGGAAATCTGAATAAAGTATGGGCTTCTATCAATAATACTATATCAGTATTGGTTCATTAATTGTGACAAATATGTAAAATATTGGTAATAAGAAATTGGGTATGGCTTATATGAGAACTTTATTATCTATGCAATTTTTCTGTAAATTTAAAACTACTATAAAGTTGTTTTTTTTTTTTAAGAGAGAGAGAGAGAGAAAATATTAAGTCCTAGATGGGATATCTGTTTTGGGGTGATGATAGTTCCTCTTTCTCTGAGTTTCACTCCCTTTAATATTCTATAATCTAAATACTGAAATATGTGGCTACTGTTAATACATCTTAGGTTAAATAGTGAGGGAACGGGAGAGGAGAGAAATTAAGAGAATGAATTCATACCTAAACAAATAAGCTGTATCTATATTAAAGTAAGAAGAAACACTCATAACCATATTGTCACCGGGCCCAACCCTGCTTGCCTTCTGAAATCAGGCGCATTCAGGGAACCATGGCTGTAGACTGTGTTATCATTTCTGTAAGTGATCCAGACAGAGGTCATCAGTAGCCAACCCACACTCCCTCTGCCCTCAGTAAACGCCTAATAGAGTGATCCTCTCTGTTCATATTTTGCTGTGTAACAAAGCACCCCAGAAGTTAGTAGCTTAAGATAACATGATTAATTCTCATGCTTCTGGCAGTCAGGAATTCAAATGGGCCTTGACTAGGCAATTCTGCCCCAGTTGGCATCATCTGGTTAACTCAGCAGCCATTCAGCATGCAGCCCAGCTGGACCAGAAGGACTGAAGGGGCTCCCCTGTCAAACTAGAGCCCCGTGCTCCTCCATAGGATCTTTCTCTTTGCATAAGACAAGATTTGGCTTCTTTACAGCATGATGGCCTCCAAGTAACTGGACTTGAAAAGCAGCCACCTTCCAAAAGAGAGGAAAAAGAAATGGCCAGTCCTCTAGAGGCCCCTCTTGGAAGGCCCACATCACTTCTGCTGCATTTTGCAGTCAGAGCTAATTACAAGGCCAGTCCAGACAAAGAGAAAGATAACAGCAGCAGTGACTTTGTGCTCATCCATAATTCTCTTCACTGGTTGTAGAAATCTTTTTATTTCCTTTATGGTAAACTGGAGTTGAAATTGCTGCATCACAGATGTTCCCTATTTTTAAAACTTAACACATCCAAGTTGCTTTTTCTTCAGGTCTTACCAATTTGTATTCTCATTAGCAGTGTTTGAAAATCAATGTCCCTGTGTCTTCCCCAATTCTGGATATCACCCTTCTTAATCTCCAGTGAAATATAAGGCAGGCCTGACTGCATCTATTTGTACTTTTGAGTACCATCCAAGTGGAACGTTTTGTGTTTATTGGCCACGGATAGATGTTCTTGTTGGAGTTACCTAATCATGTATTTTGCCTATTCTTCTCTTGGACTATTTCTTTTTTGAGTGTTGATGTTGTTCTGAAACCTGGGTCATTAAAGTTTAATTGACTTCAGACAACCCTGCTAGGTTTTAAAATGTAATGAATTATTACTCTTGCCCAGAATAATTTATCTTAATTTCCATTCATTTATTCTATATTTCCCTAGGTCATATCACCTTCTTCAGTTCATTCTTTTTTCAAGATTCATAATGCTAAATTCACATTTTAGAACAGCAAATTACCTAATTTTTCAGGTTAGGCCACTGACACCAAAAGAAGAAAGGACCTTGTTCAGAGATGCCGAGAGCAGTGTACTTGATCCAGACCCACAGGTCTCATGCTGCCTTCTGGTCAGAGCTACAAGTCCTGAATGTCTGGCTCAGTCACCACAGGTCTGTGCCTTCCTTGATCTGGCACTCAGAAATTCAGAATTCAGTCTGTCCATAATTTGCCTGATGAATAGCATGGGTCCTAAATTCTCCCTCTCCAAGCTAATTTTGGCATTTGATAAATTGCTTTAACTTAGGGGCCTTGGATCCCCCATCTCCTGATTGGAAACACTGAATTTATGCTAGATGATTTTAAGACGCTCTTTTTTTTTTTTTTTTTTTTGGTTAACTCATGAAATCTGATATTTAAGAGGTGCACTTAGAGAGTATAGATTAAGGGAATTTAGACTTTTATTTCCACCTAAAATGTCTATTTTTGAAAAGAACCTAATCAAAACTTTTTAAAAATAGTTTTTAATTATAGGTTTGAAACTGTGTTATTTGTAATACCTTTTTAGAAGCATGAAAATAGCATTTCTCTCTCTGTACCTACTTTGTGCTTTTCCATTTGGTAAACACTGATTTTATTTCTCTCTGCCTGTGGGAGTAAACCATGCCAATTTAGCACTTCCTCCTTGCTCCCTTGCCATATGTACCATCAAGGGAGACAAACCTGCTCTCAAAATAAGCTTCTTTGGCCCAGTTCTTCACTTTCTGGTTGGGCCGCCAGCCTATCAGTATTTGAACCAGGAATCGATTTGGCTACTACAGCCTTTGCTCTGACTTCCCCCTTCAACTTATCAGAGGAAAGTACCTCTGTGGCGGGGGGGGGGGGGGGGGAATGGTTTTTAGCTGAGGGATCACACAGTACCTTTCAGCTGAGAGTGTCAGCAAACAGCTCAAGTCTGGCATGTGTGGCACAAGGACAGCAGACACCCTGATTTCCTCTGGAGAATCTCAGTGCTCTAAATGTCTACTTTTTTAAGTAAGAAGGCTGAGTTTCATTTGTATTGAGTGACTAAAGTGTAAGTTTAGAAATATTTTATGTTTCCATCATAGTTGATTCTGCTTAGCATAAATCATCAGGGCCAACCATAACTTCCCATTTGCTGGAGCTTTCTCAGAGCCAGTTGTGTTGCACTCATGTCAGACACACCTTCCTACAAGTCCCTCAAGGTCAATAGTTTAGAAATTCTGCTTCTTCCTTCCCCTGCCCCACTCAACACTTATGGAAATATATGCTAATTGGAACAGAAGCAGCCTACACAACTAACAGGGTTAGACCACTCTTAACACAAGATTAATGAGAAAGAAGTTTAAGGAAAAAATAACATTTCTCAAGCAGTGAGCGTATATGCCAAGTAAAAGCCAACAATCTGGATCCCTCAAATCCCAAGCTCTGCTTTCCCTCAACTTCCCTCAAAGGAGTTGAAGAAAGGAAATCATGTGCGTCCAGCCTGGCTCAAGCCACTCTCGCCACCCCTCTGGCTCCCTGTAGCTCCTTCTCGTGTTCCTCTGGCTTCAGCTCAGCAGTAACCATTGTGGAAGACAGAACTACAGAGTCAGGGGTTGCAATGAGACCACACACCATTTACTAGGGTGACGAGTGACAAGGAATGATCAGGCACAGAAATACTACAGAGCTGCCTATTTTCATGGCTGTATCCATGCCCATGTGTGATTTATATCAATTTATATCCATAACAGTTTTATAGACAATGGATGTTTAAAGTCACAGATATTAGCAAGAAGTTAATTTAGTGAAATAGTTGATCTGTTGATGTTGACTGAATCATGAGTTAACAGATATCAAGAGCCATCAGGAGGGTTGACATACTTTCGAAAGAGTTGTAGAAAACAGTATTTGCTTAGAAAGACAAAACCCTAAGGATCTTACCAATTTTCTGAGACTAACTGGCACACTGAGTTGTCCCCTGGGAGCAGAGAGAAGCTGATGTCCTAGATTTCCAGCTCTTTCATGATACAAAGGCAGGCTATCACCTCTGGAAATATGCTCTGTTCTCTATAAACGCTCTTCCAAAACTGACCAAGCACACTAGAGATAAACTACACCTTTAAAAAGTGACAGTCCTTCACACCAGCTACCTAGATCTTACTTTCAAAATATCATTCTCCTTTGGTATTGAGGGCTTGCTCCTTGGAGAAACGGCTGATTCCAGGAGGGCAGGGCAAAGATTCCTGGAAAAATGAGTCTGGAGCATCTTATTGCATAAGAAAATAAGGAGTTGCTCAAAGAACCATGGAGGCATGTCCATACCAGGAGCTAGAAGAGGCTCTCAGCAGCCAAATCTGGAATAATTTCTGCATCCAAATAAATAATGATAGTAATGAGTGGTCATCCATGGAATAAAATAAATACTCATGAATCCACACAATATAAGTGAAGCATGTAAATGGAAGAAAAAGGGAAAGTCCTTTGCAATAAAATACCAACTGATGAATATAGATGAAATCGTGGCATTGAAAGGCCATATTGGGTGAGAAAGACTGACAAGAAGTAGATATTTATACAGTCTCAAATTATCTCCCCACAAATTACTTATTCATTACAAAGAAAAATAGTAACAAAGAAAAAAACCCAGTGGTATCTCAATTATTGACCTCCAGGTGACATGAACCCTATATATACCATGGTTTTCCTGTGCATGTATGTCTAATTTCTGAACTAAGCACAATATGAGTAACAATATCTAAAAATAGAACAGTAACAAATACTGGGGTAAAATTACCAGCATCACTACTCTTGCAGTTTGGGGCCATTATTAAGTAAAATAAGTGTTAATTGAACACAAGTACTGTGATACCATGACAGTTGATCTAATAATTGAGACAGCTCTAAGTAATTAAGAGGTAGGTAGCATATACAGTGTGGATATGCTGGGAATAGTGATGATTCATGTCCCAGGGAGGACAGAGCAGGATGTTGCAAGATTTCATCATTTGTACTACTAAAAATGGTGCTAAATGATTTTAAAACTTGTGAATTATTCCCTTCTGGAATTTTCTATTTCTTACTTTTTTTTTTTTTTTTTTTTTTTTGTACTGGGGATTGAACTCAAGGCCTCATGGGCATTCGACCACTGAATCACATCCCCAGCCCTATTTTGTATTTTATTTAGAGACAGGGTTTCACTGAGTTGCTTAGTGCCTCACTTTTGCTGAAGCTGGCTTTGAACTCTGATCCTCTTGCCTCAGCCTCCCAAGTCGCTGGGGCTACAGGTGGGTGCCACTGCACCCAGCTGTTTATTACTTTTAAGACCGTGGTTGACCATGAGTAAGGAAAACTGGAAAGTGAAACCACATATAAGGGTCCCCCAAACAAACTACCATAGTTTTTATTGTTTGGGTTCACAAATGGGTAAGTACTTCTTTTGCTTAAATTTCATCTTTCTGTAGGTCATGCTATTTATTAAAAAACAGGGAGAAATTAATTCATAATAGCTCAAAAAATATCTCCAATGATAGAAAATCCTTGGATAAAAAAAAAAATACTGTGGTCAAATGCCTAAGACAAGTCCTTTTGTTCAGACTCATTCTGGAAACTTCTTCCCTCCAGAAGTCAGAACAGGATAGGCTAACACTGGAGCACATCAGGGATGTAACAGGAACAGAGCTCCTAGTACTTCAATTAGGAGACAGAGCTCTCTAGCACCTGGTAGGCAAAGATGAGGCCATTCCAGTGTGCCACCTGAACTGTGTGTTCTCTCCCACAATGAGAATGCTGACCTTTGTTACTCCCCTTTTGTTATCTATGTAAGAACCAGAAACACTGCTTTCAGTGATGGTGGTGGTCATCCATCTAAGGCAGGATGCCAAAGTCTGTGAGGGCAGATAGGGTGAATAGGATACTTAGATAATGCTGGTTCAGCCACCTGGTTAAGTGACGGACGCAACAGCACTCCCAAGACTGGACCAGCACCTCTGAGACTGCATGCAGACGTTAAAATGCACACCCACAAACAGCCATCCCAGACCTCTAATCTTACTTTATGACCAAACTGTAATTACATTACAGCAATTACTTGAATATTACATTTTTATTACTGTTATGTCATTATGTCTACTAGGAAAAATATATGCCTACTTTAACCAATAAAATTCTTAATGACTCAGTTAAGCTGTGTCTACATGAAACCCCTGACTTAAACATTTTAGTCAAAATAAATTTTAAGGCCTGGGGGAAGAAGAAGGTTAACCTCCATCTATATGATTGCCCCAAAAGCAAGAAAAAGTTCCATTTGTAGATGTATTTCTAGAGGTTAAAACATTCCAGCAAAGGCTAATCAGAAAGTTATGATGGTTATGGTTAAGAACTGAATTTATAAAGCCATCAGTTCTTTATCTTCTGTTGATCGGTTCCAGCTATTAACAAAAAGTAGAGCTAGGAAAGCAGGAAGGAGCCGTGTCTCCATCCTGCACGTGCATGGGGGTGATTCTCTGTCCCTCCAACTTGGCTCAACTGTGAAAAGATTCTTATAGACCAAGCAGGGAACGCCAGTTTTTTTTTTTTTCTTTTGTTTGAAGCTGGGGATTTATTTGGAACTCATTAAGGACACTCCTCATAAAGTCACTACTGTTTGGTACCAATATTTTTAATCATTGCATTTTGTCCCATTACTCTTTTAAGATAGTATCTCATTGTCTGTACATCAGTGGCCTGTAGAGCTTATCTTGCTAAAAAAAAAAACAAAAATAAAAAAAAAAACACAATGTCAGTCTTGGTGCATTTTCTTGTCAGGATCTCTGACCCTTGTCACCTCCCAGCTTAGCTTGAGTCCTGGTGTCCCTTTCCCAAGTTTGGCAGGCCCAGACAAGTATAGAATGTTGTCTCAAAAATAATTCTATTCTTCAGGAGCCAGAGCTAAGAAACTTGAATTTTGAGGACTTAACATCTGACCTGAAATGAGTAAAAACACCTAGATTTAGTCACTTTTGAATTAGCCCAGAATGTTCTATGCAATAAACAAACACTTCCCTACAAGAAAATGAAGTGGTTCCAGGTTTTGCTTCCCCTGGATAAACCAAGCCCAAGACAGGGGTTTTTGTAGCATTTTCTAAAACTCCTTTTGGCAAATATGTGTTCTCTTTATAACTGTAAAATCCAGGGCCGAATTCTGAAGTCCTGTACTGGACACACACTGTTAGACGTTCATGATTGCCTACAAATGTGAAAAGTATCACCCAGGTCTATTTTTAACACTGTTTTTGGCAAGACTGTCAATGTGAGGGGAAAATCCTATAGAATCTTAATGAGAAAACTGAATGATTCTTGGAAATGTGGTTGTGATTCCCTGACTTATTAAGTGGTGATGTCATGGTGTCGAGCCGCAAGACACAGTGCAGCTGCTCATTTGCCAGTGAGCCAGAGACTCACAGCAAAAGGGATGAGCGCAACTCCACGGGGCTGCATCCACCCTGCAGCGCAGAATCAGCGCACATTCCTACCAGGACACACCACTATCCTTGGCTTGTCATCTCTTCGAGCCTACATCATGGGAGGGCACAGTGTTTATGTGTTTGTCGCCTGATGTGATCTGCATGTGGCCTTTTTATGTCCATTACCCACAGCTATCTTACACAAAAGAACCACCTTCTTTCAGCTGTTGAAGAATGACAGTTTCTTCCAGTCCACCCGAGTCCTCGAAGTATTTAGTTAGCAAGAGACAGAAGTTCAAAGATGTCTGGCAAGACAGGAGGATGCATTTAAGTCTAAAGAAGGAGGCCTTTGATTTTGATGTTTGAGTAAGATGTCCAAACTGCATTTTGTGCTCAAGGATAGGGAGGGTGGTAGAGGACAGTCACCTTTAATGGCAGCAAGTGTCCTTTCCTCATGCCCTGATAATGTCCCCCAGCTCTCTTCAGACCTCCGTGCCACCTAATTTGACTCCCACTTGCCTAAGTGGGCACATACCCTGCAGGAACGAGGCGAGAGGCTGTTTGGTTGCAGCAGGTGGGACTGGGCAGGGCTGTGATGATAGTGCCCAGCACAAAGGGCACAGGCTGGGGCCATGGTGGGGCTGACTTCCAGCCTGGGCTCCAGTCGCCAAGCCTCCTGTGCCAGCACAGGAGCTGTCAGCCACCGTCCACTCAACGCGAGTGTTGCTACCTTTTCTGTAATCCTTTGTCCTAGGAGGACATTTGCCCCTTTGTGCAGAGTTTCCTGTGTGCTCACAGGAGCTTGCATTGGCCCTGGAGGACATGGGACGCTGCGTGCTAGAGGGGCGGATCTGTAGCAGGGAATGAGGTCATCACTTCTCTGGAAAAACTGATAGAGAATGGGTTCTTTCATCCTAGACAGCAAGCCTGGAACCTTTCAAAGGATGGGCCCCAGCTTCAGGAGGAATGATCCCTAGCCAGCCAGCCCACAGCACCAGTAACTGCAGTGTCCCGTGTTCCATCCAAATTAGGGGCATTGATGGAAATGGGATGTGAGGGCGGCCTCACCGCTCTGTAGTCCTCTGTAAAGTCACAGAGTCACTGAAGTCTTGAGCAGGGGGACATGTTGGGCCCTCTAAGCCCCACTCCTCACTTTGTGAGATGGGCACAGGAACTCAAGGCCAGGCCTCATTACCCCCGGAGGAGGTGTTCCCCAGCTCCAGGAGCCTGCCTCTCCTTCCACACCCATTCTTCTCTATCCTGATACCCTGGATCTTTGGGGGAGGGGGTCTGATTCCTGGGCATGGACCTACTTGTGTGCTGCTTTCTTTGACCAGTTCTTTGTGAAAGACCACAAATGACCCAGTGATGTCCACCATCTGCACAGAATGACCTGGTAGCTCAAATTCTCTTTGTCTGGCATCCATGATTGCCACAAGCTTCCAAAGGAACTCAAAGCCACCAACCTCCCATTTCAGCCCACTGCTGTTCCCATACCAACGCACTTGTCATGATGCCCATTCTCACTAGTGCCCAGAGATGCTGCGTTTCTGTCCTGGGTTCTCGAGGGCCCTTTTAAGTCTACTGAAGTGGTGCAAGGACCCATCCTGTCACTCCTGTGCACTCTTTCCAAGACACTCTTATTTCCTGCCCCTTCACCCTCTGTCTGGCTGAGATCTAGCTTCAGCTAGTTGGGGGAGGTCTGCTAGCATCAATCTTCTGAAGACCCTGTAAAGACACCCACCAGGCCCACTCAGCAGAGCAGACTCCCACCTAGAGCCCTGTTTAGTGCACTCCTTGGACAGTGATTTATTATTATTGGACAGTGATTAGGGCCATTGCTCATCTTCCTTAGAGAAGACTCTATATTCTGTTCAGCTGTCGTAACTCCAGCACCACACATTACTCAATGACCTCCTTCTGTCTACCGGTCCCCACTGAGGTTACACTGGAGATGGTATGGCATCTGAACCCACCCTTGGAAGTTTGTCTTTGCAGGACAGGCAAATTTGGAAAATCTCTAAGGATGAGGCTTCTAATTTCACATCACATTTATCACACTGCATGTTATTTTAGGATTCCACTGAAATAATTCACTTACTATTAGAATAACTTGGGTTTTTATAAACCTCATTGACTTCCTTTCAGAGACTGCCTCTCACATACTAATATTACATTATTCTGAAACCCAAGACCACCCAAGACATGACCAAGACACTATTTGATGTGCTGTCACATCCTCCTGTCCAAGAATGTGGCTCAGGGAAGAGCCCCCAGGGCTGGCAGCCACATTGCTCCTCTTGGTGACCAATTATGTGTGCTGCTGCTGTTGTCCAAGATATTGACTTTGCCCTTAAAAATTAGTTCTAGCTGATTAATTTTGGCCAAATCTTCCACAAGCTTTGTATCAATTACTGCTGCCTAACAGACATCCCCAAACTCAATAGCTTAAACCAAAAAGCATTTACTATTATTGATGAACCCAAGATCTTTTAATCTTGGCTGTACATTATTAGCTGCTTGGAGTCAGTGGCTGTATCTGGTTAGGATGGCTATAGCTAAGAAAACAGGGCTCTTATCCATATGGTCTCACCCTCAACCTGGGCTTATGCTTATAGACGTGGCAAGATTTCATGAGAGAGGAAGCACACTAAGTCTCTTGAGCACTAGGCTCAGAACTGGTGCAGCATCACTTCTTCCATATTCTCTTGGCCAAAACCAACCACCAGGACTGTCCAGGTTCAAGAGGTAGGAACTTTTGTGAGGCATGGATATTGTTGTGATGGATCTACCGATGGTCTACTAATAGTTCTTTCTCTTATATTATTTTACATAATATGCCTAATCCACAGGCTTTCTGGATGAGGAAAACAGAGGATCTAAGAGATTAAGTTGCTTGCCAAGAGTTTGTATGTGGCAGTATCAGGACTATAACCCAGGTATTCTGATATCAAGTTCAGAGCCGTTACCTATATTCTACCCTCAGATGATCCTCTTTGGGAAATAGTTTCCTTTACAGGAGGGAACATTTGTAGCCTGTGAAGGGAGCAGAGGTGGGAGTTCCCCAAATGATCCAGTCAGAGCCTGACCTCATTTTCTTGGTCTTACCTCCTCAGCACAGTGTTGGGACCCTTAGAGCTAAATAATCCCAGCCCTGCTGTGTTCGTCAGCTTCTCATTGCTTTGACCAAAATACCTGACAAGAACAACTTAGAGGAGGAAAAGTTTATTTGGGGCTCACAGTTTCAATGTTTCAATCCATGATTAGATGACTCCATTGCTCTGAGCCTGAGGTGAGGCATGAGGGTGTGGTGGAGAACTTCTCAGCTCATAGCAGGGAGAAAGAGAATGTGTAAGGAGCCAGGGACAAGACATAATCCCTAAGGGCACACCCCTAGTGACCTGCTTCCTCCAGCCATACTCACCTTCCCTCAGTTACACCTAGTACGGCATTCAAATTATTAGTCCATCAAATGGATTAATCCACTGATGAGGCTACAGCTCTCATAATCACCTCTTAACACTCCTGCATTGACTAACACGACATTTGGGGAGCATTAAGGATCCAAACCATAATACCTATCTTGGAACTTTAATCTATTTCCACAGTCACACTGCAGTCTAGCTGCGTATCCCAACCTCAAGCCTGCCACTCGTACTTGGAGTGTGCCTCCTCATTTCTGGTGTCTTCTTGACATCTCAAGGTTGTTGGGTTTCTTTCCAGAACTCCAGCCCTCAACCAGTTTTGACGGGACCAGCTGGTGCCCTCACGCCCTCATCAAAAGTGCTACAAACCACTTAAACACAACCAGCAGCCTGGGAGTTTTAATGAGAAACTTGACCTGGGAGCAACTGGGTGGCAGCTCAGTGCCTGCTAAAGTGTTGCTTCCCCTGGGCCTCACAGGAGGATAGTAAAAGGCTCGAGTTCTGGAAGTTGGAGAGGAGGCAGATGGCTGCCTGTGGCCTCTTTTAATTTCTTCCTGGCAGTGTGTGTTCTCCGGAAGTCCCTCTACTGAAGGCCATGTGTTCAAGGCCAGCAGTGGCCTAAGAGGCCAGGTGTGGTATGAAGAGAAGGGGTGATGGGTCACACTGTTTCCCTTGACCTTGGTGACACTGCTTGGCTGCCCAATTCCACTCTGGAGTCTTGAAGAAAGCTCGTGGCCACGTGAGGGCCTACTCCAAAATTCCCCTTTGACCTTCTTTTATCCAAAGCAGGTCCTAGGTAGCAAAACTATCTTTGGGGATTCTGGAAACTGCTGTTTTCTGCTCCTAACAGCTTAGTGTGACCCCTTATGAGAAAGGAAAAGTGAATCTTTGAGATTGGGTCAAGACTTGGCTCAAGATCTGCCAAGTGATGACACCTGGCAGGTCTGGACAGAGGCCCCAGCTTCTCACTCTGGGGAGGTAGGGGGACAATGAGAACTGCTTGTTTATTTGGTTTTTCCTTGGGGACTATAATACAAAACAAACAAAACAGCTTGATAAAGAGACCATTTACAGCAACCTGAGATGAAGAGCCCCTGAGCTTATTGCTGCTCTCCAATCAGCCCCAATGCAGCAGGCTGTGCTAACGCAGCACTGAGCCCCTGCCAAACACCTTCTCAGGTTTTTTCCCCTCTGCATTTTGCTAATCCCTGCATGAAACATAATCGCGGAGAAATGTTCAAGGTTGGACAACGGGGAGGAACTCGGCGTTGGCTCCCACCCAGTGGAAATAGCATGCCACGGACCAAGCAGGCAGGAGTAAGGACGTTAAACAAACAGGCTTTCTCCAGCCCTCCCTAGCAACCGCGAGGCGCTTTCTGCAGAAGCCCTGAATTTCCTCAGGTGGTTCATTCCGCTCCAAGGTTTCATCACCTGAGATACATTTGCTAAAAGAGAAATAGGCAGGGGAGTCAACCAGCAAAAATTCCAACCAGGAAAAGAATGGAAAGAGAATTAAGTCATTTATTCCTCTCTAGGGCAAAATAAAAGCAACAAAGTTATTTATATATAATAAATATAGAATTATATGTAATAATTAAACTCCAGCAACTTGCAACCATTATTCTTTTTCACTTTTTCTCAAACCAGAGGAAAATACTTCTCCCTATTGTGGTTTCACGTTAAGAAATTCTGAATTCTGAATTTGAAGTTCCAGGTTCCAACTGCCTCCTGTCGTCTGTGTTCTGCTGATGGAATGGAAAAGGAAAACAGAGAATGCAACAGAACTTTCTGTCATGGAAAGAAAAAGGGAAAAAATGTCCAAAGTTACTTAAAATATCACATATGTCTAAAATATATTTAAATCTCACCTAAATCTCACAACAATCTTGAGGGTGATGTCATTATTCCTATTTTATAGATGAAAATCTGAGGTGTGGAGGAGTTGAAGACCACACAGATGAACTGCCAAGGGGACTGGAGATCCCCACACAGTTCTCCCAGACAGAGATGGGACTCAAAACCTTTAGAGAAGCAACTCTACCCTAAAAACTACAGCACATTTCCCTACTTCCTGATGGCAAATGCATACCAGAACATGGCCAAAGTTCTCCACCCTTCCCTGAGGGACTCAGACAGTGCTCAGTGGAGATCTTGGCATCTCTGCCAGTCACTGTGGAGAAAGCTCTGGTGACATAGATTTGTGAAGTAGATTTGCCAGGGGGCATGACATAAATTTGTACTGAAACCAAACCTGGACTAGGCCTCCCTGTGACAGTGAGTCCAGCTCTCATGGAACCAGACATGGCACCCAGGAGGAACACTAGCATTTTTGCGGGTTCTGAATGGAGAGGGTAAAATGGTGGCCCTGGTTACTGCAGCTCCTGGAATGGACCCTTGTGGCTTTCTTCGGTTGCTTGGGACTTCTCTTTTCCTGAAACAGAAACTGCTTTCTGGGTCTGAGGCCATAAAACCTCAGGCCCCAGCACTGGCTCAGGAAGCTGTCAGAAGTGTTGGAAGCATGGCAGGCACCCCATAGTTCTCACATCATCCAGGACTCCTCTTCTGTTCACCCTCCATGTTCCAAGCTCTATGGCACACAGTGACAGTGCAGGGAGGAGGCAGGGTCTGAGTGTTTTCTCAACCAAGTAGAGGGAAGCTCTGCTCTGTGCAGTCACTATTAAATGTGTAACCCTCTCACCCTGAATTCACAGTTTGCTGAGACGTGGAGGTGATAGGAAGGACTGAGAACCTCCTGGGCTTCAAGCCCTGGTTCTGGTTCTAGTTCTAGCTATCAACTGTTGAGCCTACCACTTGACTTCTATAAGCCTGACTCCTCATCCATGAAATCCAAGTGATAATTCCTACCTAGCAGGACATGGGACAATGCCAGTTAATGCAACTGGCACAGAGCACCACATTTGGTTTTTATCAACACATCTCAAACTCCAGTTTATTCTGAAGATTTATTTTTTTTCCTTCCACAGTAATTAATCCCTAAAAGCCAGATATTCCATGCACATCCTGGTGTTTGGTTGTTTTTTGTTCTTTATTTGCTGATTTCCTCCAGTAAAGTATTTTGCCTCCCTCTTGGGTAACTAGCCAACTTCTATGAAAGCCTTTAGCTGAAGGGAGTAGACATCTAATGAAATGCCACCTGAGAAGTGTGGAGGGAGGGACCATGGACACTTCTGTCTAGAGAGTCTTTTACAGCACGAATCGCTTCCTCACCTACTGCTTCAGTTCATCCCTTCACGATCCTAACAGTAGTCAAGATGGAGACTGACAGCCCATTTTACAAATGAAGAAACTGAGGTTCACAGACTGTATATCTTTCCTGGGAACAGAAATGAAGCCAGACCTCTAAGCCCCTGACTCCCCACCAGTGCACCTTCTCCTGCAGGAACCTCTTCTGGGAAAAGTTCTTTCTTGTTGCAAATCAAAGGCAGGGAGGGTTTTCAATTCTCTCTTAAGGGCATTGGAGTGGATGGCTGAGGGACCCCAGCCTGCACTGATGCCCACATTTGCTGAAAAGTTCTCACTACAGCTTCCTTTTCCAGGGGCACAGGGAGTTTGGGCCTCTGTTATGGTTGCATTAATTCAAGTCTAGAGTCACTGGAAGTCTAGGATCTTATCCACCAGCCCAACCAGTTAAGCGTCCATGTGTTACTCCCTGTGAAACCTTGTGTGAGTGAAGACCCTGTGTGAGCCTCGGTCTCCTCACCTGTTAATTGGGATAACAATGCCAGCTTCCCCCTGCTGGGTGTTGTGTGTGAAAGCACCTTCCATAATGAAGGCACCTTAGGGAGGTGTATTAGATGCCAGCAATTTCTCCAGTGACAGAGATTAGCAGGGATGGGGATTAGAAGCCTCTTCCCTGCTAGAGGGGGATTGGGGATAATAACACGTAATGAACAAGATGCAGTCCAATAGTAATAACTGTCCTGATATATGATTTAACACATAAATGAATATTTAAAGATTATATTAACAAGCAGAAATCAATTTAACTTTATATCAAGTCAGTGATATAGCCATAGACAAAAGAAATGCTCCAGATCACTCTAAAAGATGGTATTTTGATTATAAGAAGATCCCTGAAAAGATTATCAGGACAGAAACAGCCACAAAGAAATCTTAAAATGCATTGAGAATTCTTATTGTAATCTTAAATTCATACTGGAAAATCAATATGAATTCATAATATTTTTTCCCTTAAAATATAATGTGTTTCCTAGTTCTGTTCACTAAAGAGGCTTTACAAACTGACAGCCCAGTAGCATAAGCTCCTGGGTGATGATCTCTAAATGTCATTTCCTATCCAAAGGAATCAAATATTCTTGGAGAAATGGTTGATTCAAGGTCTAAAGCAAGAAAGATACAAGATGAACTTGGGCTATATTGTACCAGGACTTGCATCAGAGAGCTGTTATTAGGATGATATGTACTAGCACTTCTTAACAGAAGTGCTTAAATATCACCCTTGTCATTGCGGTGGGGGCAGGTACCTAGGATTGAACTCAGGGGCACTCTCACTGAGTTGCTTAGCACCTCAATGTTGCTGAGGCTGGCTTTGAACTTGCAATCCTCCTGCCTCAGTCTCCTGAGCCCCTGGGATTACAAGCATAAACCACCACACCTAGCTCATCTAATTATTGTTGACAGAGGATATACTACATGCTAAGAACTGTGCTAGGTGCTGGGGGTACAGTGGTGAACAAAGATGGCCGCCATCCTTACCCTCAAGGAGTTTACGATGCAGAAGATACTGACTGAACTGTCAGGGTTATGGAGTTACAGTTGTGCCAAGTGTTGGGAAGGAGAGGGGTCTAACTATCAAAGACCAGCTTTAATGCATCTACTCATTAAAACAGAATATAGAGGTCTACCTGAGGGGCTCCCATTGGCCTCCAACAGAAAAACTGGAATATCAAAAAGTGCTGGGAGCCATTAGCCAAGTAGGTATGACAATTTCCTTGTCAGCGTCTGGCAAAAAAGATTGAAACATATCATATATATACATGAATCTATGAATTTAAAACCATTCAAAAGTGAAAATTCATGTTATTTTTTTGCGGATAACTGAGCTATCAACTCATATTCTGAGACTTGCTTTCAAAAAATGATGAATTAGCATTTATCCTATGCTAAATAACCAAATTGTTCTTAGGGGAAAATTTCATTTATAGAAAAATCTCAGATTTTAAAAAATGGAAGGAGGAATTATAGCAGTATAAAAATCACCATTTTGTGGCTTGGGAGGCTGAGGCAGGAAGATCATGAATTCAAAGCCACCATTTTGTGGCTTGGGAGGCTGAGGCAGGAAGATCATGAATTCAAAGCCAGCTTCAGCAACTTATCAAGGCCTTATCTCTAAATAAAATATACAAAAGGTCTTGGAATGTGGCTCAGTAGTTAAATGCTCCTGGATTTAATCTCCAGTACATGCCCCCCCCCCAAAAAAAAAATCATCATTTTGCAGCTCCTAATGAAATAATGTATCAAGTGGCAAGGACTGAAGGCTGTCCAAATGACCAGATAAAAAGTTGAGGGGGATTTACACTGGCAAGGTCAAATATGATGTCATCGTGTGACATATGTCCTCTGAAATACTGCCAAATTTGAATCTGATCCTAATTAAACCTTAGTCCGAACTACCAGAGTGTAGGAAATCCAGGTGACAGAGGGACACACCAAACAATACTATGAGGAAGTGAACAGCCAAATAAAACACGTGGACCTCCTTCAGGTCAAAGAGCCTAAGGAATAAAGAAGTCTTGGCAGCCGGGACTGCCAAATACAACCCGTGTTTTCTGCTTAGAACCTGATAATAAACCAACTACAGGAAGACTGTAACAAGTCAGGAAACCCTGAATATGAAATATTAAGGAATTATTCTTAAACCTTCAGGTCTGATAATGGCATGGAGATGTAACTTAACAATTGCAGATGCACACTGACTTATTTAAGGGAAAGTTAAATTCTTCTGGAAGGCAGAAGAGTGATCCTAAAGATGTCTACATTTTAATCCCCAGGACCTGTTGTTACTCTTCACGGCAAAAGGAGCTCTGCAAACCTAATGAATCCAAGGGTCATTATGGAAGGAAAGAGCATTCTAGATTATCCAAGGGGGCCAAATCTAATTACATAATTGCTAGAGAAAGGAGGCCATAGCCCAAAGAAGCCAGAAAAGGCAAGGAAATGGGTTCTCCCCCAGAGTACCCAGAGGGACCCCATCCTTCAAAAACCTGTAAAATCATAAATTTGCGTTGTTTTAAACCACTAAGTTTTGAGTAATTTGTTAACAGTAGGAACAGAAAACTAATACATATGGGATTGTTTTAAGATATTTCAGAAAAAAAAATGGTGGAGAATACATGAAAGATCAGAAAAACACCAGTAATTATGGAAATGGGAGATGAGCACTTTGAGATTCATTTTACATTCTGTCTACTTTGTATTTGAAAATATACACCAAAGAAGTTTTATTTAGGGGTTGGGGTTGTGGCTCAGAGATAGAGCGCTTGCCTAGCATGTGGAAGGCACTGGGTTTGATCCTCAGCACCACATTAAAAATTAGCAAATATAAAATAAAGGCATTCTGTTCATACACAACTATATTTAAAATTTTTTCCAAAAAAGTTTTATTTATTTATTTTCTAAACTACTGGGGAGAGGAGGCAGGTTTACAGGAGAGGATGAGAGGAGGTTTTGTGACACAGCGTGGGATCAGAGGTCTCAGACCAGAGACCTCAGAGAGTGACACATCACATGGGTTAGAGCGAGGCTCCCAGCCTCCCCTGCATGGTGCTGAGTGCTTTCTGTTCAGACTGGACTGAAGTAAAGGACCTCCTTCAGAAAGGGCACAGACATTTACTGAACACCTCTCGGGCATCTCTGAGGCACTGTAACTCAGCTTTGCCATCCCTGGGGCCAAAAGTACCTGGCGAGAACTCAGAAGAGAAGTTTATTTGGGGTTCATAGTTGCAGAGGTTTCAATCCATAGAACTGACTTCATTGCCCTGGGCCCAAGATGAGGCAGCACATCATGCAGAAGGGCCCAGGGGAGGAAAGTTGCTCCCCTCAGGGAAGAATCATGAAGGAGAGAGAGAGAGAGGTGGCAGGGAAGATGGTCTCTGATCTTTGCCTGAGCAAGGACAATGATGAAACTCTGTGCCCCTCATCTGTGACTGAGGATGGAGAGACAGAGTCACGTAGCAGGGGTGGTGGTGGTGGCCTGTGGCCTGTGGCCTCCTTGCTAAGGATCATGGGAGCCATGCTCTGGTTCCTTCTATTCCAGAACCCACCCTCCAAGTCTTTGTCACTTCTTGAGATCATCAGTGAGTCCACACTGCCAAACCCAGTGGTCAGCCTTCTCTTCTCAGTAGCCTCTCAGCAGCACCTGGCCATTGATCACTGCCTCCTTCCTACTCAACTCTCTCAAACCAAGGGACACCTTTCCTTTATTTTATTTTTTTATTTGTTTTAATTAGTTACACATGACAGTACAATGACCGTGACATATCATACATTTTTCTACCTGGTCTCCTCCTACCTGTTGCTAGTCCTTCTCAGTCTCTTTCGCTGGCTTTTCCTCTTCTGATCAAACATTTAATGTTAGATGCCAAAGCTTGCTCCTAAGTCTTTTCTACCCAGTCTCTCCCTAGATCAAAATCTTAAGACTTTGAATACCATCCCTGTGCTCATGATTCCCACATTTATATCCTGACTTCTCTAATGAGTATCTCACTAATATACCCAACTGCTTGAATGACATCTTCATTTCTGTGTTAATTCAAATATGACATGGCAAGCTGAGTGTGGTGGTCATGCCAATAATCTCAGAAGCTCAGGAAGCTGAGGCAGAGGATCACGAGTTAAAAGCTAGCCTCAGCAACTTATGGAGGCACTCAGCAACACAGCGAGACCCTGTCTCTAAATAAAACATTAAAATGCTGGGATGTGCTCAGTGTTCCTAGATTCAATCCCAATACCAAGACAAGACAAACAAACAGACATGGCATGGTCTAAAGATAACTTTTATCTTCTCCCATAAACTTGTTCTTCCCAGTGTAGTAAATGACCCCAACAGTCACCCAAGTGCTGGAACCCAAAATGCAGGGAGTCATCCTCATCATCCATCCTCTTGTCCCCCACATCCCATACATCAAGTGGAAAAGCAGCCCTTGTGCACCCTCCTTCCTCCATCGTCACAGCAACCACCCTAATCCCAGACCACATTCCTCTGACCTGAGCTCCTGAAGTCATCCTCTAACTTTTTGCTGCTCACCTCCCTACAGAGAGAACATGGCTGATGGCCTCCTGTCATTCATTCTCAGCTCGAAATCACTCACCTCCTTGGTGGGGACTCCCTGGCCCCCAGTAGCTGCCCTCTGCTGACCTGCTCAATCTCTGGCACATCACACTATTTTATTTTATACCAATGTTATATTGTTAACTTAGTTGATTATTTTATGTCTCTCCTGATCAGAATATAAATTCTATGGGAGCAAGAATCTACTTGTACAACCACACTGTAGCAGGCATTCGGTATTTATCAAATGAATGAATCCACAAACTTATATGAAGCTGGGACAGCTCCAAAAGCAAACAGGGTGTAGGGGAGAAGAGTGGGTAGAGCCCAGACTTGATAGGAATCACTGCTTATGGAAGCACAACTGGATTTGGGGATTGGGGAATGAGGAGTCCCTTTCTTAGTTTCTCATGGTGAGCCCATCAGAGAAGTGATTTGCCAAAGTCACACAGCCAGTCTACAGGATTTGGGCTGCCAGACACTCACACAGGTGCTCCTTCATGACCAGGTACCACTCTGCCCTTCCCTTGAGCTCCTGGGAAAGCTGAGCAGTGACCTGCCTGAATGGAGTGAGCTGTACCTCCATGCTCTGGGCAGCTCCCTGGTTTAAGGACACCAGCAGGTACAGGACGATGCCAGCCAGGCTCCTTACCAAGGGATGCACTTTGTGCAGACCTTCCTCAGCCTCATTGAACACATGCTCAGGGAACTCATGGCACAATCACCCCCAAGCTTCCTTTTGGGTCTTTGAACCATGTAAGGGGCATTGGATGATCTACTCCAAACCTCTGATTCCACAGATGAGGAAACGAAGACCCAAAGAGGAGTGTCACTTGTCTGAAGTCATATGGTGAATGAGTGGCAGAGCTTGAGCATAGTCCAGCCCCCTGCATAGAGCAAGGTAATGTGCCCACCTCCCAGCTTGAGAGGATTTTCACATTTTGCCAAAATTGGCTACAGTCTTTGTTTTACAACTTGGTTATTTTTGTTACATAAAATACATGACACAATTGAATGTCCCCACATATTCTGTCACTTTCAAATCCTTACTGCTTCCCCAGAGGTTATCACTAACCTGAATTCCATATTTATCATTCCTATGTTTTTAAATTGTTCTAACACATGAATGCTTCTTCCAACAGTGTGTAGAGTCCTTGTTATGTTTTTAAAATTTATATAAACAGCATGGCATTTTAAAAGTCCTTCTGCAAGTGGCTATGATGTCCTCAAGATCAACGCAGGGTTGATTCATTCATTCTAACTACTCAGATACCACAATTTATCTCTGACTGAGGACACTTAGGCTTTTTTCTATTTTCTCCCCACTGTTACAAAAAATGTTGCTGTAAGTATTGGGGGGACACAATCTCCCATTTTTCTATCCACAGACTCATTTTTCCCAGCATGTGGCCATCTCTGACAATGCCGCAATGTCTTCTAGACACGTGGCCCAGAGTTTCTCTAGGGAATTTAGCCCGGAAGGGGAGTTGCTGGGCTTCAGTTTTACTAGATATTGCCAATTTGCTCTCCAAAAGTGGTCGTACCAATTTACACTCCCACCCAGTTCAGTAATCTTTCCATTATGCCAAGCTGCTGCCTTACTCTGCTTTCAATTCCTTATAATTTATGAAAGGAAAATATAAAAGAGGTGCTATTACCTTATTAAAAAATCCAGCTTCCTTTCCCTGCAGAAAGGAGAGGAGAAAGAAGGGCAATTGCATATTGGATTAGGGCCTGGCACGCATTCATCAACTTTATAGTAGCGCCGGCTTGGAATTCGGGTCTCCTGAGGGGAGAGTGGGGCCACTGGAAACAAGAGACACTTTCACCACGGCCTTCTCCAGGAACGCAGATATAATTTACTCTAAGGTACAAAAACGTTTGCACTTACAGCCTCCCTGGTTCCAATCAGGACATGAAGGGAAAGTGCCAAGACACCAGAGAATAAGCCAGTTCTCATAAACTTTCCAGCCAAGTGTTGCACACTCTGGAAGGTAGACTCAGGGCTGGTAATGAACCTGAGTGCTTGGACCTGGTCAGCTCCAAGCTCTTCTGAACAGCAACTTATCTGTGGCCCCTCAGGATGGGGAGGGCCCAGGCTTCTCTCCCTGCCTCACAGTATGTACCATAGGCCTGTCCAAACCGGTACCTTCTTCCCCTGGGGTTTTATTTCAGAGAAGAGTTCTTCTAGTCTCCCTGAAGCCCTTCTCCCTCCCCTGTCTAGACTCATCTCTCCTGCTCCTTAACTGTGGTCCCCTGAGGGCAGGGACCATGTCTCCCCACCCTGGCACCCTGCCTGGTGTGTGCCCACGGGTTTGTTCTGGGATGAAAATAGAGGAGGCACAAAACAGACACAGCCATTGGGCTGTTTTTGCGCTCCCTGTTCTTTCCCAATATCACTCATGCTGTGAAGATTTGCTTTCCCAGCAATCTCCATGCCAGGCTGAGGGTTTCTGGAAGCAGGGCCCACACTGTGCATGAGTGTTCAGTAGTTGGGGAATGGCGCGTAGTAGGCGTGTGTTGAACTGAAGGGCCCTGAAACTGCACCTTCCACTTCAGAGTCTCCCCAGCTCCTGGTGTCTAATTAGCTGCAGCTATCTCTTTATTGGTGGAAAGAGGATGGAAGAATTCACTCATAATAGTTTGAGGTGGAAGGAAAAAATTAGGGTCCTGCTGACTCCCCTTAAACAAAGACTGAAGACGAGAGAAAGCCTGAGGGGAGGAAGAAAGAGGCCCATTTTAATTGGAAGGTTTTTACCCCTTTTCTTCTTCTTGTTTTTAAGTTCAGACTTGGATCCTAGAAATTACAGGCTCTTTCAGCATCGCCTCTGCGGTTGGAAAAAATGCTCATTTCACTTTTAAAACAAACAATGGAAAGTTCCTTTTAAAGGAAAAATCTTATTAGCCCAAGTCCAAGGAAATCTGCCCAGAGTTTCTGTTGAATCTGCAGGGATTGCCCACCAGGCAGAGATGCCCCCCACAGTGGGCAGCCCCAAGACAGGGTCTGTCTGACCCTCCAACTCAGTGGCTCAGGAGAACCCCCACCCCTCCCTGCAGAGCCCAGGCGCACAGAAGACCTCACAGTGAAGGCTCACAGGAGGAAACGGCCCAGACATGAAAGGGAGGAGAACATCCTTTACCCAAATAAACAGCCAGGGGAAGATGCAGAGGGAAGCAAGTCCCATCAGACAAAGCCACAAATTAAGATCACAAGAGACTGGGCTTGGGATGCGGGCTCTGGCTTTAAAACATCTTCCAGGAACCTTCCCCTGGGGCAGCCCTGTCATCATGGGCCCTCTGTTCATGCTGGGCCTTGAGTGGTCCTATGGTGGCATCTGTGTTGAGTAATCAGCAACACTGGGTGGCTGGGGGAGCCTGAGCAGGATGGGGGTAGGGGTGAAAGGGGCCATAGTTTAGGGTCACTGAGGTATAAGGGGGACTGTGGGAAGGGGGAGACAGAGCCCTTCACAAAACCTTGGGTGGCACCAGATGAATGAAAAGAGCCTGGGGCCCAAGCTGTCTCTCAGTCCCTGACAGAGCCCCCTCCTCCCACAAGTGAGGCCCCCGGCTCCCCACAGGGACCAGCACAGACAGATTCCCAGGACTCAACTCAAATTTTTACCTTGCACTGCGGGCTCCGCTCAAGCTGATCCCCCTCTCTGTCACCACAGCCCTTGGCCTGGGTTGGCAGCCTCTCAGATGCCAGCTCTACTTGTGTGGTGAAAAGTGGGGAGGCATTCCAGTGCCTCCTGAAGGCTCACCTGGCCTCACTTAGATGCTCTGTGCTAGGATGTGAGAACAGAGGAACTGCCAGAGAGAACACGAACAGGTACAGCCAGCCCAGAGAAAAACAATGGTATTTAAAGAAAACGCCATGTTTCCCCAAGCTCAAGCAGTTTTCCACAGGCTGGCCAGGGGCTAGGTACGAAAATCTCCTTGTGATATCACTGCAGCAACGGGGCATTTAGAGAATCCTAAATGTCCATCTCTAGGGGCGTGGACAAGTCAAATGAGGTGGATGCAGACCACGGGCACCATGCAGGTGGCTCTCAGAGCTTGTGAGATGCAGCTAAGGAGAACTGGAGGATATTAGTTAGGGTTCTCATTGCTTAAACAGAGGTAAGTAAGGGTCAAAATGAATGAGATGGCCGTCTGACTTAACTAGTCAGGAAAAGAACAAAAAACTAAAGTAGAAGGAAATAATAACTTTTAGGGCAGAAAATAGATACTGGAATTGACAAAATTCTTTGAAGAAATCAAACCTGGCAAGATTAATTGAAAAAAACAACAACCCAGAAGCACCAATTTTAGTAATGAAAATGGGGCATAATCTATGTCTTCTGTAGAGATTAAACATATTGTTAAGAAAATATCACAAATAAATTTTTTAAATTTTAGATGAAACTAAAAAGATAAATTTTTAGAAAAATACAACTTGCCAAAAATTACTTAAACAGAAATAAAGAATCTGAATAATATCATAACAATTAAGTAAATGGAATCAATTGTTTAAAATAGATTTTAAAAGAAAATATCAGTTTAGAAGACTTTATACTGAGTTCTGTATATCACTCAAAAAGAATTGATAATGCCAGTATAATCCAAGGAATAAAATAAGAGGAATTTAGTCCTTACTCCAAATCATTGAGTAGAATGAGGACACCAAAGCCAGATAGGAAAGAAGGAAAAATCACAAGACAATCTCACCCTTAAACATAGATACATAGAGTCTGAACAAAAAAATTAACAAATAAGAAAACTAACACATCTTTACTAAGTTAGATGCTATATATTAACAAAAAAAAACCTTATGATCATCTCATTGCTTTTAAAAACAATAAATTTCTTTAAAACCATTAACTGAAATTCAAAAATTCATAATGAAAACAGAAGTTCTTGGCAAACTAGAAATAGAACTGTTCTTGAATCTGATAAAGACCACTCACATACAGCTTGCAACCAATGTCCTACTTTAAAAATCCGGAAGCACTCTCTTTGTGACCAGAAAAACTTGGGGATGTCTACTCTTACTCTTCCTGTTCAATGATATCTCAGCTATCACCACAGAACCAGAAAGAAATGGAATGATGGGATTGGAAGAAAATTATCATTACTTGCAGATGATTTTGTCTTCCATATAAAATCCAAAAGAATATAGTGATAAATTATTATAATCCATACAATATATTTAAAAAGTAATACGTAATCCAATTCCCTTTTTTTACACCAGCAGCAACCAGTTAGATACTGTAATTTAAAAATGTCATTTACGGTAGGAAAAAATAATATAATATGTTCAGAAGTAAATCTTCCAAAGATTTGCATATTCTTCATAGATAAAGTTATAAACATGTACAAAGAGATACAAAGACCTACATAAGGCTATATGCACATGACAGGAAGATTGTATCAACTGAAGATTTCAGTCTTTTCCCAAGTTGATTTATAGAGTAAATGCAATTGCAAGCAAGGTCTTATTAGACATGTATACAATGGTGATTGGGGTGGGGATAAGTAAGCAAGATGATTCTAAAACATATATGGAAGAACAAAGGGTTAGAATAGTCAGACGAAGAACAAGGGGGGAGGGACTTTTCCTATCCAATGTCCAAACTTTTAATAAAGCCATAAGAAGTAAGATAGTGTGGTATTGGCACAAGAAAAAGACGAAGAGACCAGCAGAAAAGAACAAGCCCAGGACCAAATGAGCATTGCTGGGCAGACTGATCAAACATAGCTAAGGCAATTTGTTATCTATATGGGACAAAAATGAAATTAGATCCTTACCTCACACCCTACATTAAAAACACACACAAATACCAACTTCAGGTAGATTAAAAACTCATTGGGGTAGGGAGGGGAAGTATGAGAGGAATAGATAAACTTTAGATAGTGAAGAGGGGTGGGAGGGGAAGAGAGAGGTCATGGGGTTAGAAATGATGGTGGAATGTGATGGAATGTGATCATTATCCAAAGTACACGTATGAAGACACAAATTACTGTGAATGAATATACATTGTATACAACGTCACCTCCACCATGAATCCCTGAACTTGAGATGGAAGGTTTTTTCATTCTTGTTCCTGGTCTCCATGATGATAAAGATATGAAAAATTGTGCTCTATATGTGTAATAAGAATTATAATACATTCCACTGTCATATATAAATAAAAAAATAATTAAAAAATAAAAATAATAATTAAAAAAGCTCTTGAAAAGCAAAAGTTTACATCTTTTAGAAGACCATGGGGCAGTATATTTTTGTGATCTCAGAGTTCAAGAAGGAATTCTTTAACAAGAAATGTAAGGGCAAACTATAAAGGATGACATTGACAAACTTAACCATATGAAAATTAAGTGACCATCCAGTGTATAGTATGCAACAGCAAGAAATGATGAACTACATGCTCATATAATCACATGGATGTTTCTTAAAACATAGAACTGAATGGAAAATATGAAACAGAGCAAAAATTATAGCATATTACCATTTATGCAAATTAAAAACATATATACACAAAACATTACATATTTTGCAAGGATACAAACAAATATAAGGATATTCATCCAGTGAGCACCAATTGAGAATAAAAGAGAATGTGAGTCAGAGACAGGGGAAAATGAAACAAAACAGAATGGGAGGAGGGCTCGCTCAGGCTAGCGAGGAATATTACCCAGTGAACTAGGGAGCTCCATGACCTCTGCTCTGCTCCCAAAGCCCAACAGGAAAAACAAAGCAAACAAACAGGTGCTGCCAATGTCACCTCCACCATGAATCCCTGAACTTGAGATAGAAGGTTTTTTTCATTCTTTGTTCCTGGTATCCACGATTTCATAAAATGTCCCAAAATCCCACTATGAAGTGCACATATCTTGAGTGAGCAACACTTACTGTCATTGGTGTTTTTAGGCTGAGATTCCTAGAAGCAGGTCTGACATAAGTGTCCTGCCCGGGTGACTCACTGAGGGAGTGAAGAGAGGAGGACAGGACAAGGGAAGAAGCAGGGCAAAGATATGGACTCAGCTCAAGTCTCACCTCAGTCTGATCCCATGGGGGGTAAGGGAGTGCGAATGACACGCCAGGCATGGAGGCTAGACTCATGCTGCAGGTCATACTCAGGGACAGGTTTTAGCTCCTGGATATTTCTTAGTGACTTGACTTTGATGGGGGTTACCTTTGAGGCTGGATACCAGTTTGTCTCCTGGCTCCCCCAAATTCACACCCTTCCCATTCACCCCTCCCCAAGTTCCCCATTACAGCATCAGTTCAAGTTTGGAGTGTCATTATCGTAATGGGGCTAGGTGCAAATGAGGCTCCCTAGCTAGTTCTCCTAGCTCCTTAAGTGAACTCTTTGGATACAGTTCCTTCTGATCTTCCAACTAAACAAATTATCCTCCCCCTCCCCGGCATACAATATTGGAACATGGATAACTGCTATCTGCATTCCAGTTCAAAAGGGGGAACTGGAAGATACAAAGGGGGGGCAGCCCCACAGCAATCCTGAAATCCACTGGGCAGGTGCTGGAATTCCTTGATTAGAATTCACTCTTACTCCTGGCAGGGAATAATTCTCCATGGTTCTTGACTCTACCTTCTGGACTCTTAGTTCTACTCTTTGGGGCTCTGGATTTCATCCTTTGAGTCACCCCTTTTTCCTCACCCTATTTCCTGCCAGTAAAAAATTTGGAGGTTCAAAGGCCTCGATTTATTTTGTACGGTTTCTCTTTTCAGTCCACAATGGCGGTGTTTTTGTGAATATAACTATCTTGTGTTTTAAATATTCTTAAAATTGGTTTTTCTAGGAATGTCACTGGGGGTTGTCTCCATTAGACAAAAGCTACACACAGAGATCTCCTTGCCATGAGCCTTCTTTGTCCTTGAGCTATCCCTGCAAGGGGTGAGCTTATGTCCAGCTGCTTCTTATGTGCTTGAGAGATCTGAAAAACACATAATTAAACATTTTAGCACCTATTGTCTAGCTGAATGGTTCTAAGATGGCCTTTACATCTTTTGAGGGTCACAAAGGATTTTATAGCTATACCCTCGGTTTTAATTTTGGCCTATGGTCTCCTGACAATACCTTTGATTTCATCCATAGTTAAAAGATATTTCTTAATTTTATCATCACTTGGTATCTACAGATGTGAAGAAGTTTCTAAATGAGCAATTCCTGGCTCCTTTTTTTTTTTTTTAAATCAGAGATTGAACCAAGGGGTGCTTTACCACTAAGCCACATCCCCAGCCCTTTTTCATATTTAGATACAGGGCCTTGCTAACTTGCTGAGGCTGGCTTTGAACTTGTGATCCTTCTGCCTCAGCCTCCTGAGCCTCTGGGCATGCACCACTGTGTCTTCCTTTGACTCCTTTTTGTTGAATGTTTTTTTCTTTAGCTTATTTCTCTCACAACACCTCATGAACCAGGTGAAACACTTAACGCTCTGGAGACATCACACAGTTCATTAGGTGCATTTTCTATTTCCATAGAACTACAGGTGACATTGATACTAAATTTCCTGCCAATACATATTCAGGGTTCCTTATCCCTTTTCCAGTTTTCAATGCCATGGTCCTTATTTCCCCCTAAGCCCCAGCAGCAGCCTTCTCACGCAGGCTGTTCAGGGCCCTGTAGGCTTTCATTAACGTCCTCTTCAATGCCCTTCTAGCTCCTGCCTACCTCCTAGTTCCAAAGCTATGACTGCATTTGTGGATGTTTGTTATGGCAGCTCCTCTATTGCAGATGCCAAAAATCTGTATTAGTTATTCATTGTTTTATGATAAATTACTACTAAACTTATATTATCACAGTTTCTTTGGTTCAGGGGTTCAGGAGCACTTTAGCTGGGAGGTGGACTCAGGGCCGCTCATGCCAGCAGGGACTTGCCTGGGGCTGGAGGAGGGCCCTCACATAGGCATTGGCAGGAGGCTCAATCCCTGTCCCTGTGGCCCTCTCCCTGGGCCCTGTGAGTGTTACCACAACATGGCAGCCACCCTCCTCTGCAGCAAGTGATACAAGAAGCTTAACTCTGTGTTTTAACAAGGATCGCTCCGGTTGCTATGTGAACAGACTGTAAGAAGTCCAGGGTAGAAACAGGGAACTTATTAGGAAGCTAATATAACGAGGCAGGCAATAGTGGCTTAGGCCAGAGCAAAGCAGCAAAGTTGGTGGGAAGTGGTCAGATCCGGGTGCATGATGATTTGTTTGAAGGCAGTGCTGGCCAAATGTGTTTGTAGATGGATAAGGAGTCCGAGAGAAGAGCCAAGAACAACAACTTGGCTTTGATCTGAGCAAACCGAAGAAACAAAATCAAATTACCATTAACTGAGATGGCCATCCTCCATGTGACCTAGGATCCTTCACTCTCCATATTTTACAAGTGAAGGAAGTGAGCTTTTGAGTGATTAAATAATCTGCTGAAGGTCTCCCAGATAGCAAGTGAAGTCGTGAGTTCTTAACTATCACCATTGCCTGCTGAGCCAGGAACATTCCTAGATGGAATCACTTGTCAGCACTCTTTCCTAGAAGCCACTGGCAGATGCCTGGGCTGCTTCCAGGTGGCTGCTCCATGGTAGGGACAGGGACTCAGAGGGGAGGTCTCCCCTCCCTAACACATGTGGAGACACGCGCTTGCTGCCTGGGCCATTCACTCTGATCCTGGGACTCTGGCCAGGGTCTGGTGCTGGATGTGAGTCAGGCTAAAGTGGGAGCTCCAAGCATCCACCCAGCACTCCGGGGAGAAGGCAGAGGTCAGGGGAAACCTGTCCCCCACCTGCCACCAGGCTGGCTGCTTCTAGCTGGCAAATGTTCGCGCCCCTTTTTGAATTCTCTGGTAGGGCCAGCTCTGCAGGGCAGACCTGCTACTGGCTTTGCTCTAGAGGACGGCAGGGGCAGGAGGCAGAACATCAAGTCAAGCCTCTAGGATAGTCGTTTCTGCAGTTGCCCACATCTGGACCGCCAGGAGAGGCAGAGTTCAGTGTTTCCTAGTCTCAAGATCCTTATCCAAGGACATTCTAAACTTCCCCCTATGACCCTGCATTGGCCCTTAATAAAAAGCACCTCCTCACTTGCTCTGAAAACGTGATCTCAATTACTTTAATTCATTAGTTGACTGAACAAATGTTCGTTGAACTATTGGCATGTGCATTTACTGTAAAGACTCTGCTGGAAGACACAGGGGTTTGGCTTAAAGAAGGCTCACAGTGGCTTTGCTATCTAAGAAAAAAAATGTTGGAAACACTGATAGGAAATGGATGTGTAAGTCATTACAACTCAGTTGACATTGAAATTGTGGTACAGGAGGACATGTTGTGATACAGGAAAACAGGTTTCTTGTATTGTCAAAGACAAAGCTAGACACGACACGGAGTCCTATACAAGTAAAACCTATGTATCTCTCATATTATGTAAGATGGACAACAGCATGGCACAGTGACTAGGAGCTCAAATTCAAGAGCCAGGTAACCTGAGCAACTTAATTCACTCTCTGCAAGTCTTAGGTCTTCACCTGTGAAGGGGTGACACAAGGCCCTTCTTCACAGAGTCACTGTGAGGTTGAGCCTGGTGCCCATGGTCTGGAACCTCTGCCTGCAGAATGCTCAGCAAATGGTAGCAAGTCAAAGTGTCTCTACAAAAGTGGAACAGTGGGTCCTCCCGGGGAGGCGTGCACACATTACTTTTCTCAGTTGTCGTCTCTTGGATTGTCTGTGTTTTTTATATATTACTAATGCAACACATAAATCCACTAACTCTTAAAACAAAAAATTAACTCTAGGCCCAGAGCTTCAACAGAAGGGGAAATCTAAGGGGCCAGCCAAGGAGACTGGGGTGGGGGGTGCCCCTCGGCAGGCCTCAGGCCCACCCTGTCCCTGGCCCAACGGGCTTCAGTCAGCACTAGGGTGGGAGAGCGGATCCTCCATGGTGCCCAGGCTTGGCCCCTCTCTGCAGCAACCCAAGCCCATGCAGAAGCTGTTCCTGAGAGCCTGTCACCACACAGGTGGAGATAAAGTGCCCATGTGAGCCAGGAGCCCCCCGCCATGCTAGGACCCCCACATTCCTTTACCCAAGGGGGCTCACTGCCTGGAACCCTGCTCTCCCTCATCTGTTTGCCCCTGCCCTGATCCTCCTGGGCCTTCCACGCCCAGCTCAAGGGCACTGATAGGTTTCCATGGGCTGCCTTAGGACCCAGAGTCTCTTTCTCTCCTAAACCCTTACATCCCTACAGAGCTTGTAAATCACAACCCCACACATACCTGGGGATCCTCCCCAATTCCTCAGCTCTCATTTCAATTAATAAGCATGGTTCCAGCTTACTATGTGTATGGTCTACATGTCACCTGATCTTTCTGGGCCTGTTTATCATCTATAAAACAGGGGATAATAGCACTGCCCTGCCAGGTTGTTGTAGGCATTAGAAATAAAACATGCAGAGCAAGTACCACTCAATAACCAGTAGCTGTTGTCATTAAGACCTAACATCTCTTTTCTTTTGGAATTCACCCTTCCTGTCTGTAGAAGAGGGAGCATGCAGACTGAATGGAGGCCGGAGGAGTTCAACATGAGTAAAGAACATAATCTTTGGCACATGAGCCTCTGGGAGGTTCCAGAACTTTTCTGCTTTCTTCCTCAGCTGAGCGCAGGAGAGGGGTTTCCCAACGTGTTGTATGATTTAACCATTTTACGTAGGTTTCTGTTCCCACTTTGGAAAGCGTGTTTCATATCTGATGCCACATACCTTGAATCTGAGTAAAACTTTCCAGTACTTTCCAGGTTAAAAAAAAAAAAAGACCTGCCCAATGACAGAATTTCCCACGTTGGATGAGTCAGCTGGGGGAGTGGCACTGGCAGAGACCCCTGCATTTCAGACACAAGTAAGAATCCAGCATGTCTCCTTGAAGAGTTCACCAAGGAGACCACATGTGCAACCAACCAGATAGGCCAGATTAGAGACTGCCACTCGGATGACAGGCACGGGTCTCAGTGATGCAAGGAATCCAGGTCGAGCTAAGAGTGTGCTGTGACAGCCACTTGGTGGTCCAGCAGTCCCCTAGCTGGGCACCACCATGGCTGACATTCTCCCCTGTGCTTATTCCACTGGGCTCTGCACCCTCTTTAAATATGATCATACTTGGGGCAGGGGCAATTATTTAGCCAAGTGAGCTTACTTTCACTTAGATGTTGTTGAAAAAGACTGACAACTCACATGAAAAATGGCCAAAGGATATGAACAGTCCGTTTATAGAAAAATGAATATAAATGTCCTCTAAACATATGAAAAAATGGTCGATCTCACCCAGAAATGCATGTCAAGACCCCAGTGAGATACCATTTCTCACCTGCCCAGCTGGCAAAAATCCAAATGTTTGACAACTCAGAGTAATGCCAGTTTTAAATTATCCATTCTCAGCTCCAAATCCACCTTTCTCTCATTTGGTTTAGACTGCAAATCACACCTTGCTTTGCCGCTAATTTTCCTTAGCCTCTGCCAACAGGGGGGCGCTAGAAGGAGATGGCAAGACCCCTGCAGGGGGAACTGAAATCCCTCCTTCCTATTTTGCACAGACAGGGGTTGTTCTTGAGAGGACTGCTCTGGCCCTTGACTGATAAAATTGGTCAAAGTGCAAAATAGTTTAACACTTATGTGGACCAATTTAGCTACATCTAACTAATTCACAAAGTCAATTGCCACTTGACCCAATAACCAATACAGTTCATTCCAAATGGCACATGTTCAAGATCATCTATTTAAGCATTATTACAAAGAGCAAAAAGTATCCATTTTTAAGGGACTGACTAAATAAACTGTGGCATGTCCATACAAGGGATACTCTGTAGCAGTTAAAAAGAAGAAAAACTTACACTGTTAAGAAGAGCAAAATATATCACTATGAACACAGTGTTCTGCTTTTATGTAAGAGGGTAAAATTAGAAAATACGATTTATTTGATGATATTTGCATATAGAAACTCCAAAAGGACACACAAGAAACAGAGACACTTACCCAAGTGGCTAGGCATGGGGTGCTGGGAGACAATTTTCTGTATGTCTTCTTCTGATCAGAGGCCCTGACGGTATTTGTTGTCAATTATAGCTTCAAGCATGAATGTACAGCCTTAGAAGATAGAGACCATGTCCCTCTGTATAAGAAGGGTAAGAAGGAAAGGTTCAAGGCTTCCTTAGAATTACCTCAAATTCCTAATAAGTCAATGGCAAAAAGAAGAAAAGAAAAATATAGGGTAAAGGAGTTTGAGTGGGCTCTTCTACAAAAATATTCATGGACCAAAAATGAGGTCCATCTATTCAAGGATTGCATTTGGCCTCGAAAGGCAGAGTACTATAGAGAGTGTTTAATAAAGGTTTTCAAATGAGTAAAAAACATTTGTATTGCTGTCACTCAGGTAGACTTCTTGAATCAATAGTATCACATTTGCTAATATCTGAGGACCAGAGAAGGATCACACTGGTGTCCTATTGCTATGAAGTTCAATAGAATGTTGGGGAAAAAAGGTAGAGGATGGGCCCTGAGAAGGTGTATCTTCTGTGAGACCAGTTTCTCTCCCATTCCTTCCTTCCATCACCCATGTATACCCACTCCCCATCTATCCAGCCAGCCAACCCCTGTCCTCAAGGAGTTTGTGTCTTGGTGGAGGGGAGATGTTCAGAGATCCCAAGAACAGAGTGTAGAGAGCTGGAAGGACATCATCCTCACCAACGAGTGAGCCCCTCCAAGGCAGGGAATGTCACCTCATCAATTTCAGAGTTTTGGGTTCAGGATGGCACATGGTAAGTCAACACATTGGTTGAATGAAAGAGAGAGAGAGAGAGAGAGAGAGAGAGAGAGAGAGAGAGAGAGAGAATGAACTAGATTACACTCTGGTAGCCAAAATCTCAATGGCTTAGAATAAACAATTAACAAAAAGTTGATTTTTTTTTTCTCATGAAACATGTCCCTCTACTAACCAGGAACTCCAAACTGTCATCACTGCACTTGAGTTGATGGACAGACAGCACCTGTCATGAAGGCTGAGGAAGAGACAGAATGGCAAGTGGTACATGGCCCAGGAGCAGCCATTTCACCTGCACTTCAATGACTGGAGCAAAGCACAGAGCTGTGAGCGAGAGAGAGAGAGAGAGAGAGAGAAAGAAAATCCCCCATGGGCTCAGGGACAGGGAATATTTGTTGTCGAGTAATATGGTTATCTATTACAGGCTGCCATTCTGTTCACAAAATATTTGATTAACTCTCTTGACCTCATGAGAAATCAAGTCTCTTCATCCCCAAGAAAGAGACATGGAAGCCCATGTGGACTTCCAGGTGAGGCACTATGGTCTCAGCACCAGGGCCATCCGGATCCGGCTGCCCATGAGAGATTATCTACCTGCATCCCCAATATGTGAAGGGGCTCAGGAACAGAATGACACTTCAGTCCCAAAAGGGGAACAAAGGAAGGCATCTCAGACACTGAAGTCCCCCTGAGGGCAACTGTCCTCAGATGGGGACTGCTTCTCAATTGGACCCTGACTTTATGCTCTGGAAGAAGCTCCCACTGCCCGCTGCCCTGTGCGACCTCCAGACCAGTCGTCTGGAATATTCTTTCTCTTCTTTGGCCAAATCACCAATGAGCTTTGGGGACTATGTCCCCACTGGGGCCTGAAGAGCTTTCTCAAGACACTACTATTTGGTACCAGGGTAGCCGCCACAACAGAGGGAAACACACACATGGAAGATCACATTGGCTCTGAAGGCTCCCCCCAGGGGGCACATGTCACTTAGGGGTATATTTATTGGCCAAAGCATGTCATATGGACAAGCCTGGCTTGAAAGGGGGCAGGGAAAAACAATCCCCATGTGCCTGGTAAGAGAGTTGGAAGCACTAGATGAATGACACTTACGATGACTGTTTCCTTTGGCTCTGGAGGTTGGACTAGTTTCCAAAAAAGGCAATTTGCTTGATTTAAAGAAGGGTACAGAGGAGGGCAGCTTTGACCCAGAGGAAGCAGGAGAAGGGGAAGGAAACCTAACTAGGGCCATTCCTCAGGCTGAGGGGTGGGACCTGAGACAGCACACTGGGACCCAGGACAGTAGACCCAGGACTGCGGCCCACCCTCCATGAGTCCAACACGCCTGAACTCGACACAGGGTGAGGCTGCAGGGTTGAGTAAGGCCCCTCTCCCCAGGGAGGAAGTGAGGAGCTCATGGAGGACCTACATCATTTCTTAGGTGACACAAAGGAGGCCCTGTAATGCTCAGAAATGAAGCTGTCTTAAGGGTGATGTCACCACAGCTCCCAGCCCAGCTCCTCCTCACTCTGCCCCAGGCACCAGAAAGCAGAGGGGAGCCTGGGGCTGACCTGGATGGCCATTTTTCTGGGTCTACTCCACATGAACTAACTGGAAATAGATAGAATTTATAGAAACTTTCAATTACAGTCTGTTCTTAAGGAAATCAAACATTAAAGACATGCATCTTACTTCTGGGGACAAACAGTAACCTGAAACAAGCTCCTGGCAGGTAGAGGTTCTCGCAGCTTCCTCTGGTGTGACAATGGAGCATGAAATGGAACTAGCACATCAGCTGGCTACAGGAAAACTGCGAAGTCTGAAGTGAGCATGAGCCATTTGTTCTCCTAAATAGATTAAATACCCCCACCTCCATCTTTCTTCCCTTTGCAGGCAGCAAGCTCTCTGGCCTGGCCCCCACCCAATTATTGCCCCCACCCAATTATTGCTACTTGTGGCGTCTCCCAGGGGAAGCTTTATCCTTCTAATAACCATCATTTCTCCATTTGTAGAACTGTGTTAAATCACGGAATATTTCTATAATTAGCAGCAGCAGCTCAGCTATCTGATCTTGATTTTTCAGAAAATTTAAAGCTTTCGCATCCATGTGGAAGAATCCCTTCCTGTCTGGAGAGATGGCAGGGAATGGAAGGCTTTCTAGAGTAAGGAAGTGGCTTTCACAGGTGACAGTGCTGAGGGAGGAGGCTGGGTTCCCAGGGAGATGGCTTTTCAGCCTTCTCTAAGTCCTAGAACTGGGCTTCCTAATGTCCCAGAAAAGATCCTGTAGCAACATGAGTTTGCACCACCTGCAACATCTGAGCTATTTGAAGGGCTTTATATGAAAGCTCTTGCAGGACAGTTTACTGAGATATGATTTGTGCTGTGATTTTCCCTGTATTCCGAGAGGGAACCCTTTGGGCCCCTGCTCCTCCAAGGAAGCATGGTGCAGGTTGGGTAAAGGCTGCCTGGAGAAGATCCACTTCCTGGTCTTCAAGATCCAGAAGGCGGAGCTGTGGATCCCCTGCAGTGGGGCAGGAGAGGGCAGGGAGGGAGGCAAGGCATCTACTGGGGTAAGAGAGAGCCTGCAGGGCTTCCCCAGTGAGCAGGACTGGGAGCTCCCCAAGAAGACAGCAGGACCTCCAAGAGAAATGGTCACCTTGTGTGCCCAAGTGATACAAGGTGAAAGTAAGGGACCCATGGTCCCAACTGGTCTAGATTGAAGGGGTTCCCAGGATGCAGGACTTTTGATGCTCAAACTGGTAAAAACCTGGTCATCCTGGGGGTGCAGAGGTCCTGGTAGACCCCAGAGAGAAAGTCTCACTAAGAGGACCTGGAGGGGAGCCTGCCCCTGCCCTGTTTCTGCCCCCTTAGACTCTTGTGCTGTGTTAGGAGAGAGACCCCCAAACAGCAGTGGGGACTCAAGAGTCAGATCTGATTTGGTTTAAAGCAAATAAATAACAGGTTTGATGTTTCTTCTATAGCAAGTTTCGGGTACACTCTGAGAACCCCCCTCCCCCCACTCCAGGTGTCTGCTTACCTCTTCCTATTTCTTTTGCAAACTTTCCTCACCTCTTTCTGTCCCCACCTTGAGCCAAATGAGCTCCATGGTTTAGTGGCCATCAGGGTAGCAGAGGAGAGGCCACGCAACTGACTTCTCTCCAACCCCTGGCCCTAGCATCCCTCCCGGGTTCACCTTCCCCCACAAACAGGAGGACATTCCTGAGCAGCTCTTGTTCCCTCCCTCAGGAACTGGTGGGTCTGGGGACAGTGCCAGCACTCAGCAGAAATTGCTTCAGTGCATGCTATTTGTTTTCTGAGACTTCCTCTGACACATGCAGGCTGCAGCCAGGGTACCAAGCTGTTGGCAGGCATTAAGGAATAAGCCAGGTGTCCCTACCTTCTGCTCCACAGAAGCTGCCCACCCAGCAATCCCTCCCAGATACAAATTGCCCGAACCCCATCCTCCAAGCAAAGCCAGGTAAGGGAGACCACAGGAGGCTGAGCACCCCCAGCTCAGCTCCACCCATGAAAGCATGTGTCCTTGTGAGGCAGCCCTTTAAAGATGAATCCTGACAGAAGTTTCTCCCGCAAAGCCCTGCAAGATGGTGCAACCCTGTGTCAGCTGGGGCACTAGCCTTTCAGATCCAGACCTGGTGAGCTTGAACCTGCCCCATCGCATGCCCAGGGACTTCCCCAATGATAGGGGACAGACAGATGTGGCAATATAAAGTTGAGAGAATAATTCTATAAGCTGGGCCCACTGTGTTGACCCCCATGTGCTTTCCCTTTTAAAAAAAGCAATTATCTGCAGCCCTGCCTGGCATAAGTGGGGAGGTTATGTTACATTTCTCAGCAAACTACCTGTTTTCTGCAGGAGAAATGTGGGTTCAAAATAATTCCAATAAGAGGAACAAAGTTACCCTAAAGGGGGTCTTCTGTGATCTTTTCACAGACCAGACCCTGGAATTCAAGGAGATAATAAGGATAACTTCCCCCTAACCATAAAATGTGTAAGAACAGGTTCCAATTAGAACCGATCAGCATGGGTCAAAATGATCTAGAGTTGTCAGGTACTACAGGGACCTGAAAGTCTGATGTCACGCTACTGTCAGTCAAAGGTAAGAAGTGGACCTGGGTGGGACTCTCTGGAAACTTCCCTGGGACCCCCAATAAAATTGGAGGACAGGAGAGGTGCACATCCCTCTCCCCTCTGAGAAGACCCACTCTCTTCCTTTAGAGTATCCCCTTTCCCCCTTTCCTATTCCTTCTAAAAAAAACTCATGCCTGCTACTCTGAGTGACATGTCTGAAATCTTTCTGACTTGATCATAAGAATTGGGGTTTGAAGGGGGACTTTGCATTGCCTCAGTTTCCCGGAAGACCCCAGTCCTTTAACACCAAGACTTGGGATTCTCAGAGATGCACTATCTAATGGCCTCCTCTGGCTCTGGTTTCAACCTCTCTTCCAATGAGGCCTCCCCACCATTGACCCAGATACTTGCCCAATCCCCAAGTCTCTGAGCACAACCAGATATGGAAGTTGGAGGTGGAGACTTTTCTAAAGATTCAGGGGCAACAGCAACACGTGTGCATCTTCGAGCAGCAGAGAAAATGGAAAGTGGACGGTGACAAATGGAAAGTGGATGGTGACAAATGGAAAGTGGACGGTGAGGTTCTTCAGAAGCCCCTGGGCATTTCCTCCTCTTTCCCTCCAGGGCCTCGTTGCTGTAGCCCTCCCTCCCAGGCCCCTCCTTGGCTGACTCAGTCCCTTATGGTGCATAAAGAGCTGGTTCTCCATTCCTCCTCTCCCTCCAGCCTGCCCTAAGGCCCTTCCTACCCCCAAGTGTCAGATTGGTGTATTTTCCAAATCTAAGAGTGGAACTGGTGCTGGCAGTGGTGAAGTCATCATTTCTTCCTCTGAAAGTACCATTAATTTTACAGATGAGGTCATGTGGATTCAGATGCCCTAAATAACTCAGTGCAGATCACACAGCTAGTGAGCGGCTGAGCTGGGGTGGTATAGAGAGCAGGCTGTGCCCTGCTCTGAGCTACACCGTGATGCATGAAGAAGAGCAGTTTTCAGGCTGTGCCTGGCCCCAGGTTACTCCATTTTGTGAAGCAGTAGCTTGCCATGAGTTCCTCCACCACAAGTGTCAAGATAGAATGATTCTATCTGGTGCAGTTAAGCCTTCATCTGCATAGCACAACTATATGGCGTAAACTGATAAATTAATTATGCTAGTAAGTAATGACCACCTATGAACTTATCAAATTAAATCAGTAGCGCATGGATGCATGGACATATCAATCCCAGATCAGAAAAACAAGGCCATGAGCTTATTAAACACACCAGCCCACCAAATGAAACAACTCCCTCACATGAGCCCATAAAAGGTGCAGCTCCCCTCCTCCCCACCGTCCCCAAGACTGGCTGACTAGTGTTATTAATAGTATTTTGAAATAAAAGTAGTGCCCTACATTTGTGCTTCAAGGTTTGAAATGCCCCTTCATAAATATTGTCTAATTGAGCTCAGACAATCTTATGAGGTTAATGGTATCCCATTTTCAGGTGAGTAAATTAAGGCACAGAAAAGTTAAGCTATTTACCTAGGTCACTGAATGCCTCCCTCCCGTTCAGTCTTCTGATTATAAAAGCCTTTACAGAGTTAAGCTAGGGTAGGGATTAGAAGGAAAACCACTACAAAAAATGACATGTGTGTAGACAGTGTCTGCTTCAAAAGTGAGGGCTTCTGAGTTCTTTCCCAAACAAGAGAAGGCCACTCCTGGGCCCCTGGCTGCTTCCAGCCTGGATTGTAAGCAGGTCTAAAGCTAAACAAGACCCATGGTGTCAGGGCTGGGGTTGAAGCTGATGATCATGTGAGAGAAGAAGCTGGGATGAGGAGTTTGGAGACATTGGTCAGTAAGCCTTGAGTGGCCTGACACAGGTACCGCCATATCTTCTCCAACAAACCATAGTTATGTCCTGGCAAATCTTGTGGTCCTTAAACCTATGATGCTCGAGGTCCTATCTCCTGCCTCCTGTGGCACTGGATGGACAGGAAGCCTCAGTTGACACCACTGGCCCCACCTAGCACTTTGTAGGCAGATCAAAGGGTGCCTGACACTGCCATTCCCGAGACTGTCCTACAAAATAAAGAACTGTCCTGTGCCCTGCACAACTATCAAATGTCCAGCTAGACAGCTCTTACGGTGAAAAACCTTATTTTATCATCTTATGTTAGAAACCAATATAATTCTTTTGCATAATTTTAGGATATATTGAATTTCCCAGGAATGCCACCAACATGAACATTAAAACCATACTTCAAAAGTGGTTACAATAGGGAGACTTGCCTCTAGTAGCCATGTTGCTTTTAGCTTTGGATCCTGGTGTGAGCCATCTTGTCATCATGCATTGGCGATGTCACCAGCCCAGAGAGCCCATGCAGAGGTACCACACTGTGTTTCCGTGGGGCTCAGTGTCCATTTTCATATGGGAATACACATTATCTTTCATTAATTTTCATTGAAGCCATATATGCCTTTTAAAATAATCATCTGTAAGGAAAACATTTTAAATTTATTAAGGTGAATTTTTACTGTGTAAAAGAAAACATTTATGATTATTTGTTTATCCTTTGAAACCATACTTGGAGGATAATGCTATCAGTCGTAATGTATCATGATATAAAATTAGGTTCCATAAGTGAGGGACAGGTGGATCTCTCTGTACACCAAGTGGGGTCCCCCTCTTCCTGTGATTCACAGTTCATTCCTCTCTTGTCTGAAGCACCCCTATCCCCCATCTGCTCTCCATACAAACTTCCTGGCACTGTGAACAAGACCCAGTCTCTTAATAGGTACACTGGAGGCGTCAAATCTTTGGAATGAGCAAGTGAATCCATCAATGTTAACAATGTTATTAGGGAAGAACACTATATTGGTTTGAGAAAGGACACGATATTTTAGGTTAAAAAAATATGGAAAAAAAATCTTTATAATTTACAAATATATAAGGTAACTTACTTTTTTATATCAGTGTATTATAACTATACATGATATTGGGGTACAGTTTGACATATTTATAAATGCATAAATAACATAATTTGTTCCATTTTAATCCCCAGTACTTTCTTTTTCCTTCACTCCCTTTGATCCCCTTCCTCTACTCTGTTGGACTTCCTTCTATTTATTTGATTGTTGCATTATAATTATATATAATTGGAATGAATTCTGATATACCCATACATGTGCGTAGCATAATTTGATCAACTGTACTGCCCAGTTCTTCCTCTTTCCCTCTCCACCTTTTTACACATTGGCCCCACATTTCTATTCTAGTTACCTCCCTTCTATTTTCACAGATTCCCTTTTTTTATTCCTTCTGTCTCTCTGCCTTCCACATATGAGAGAAAACATTCAGTCCTTGACTTTGTGAGACTAGCTTATTTTGCTTAGCATGATATTCTCCAGTTCCATCCATTCACCAGTAAATGACATAATTTCATTCTTCTTAGAGGCTGAGTGGATCTGCATTGTGTTTATATACCACATTTTCTTTATCAATTTGTCTATTGATGGGTACCTATGCTGGTTTCCTAACTTGGCTATTATAGATTGTGCTGCTATAAACATGGGATGCATGTGTCACTATAATAGGCTGATTTGGGCTCTTTTGAATAAATACCAATGAGTGGTATAGCTGGGTCATATGGTGATTTAATTCCTAATCTTTTGAGGAATCGCCATACTGTTTTCCAAAGTGGTTATACTAATTTGCAGTCCTAACAACAATGTATAAGTATAACTTTCCCCCATCATCCTTACCAGCAATTATCATTATTTGTATTCTTGGAAATTGCAATATTAAATGGATTGAGGTGAAATCTCAGTGGAGTTTTGATTTGCATCTCTTTGGATGTTGAACATGTTTTCATAAACTGTTGGACATTTACATTTCTTCTATTGAGAAATGTCTCTAAATCTTTTGCCCATTTATCGAGTGGATTATTAGTTTTGATATCAAGTTTTTTAGTTCTTTATATGTTCTGGTTTTTAATACCCTGTTGAAAGAGTAGCTGGCAAAGATTCTCTCCTTCTGTAGGCTCTCTCTTCATTCTCTTAATTATTTTCTTTGCTGTGCAGAAGCTTTTTAATTTGATGCCATCCCACTTATTGATTCTTGGTTTTATTTCTTGAGCTTTAGGGGTCTTACTAAGGAAGTCAGTGTCTGCACCAATGAGTTGGAGGTTGCCCCTTTGTTTTCTTCTAGTAGTTTTACTGTTTTTGGTTTAATTTCTAGGTGTTTGATCCAGTCTGAATTGCTTTCTGTGTGAGGTAAGAGGGATCTAGTTTTGTTCCTCTATATATGGATAGCCAGTTTTCCCAGCACCATTTTTCCAAAAGGCTATTTTTCTCCAAAATATGCTTTGGGCAACTTTGTCAAGGATCAGATAATTATGTGGATTTTTTCCCCTTCTTCTAGTCTATTCCATTGGTCTTCATACCTGTTTTTATGCCAATACCATGCCGTTTTTGTTACCAAAGCTCTTCAGTATAATTTGAGATCAGATATTGTGATTCCTCCAGCCTGTTCTTGCTGCTCTTCAGGATTGCTTTGCCTATTCTGGGTCTTTTATTCTTCCATATAAATTTAGGACTGTTTTTTTCTAGTTCTCTGAAGAATGCATTGATATTTGGGGAATTGCCTTGAGTCTGTAGATTGTGGTAATGTGGCCATTTTGATGATATTAATTGTACCTATCCATGAATATTTTAGGTCTTTATATCTTTTAGTATTTTCTTGCTTTAGTGTTTTGTAATTTTCCTTAGTTACACTTACTCCTAAGTTTTTTTTCTCCTTTTTTAAGCTATTATATAATTTAACCGAAGTTGTTTTTTTTGATACAGTTAAGACATTGACCTTTAAAAATTATGAGTGTGGATGTATCACCTTTCACTTTCATTTCAGAATAATAAAAGAGCATTATGAAATAATCGTAATAGAAAACAGGCATTGCACTTGGGAAGGTTAGAATCACTGCTCAAAACAAATGGTAGGATGTTCTCTCTCTCTCTCTCTCTCTCTCTCTCTCTCTCTCTCTCTCTCTCAAGAATCATAGGATTTTAGTGTTTGAAGAGGCCTTGGAAGGAGTCCTGCTCCCTTATCTTCATTTAGTGCTTAAATCTGTGCAGTTGGAATGAGGATTTTTTTGTTTGTTTATTTTTGGTAATAGGGATTGAACCTACAGGCACTTGTCCACTGAGCCACTTCCCCAACCCTTTTTATTTTTTTATTTGAGGCAGAGTCTCACTTAAGTTGCTTAGAGCCTCACTAAGTTGCTGAGGCTGGCGTCAAACTTGCAAGCCTCCTGCCTCAGCCTTCTGAGTCACTGGGATTATAGAGATGTGCCACCATGCCCAGCTGCAGTGAGGACTCTGGATCTTCACACACCTCTGTCTGCCTGCTTCCTTCTTCCTATTATATGACACCCTGCTCCCCTTGAAGTCCCAGGATGGGACACAATGGGAAATGGGCCTGGGAACCTGGGAACCACAGCATACCTCACAGTGTTTTGGCAGAAGGGTATGTAGATGCTGGATTCAAGACCACTCAAGATGTTGCCCACTTAAAGATCTTGATGCCAGCTCAGTGGAAAACCTGGACCTGAATTCCAAGTGGAAGTGCTGTACTCTCAGAGATTCATTCCATGGCTGGAATCAGGAGTTTCAGAAATGCCATGCTGGTGGGTAGGCTCACTGTGTCTCAGAACATGTCTTGGGGTCTGGTTCTGAATGACACAGTGGCATCTGATTCTCATCAGTCACTGGACTAGTTGGAAATGAGTAAAGAGATGGGCTGGGATCATCAGGAAACTAGAGGGTTACCAAGAGAAGGTGTCTCCCCTGGGTGGTTTGTTCCAGCACCAAGCTTTAGTGACTCCATGTTCTAGAACCAAGGGCTTGTTCCAGAAAGTGAGCTTCGGCCAGGGCCAGGCCTGGGGCGTCTGCCGACTTGGTGTCTTCAAAGCTCCCTTGACAGGAGGGAGACATGAAGAGCAGGACACATGGCTAAACGATGCCTTTTGGCTTTCTGATCACGTGACTTTGCTGTATTCCTCCCCCATGACTTCCTCTACTCCATAAGTGTACGATTCTGTTGTCTCATCCCATGCCCTATGCCCTTTCCACTGGAGTCGCACAGTTTTACCCCACCTACTTCCCTCCCACCCCCTGGGCTGACACAGAGCCTTCTGTCTTCCTGTGGAATGCAGTAGCAATTCTGAGCATGGTGCTGGACAAGAAGTCCAGTCCCCTATAAACTTTTTATAGCTCAGGAAAATAAACATGTGGTTTAAGGTCTTTGCATAGGCAGTGCTCACCGAGTTTGAGCTTGCTTTACAGAACGACGAAAGAAAATATTGGTAGAGCTAATAAACTTCTGAGCCAGCGAGGGATAGTGGTCCAGAAATCTCAGGGAGGGTCTGATGGTTTAGGAGATAAAAAAGGAGTCATCTAGTAGTTGTCATCTCTGCTCAGAATCTGCCTGCCTAAGTGACGTAGCCAGACTCTCGTGTTCCCTGTTCCAGGGGCCGGCACGGGGATGGGGGATCACAGCGTTCCTAGCTGTGAGGGCCCCTGGTTTAACAGCTGAGGAAGTATGGTCTGGGGAAGGAAATGCTCTACTGCATCACGCAGCTCATTAGAGGGGGGGCTGTTCACTCATGCAACTTTCCAGGCAGCTGCTATGTGCTGACTTGCTGTAGGGAGGGACCTGGGAGGCCCCTGGATGGATGAGTGCAATGAGAAGGTTCAGGGGCCATTTCCAAGCATCACTTTCTGGACTTGTGGAAGGGCAGAGACCCCCAGAGCAGGCAGGATGACCAAGAGAATTCCCATTGGAGTGCTGAGTAAGAACCATGAAAGTAACAATCATTATTGCTCTTGTTACTATTTATCAAGCATTAACTCAAGTCCCAGGGCCTTCTGTCACCCCAGTGAGTCTTTGCAGCCCTGAGAGGCCCACATTAGAATCTCCAGTTTGCAGCTAAGAAAAACTATATCTCAGCTGAGTCTCCTGTCCCCAATCTTCTGGTTAGTGAAGGCAGAGCCAGAGTGGAAGCCAGGGCTCCTGCTCAGACAGCTTCCAGGAGCCAGTTATGGGGAAGACAAGAAGGTTGAGTGAGGTCTGGCTGAGTGTGGGGACCTGTGGGACAGTTGAGGCAGAGATGCAGGTCCAGGCATCAGAGCAGGGTATGTGGCTGAGTCACCTGCTGGAGGTCTCGTGAGGGCAATCCTGCATCTAGAGAGGGGCATAAAAGGCTCAGGTGGGAACCTGGGGCGGTCAGTAGTGGTGGACAGGCAGGAGGCCCCTGGGACTCTGAAGTTGGCTCTGGCCTTGCTTGCTGCAGAGGGGAGGCCACACTACTGCAGGATGTCTCTGGTAAGAACAAGGCAGTCCCCGTGGCCATCAGCATGGAGGACAGGCACCCACTCCTCTTGGTCCAGGGTGTCATGGCTCCTTCCCCATGAGGGATTCACAGCTGTGTAGATTATTACATTGATGACGCATATCTCCCAGAATTCACACTTTTGTGTGATCCCTCCCACACTGACTGGGGTTGGCCATGTGGCCTCCTATGACCAATGGGACATTAGTAAGTATGACATAAGCAGAGTCTTGTTAAGTACTTGCACATTGGACTTGTCTTCTCAGAACATTCCCCCTTGGAAGCCAGCCACCATGCTGTAAAGAAGTCACTTGACCACTGGATAACGTGGGGTCATGGAAGAGAGGCTCTGGAGTGTCGAAGGCCATTTAGGGAATTCTCCAGCCCCAATCAAGCTCCCAGATGAATGCGGCTGCTGAATGAACCCAGCCAACCACTCCGCTGAGCCCAGTCAGTGCTCAAATTCATGAGAAATCATTTGCATGGACTCTGAATCTAAGAGGAGAAATGAGATGAGGAATTGAGCGGTCTGTGTGGGGATGTCACCATCTTTGCTCTTTGGGGGGTGGGGACGACTCGCTTGTGCTTTTGCTCGGTTCATGGTGGGATGGGCTGCCCAGAGCTGCAAAGAGATGCCCCATGAACACAGCCTAGAACATTGTAGCTGGAGAGGCTCAGGGATCATCTGGTCTGATGTCATCACTAGGAGGAAACTGAAGTCCAGAAGTGAGAATCACTGGCTGGGACCACTCAAGTTTCTCTCCTCCATCCTTGGCCTTCATGCTCGTCAGAGTCAGCTGTGGTGTGCAGGGTCTCTGAGCCCCCAGATCCTATCTCTTTTTCCTCCCCCACCTCCTGCACAGGGCTGGCTTAGTGGCCCAGCAAAGAGGGAATTGAGGAAACCCACCTGTTGGCAGCAGAGCCATTCCCATCAATCTCGACTTCAGCCTGCACACGACTGCAGAAAGGTGCAGAGTTGAAGGATCAGAGGAGTCCTTTTGGAAAGCAGGTGGACAGCCCATCATCTCACTCTCTCTCTTAGTTGGATTTTAAATCCAGGTTTGGCAGCCAGGACCACATTCCTCATATTGCACATTCATGGGGGTGCCAACTGTGCTTGGAATCCTAGGCATCCCGAGCAGCCCCCATTGCCCACCTGGCCCAGCCTTGTGGGAGAACCTTGATACTGACACTGGCCCTGTGCATCCTGTCCATAGGACCTCGTGGAACTGGTCACTTCTTTTCCTTGTATCTGAGTTTTCTCATGGGGACCAGGTAAGAGAGCCAAGGTGGGAAAATTCTGTGAATCAGAGATGCAGCTGGAATACGCTAGAAGGCTCTTCAAGCTAAGGCGTCATCATTTTGCAAACAGGAAAATGCAGGCACGAGGGGAGCAAGGTTTCTCCAGGCCCAGGGCTGGTGGGCTCAGCGCCCAGAGCAGACTCAGGGTGATGCCCTTGGCTGGAGAACAAGATGAGTCAGGCCCCTGACGTGTTCTCCTTGCGTGGTTTCAGTTCTCAGGTCAGGATCTTGGCACCCCAGGGGAAAACTTGGTCCAGGTCAGCGTGGAAATCCTGAGCTACCACGGCGTCTTGCTCAGATTGTATGTGGCTGCCAATAAGTGACTTTCAGCGTGTTCCCTCGTGTTGTACATTTTCATCATTTTATGTTGCAGCCTAGTCCTCAGCAATGGGATCTGCTGGGGCATCCAGCCCCAGCCCAGCCTGCTGTGGACAGCAGGGCCTGAGCAGGAAGCCCTGTGTGGTCTTGGTGCTTGACCTTGATTTTCACTGTAACTGTCGTGTCTCAAGGCTCTGTGGCCCACAGTCATGATCAAGACCTCCTTCCTACTCTTCATCCCATCCTGCCCTCCTTCCTCACCCCTTTTATCTTTCACACCTCCAACTCCGAGGCCCTGCTCTGAGCTGCATGCTGTGCTGGGCTCTGGGCAAGGTGAGGGCTTGGGTATGATGGGGGTGCCAGGTAGGAGCCCCAGCCTGGCCTCCCACAGCCCTGATCCACATCACACGAAACTGCCAGATAAACTCAAACCTTTTCCCCTAAAGGGAATGTAAGAGGATGTAGCCCTTAAATAAATAAATAAATAAATTGGCTCTTCCTCAAAAAGTCATATAGAATATATGACCCAACAGTTCTCCTGAGACCGAGACCGAGAGCAAGATCTCAACAAATACTTACACATACATGTTTACTGTGCAGTTCACAGCAGCCAAATGTGGAATCAATAGAAGGGGTATGCAAAATCTAGTGTACCCACAATGAAATATTATTCAGTCATTAAAAGAGGTGAAATTCTGACACATACCTCAGCATGGATGAATCTCAAAAACATGCTCAAGGTCACACATTGCATGATTCTGTTTATATGAAATATCCAGATTAGGTAAATCCACAGAGAGCACGTCAGTGACTGCAGGTGGTGTGGAGTTTCGTTTTTGGGTGATAAGAATGTTCTGGGAGTAGGGGAAGGCAGGGACAAACAAAATTGTGAATGTGCAAAATGCCCCTGAATGGTGCACTTTAAAATGGTTAATTTGGGGGCTGACGCTGTACCTCGGTTGGTTGAGCGTTTGCCTAGCAGGAGCAAGGCCCTGGGATCAGTCATCAGCATTGCCCAAAAGTTAAAAGAGTAAAATAAAATGACCAATTTTATGTTATGTGAATTTCACCTCTAAAGAAAAATTATTGAATTAAAAAAACAATAAGAAGGAAAAAAAAAAACCCCATTGCCACTTCATACAAATCCCTCAGCACCCTGGCACGTCGTCAGCATCTCCTGACCGCTTGTCCAGAACTCTTAATTCATGACATGAGGTGGTTCATAGGTCATCAAGCAGGGACTTGGGGACTGGCCTATAGAGGGGCCAGGGGCAAGGGCAACTGGGGCTGCTCTTGGCCAGTTAGTGGACAGAGAAGCCCACCACCATGAGGGCCGTGCCCTGAGCTTGTTCCCCTCCTCCTGGTCCCCACGCAGTGTAAGGCTCGTCATCTGCTCTACGGCATATTGTGGGAGGAATTTAGAGGTAATAGTGGTGGTTGAGACCTGGGGACCAAGACAGCCTCAAGATACCTCCTGTGTGACTGAGCGGGTACCATTATGAGGTCCAGAGCTTTAGCTCCCAGACTCAATGGTTGGTCCCCACCAGCTGCGCAGCGTCACTGCCCACTCCTGAAGGACATGCTGGACACTCCTGGACTCCCAGGAGTCACTGACTGGGCCTTGGTGTCTGGTCTGCCTGGGGCCTGGATGTCAGCCAGCAGTATGAAACCACCATGTGGGTACTTCGAATGTTTCAGTGTAGCCTCTTTGTACCTGCTGTATGAGGAGGTGCAGTATATCTTATGCATTTACCTTTTGTGTTTGGTTAGTGTTCTATAAACAGTATTTATTTAAATGCAGACATGTTCCCTCAAACCCAATGAAACCAAGGTTTCATCTTGGGCTTATTGCTAGTGTTCTGACCTGGGCCTGCCCCTGCACTAATGGTGGCATCATGGCTTACAGGAAAGCAGGGGGACTCCATGCATTGTGACATGGCAGTGGGGGATGTCAGAGGCACCCCAGTCCTGCCCCAGGGTAAGCCCATCTCAGCAGGGCTCCTGGTCTTCCTGGGCCTAGCCAGCCTCAGGAAGAAAGCCCAAAGGACAGCGGCTGCTTTCCAGGAGCCTAAGTTGCTGTTAAAGATCTCCACAGCTGCTCTTTGGGTTCTTTCTTGTGTTTCTATGACTTTAGGCTCCCAGTCTGGACATGTAAGGCCTCCGTGAAAACCACCTGGGAGGGATGCAGCCTGGCAGGAGGGGAGTCAAGCCCCAGGATCGTCCTTCTTGCCTGCTCTTGGAATTGCTTTTCTGTTCAGAGGGAAGGCCCTTTGGCTTCCATTTGAAAACATCACTGAGGATCCTCTGCCCCTCTTTGCCTCTGAATCTGGGGGGAGGGGATCTGGCACAGGAAAGGGGAGCAGACAGACAGAATGAACAGAATGTTAGCCGGACCTGTTGGCTGTCACCAGCAGGAGGGAGTCTTCACCTGGGGGGCACAGGGCCACAAGTAGAGGAGGGAGACTGAGAACAAAGAAAATCAACCCCATGGAGAAGAAAGGGGCAAGAATTGGGGAGGGGAGAGCACAGGAGACCCTACATCCCTCTCCCGGCCTCCCCCAGACACTGCTGCTCTGGGGCGGCCCCTCACATATGGGCCTAATCCAGGTCGAGTGAAATCGTACATTGCTCTGGTTAAAAATTATTGCTTGGGATAATGAAATCTTTGTCATTGGAAACTCCAAAAGAAAAAAAGGCCCTTCAAGCGTGACTTATGGGCAGTGTGGTGATGGAAATGAATTCATCATCCCATTTTCCCGCATCAGAACAGGAGGACAAGGCTGATTCATAAGTGGCCTGCGCAGCTGGCCCTGAGGTCAGGGTGGTGGTGTGGACTCCCGGTGGGGGTGTGGGGAGCTGAGCGACAAGCATCTCAAGGGCCAACACTCTGGCCTCAGGTTTTCCTGAAGATTTGCCTGAGCTGTCAAAACATTTCAGGGCTGTGCGGAGACTGTGCTTCAGAGAAAATCCCAGAATAGTGCTATGAAATGAGCTATATATATATTTTTTTCTCTATAAACTCTAAACCTCACATGCATATAAAAATCTCCCAGACAAAGCAATTTTGCCTGGCACAGTCAGGCAGCGCAGCTGTGAAACTGTCTGACTTTTCATCTGAGAAGCACAACCTGCACCCGATTTTGTGTCTCCTTGACCTGCAGGCCTCCCTGCAGGGGTTTAAAGGGAGAAAGTGGCAGAATCCACTCGATGGAGGAGGAGTTTAGCTGTGGCCCAGGAATGCTGAACATGGTGTACATGAGACCAGGAGCCGTGGGTCCCTGCCCAGGGTCTGGGCCTAGTCTGACTCCAGGCCCTGCATTCTTTCCATTTTGTGGGAGGGTTTGGCCATCTGAAACCAGGGCCTTGACCCTATTTCAAAGACTGTTTTTGTTTTCCTAAAGCCTCAGTGTGTGAGGGCATGAGGGGTGACAGGAAGGCAGAGTTGGGTTCGGTGACCTCACCAGGGCAGGGGCAGCCATGTTGGAGACCCACAAGGTAGGTCAGTGAGTGAGGTCTGCTTTGGACTGTTAGATGACGTCTGGTCAAGTGATGGCCAAGGGCCAAATGGCCACTGAGGTGGCAGCTGCGCAGAGGACCACTGGGATGGTCAGAGGTAGCTTTTGCTGGTGGTCAGACTCTGCCACCTTTTCTGATGTCTTCACCAAATATTTGGTGAGCACCTGCTGTACAAGAGTGTCGGTGGATCTAGGCAGTGGGGATTCGGGAAGGCAAGGACAGATGCTATTATGTTTGAGGAGAAGGAAGACAAAGAATGAATGAGAATATCCAAGATTGTGAAGCAAGTGTAATAGGGTAAGGGAGAGGCCAGGGGCTCCTCTTCAAGTAGGAGATGTCTGAGTTTAGTTCCTCAGGATGGGGCCTGCCATGTTGAAATCTGGGAACAGGGTATTCCAGAGGAGGTACAAAGTCTCTGAGGGGAAAACAGACAGATATGATTTATCAACTCCCAGCAGCTGAACGCTCTCCCAGACCAACATGGCAGTCTGGACACTGTTGGCAGTGGACACTAACCCAGGCTGGGAATCAGCAGCCCAGACACGCTCTGCTCCTGCACTGAGTCTAAGGCTCCCCCCTTTGCCTCGCTGGGTCCGTGTGGAGCTGGGAATGGATAGTAGACCTTGGACAGATCACAGATGTCTTCCATTTGAATCTTGGCTGACTGCTTACTACCTGTGATACTCTGAGCCCACGGACCCTCAGATTTCTCTTTTTCTCAAATCAGGAGGATGCTCCCTCTCAGGCTGAATGTGTGGGTTAGAAATGATGCTGTAAGCCTTTAGCACTATTCCTGGTACCTGGGATTGTAACTGTGTTTTATAGCTAAACTCTCCTCCCAGCCCCAGTCCTGTCTTCTTTCCACCCTGAATCCCACTACTTGGGGGCTGAGGCCTTGCCTTCCTTGCCAATCCCTCAGCCTGCTTCCAGCCTCAGGGGGGCTTGGCCCAGCCACTCAGCATGGGCTCTCCAAGAGATGCTTGTATCTTGGGGCTCCCTGGAACTTAGGATTGCCTGTTCTGTCAGCATTCCAGGCCCTACTGCTCTGGAACTGAACTAAGGCAGTGGCACTTTTGCTTTATGACTGGATCATACAGACCTCTTCTCCAGGCCAAGGCCTGGGCTGCACCCGAAGTTGGCCTGCGAGGAAAGACAGCTTTGGGTAAAAACAGATTTGAGTGCTAACTGTTGTGTGTGAACTATGCCATTAACGTAGACCAAACATGTTGGTGTCTTTCCATGGTGTCAGAATTTATTGAATAATAATAAACACACATGCTTCATCACTTTTATCAGTTGCAATTCAAGGAGTTCTTATGAGTCACCTGGTAGTCCTAAGCAGGGCAACCTCAGGTTCTGTTTTTCTAAAAATAATTATGAATATCTATAATACTCAAGTCACACATTATACTTTGCATAATGATGTATGTAAATATAGATTTAAATACATTTGTATGTTATAGAAAGGGTTAAGGTGGCCACAGGGCTCCTGAAGGCTGTGAGAGCAAAGGCAGAAAAAGATAGAAATGAAAGATGTCAGGTACGGTAAAGGTGGGGTCACAACCAGCCAAAGAACTTGTTCAGAACTGTCAGAGTGTGGCACTTATATGTGGCACTGAGCCTATCCAAGGCACATCTATCTTAGGCCTCAAAAGAAGAGGAGGCCTCGGAAGTCTGGGTCTTCTACACCAGGACTGATAGGCTCTTGCGAGGCTGGTGCAGGGGAAACTCTCCACCTGTGGGACCCTGACTGGGCTCCCTGCAGGACAGCAAGTCCACTGTGGGGGAGGTGGGCAGAGACAGGCTAGGGCACTCATTCCAAGGTCCACTTCCTAGAGGAATCTGGCTCAATCCAGGGGAGAGGCCCAGAGCCATATGGGGGGTGACACATTGAGAAACGAGGCTGAAAGTGCCAGGACTACAGCTGAGAGCAGATGATGTAGGATCTGAAGGCCTGAGAAGAAACAGAGAAGGGCCCCGGCTGTTTAATTTGCTTTTTGGCCGTTCATTACTCTGATCTGGCTCTCGTTTCCACAGGCTTGAGCTGGTCATTGCTCCATGCAGGCAGCGGGCTCAAGGACCACTCAAGTCTACTGTCTCTCCTGGGCCTCCTGGGCCTCTGATCCCTCCTCTGGCCACCACCTGTAGGTGAACACGAGGCGAACCCTCAGGGGAGCGCTGGAAGTACTCATGGACCTGCCCCTTGCTTACAGGTCCGTGGTGTGGATCATATGTGCTGAGGCTAACCCTGCCCACGTGTAGGGCATGCTCACATGGTCCCCCTGAGCCCTTTGCAGGCTCCTTGTTTGCTTGTGCCAGATCCTACGCGTGCTGATGCCTGCGCCCCAGCAGCTGGCCCTCCCACTGACACACGCTGCAGTAAAGTCCCCTGGATCCTGCTCCTTGGGTGGTGCTGTCCACCTGGCTGAAGGATTCACGATGCTGGCTGCCCAATGAAAGCCTCCGGAAATTGTGGAGACCCTCCCTGAGCCCTGGGGTCTGCAAATTTAACACTGGCTCGGCTGCAGCTGGTATCAGCCAGTTCACATTTGACATCTAATTGGAAGCACCTGAGAGATGACAGAAAAGACTGAGAAGGTCAATACAGACCGAGAAGGTCAGAAAGAGAAATTCTGGCCTTTCACCCAAGCTTGTCTCCTGGACGAGGGTGAAGAGGAGGAGCTGAAATGAAAATTGGGACTCAGGCCCTGGCAGCCCTGGAGAAAGCACCTCCACAGGCAGGAAAGAACTTGATTTTCCGATTTGAAAACTAAATTGTGTTTCACCCCTTGAAGGAACCAGGTAGGTGTTTTGTATACATTGTGAGGTAAATACTCTCATTTATGTTCTACAGGTAGAGAAACCAAGAGCCTGGGCAGGTAACTCACAGCTAAGAACTGGCAGAGTTCAGATTTGAACCTGAGTTGCCCTCCTGTGGAAATGTTTCCTTTTTTGGCCACTCCGCCCAGCCTTTCCAATTTAAAGAGGGAACAGAGGCCTCCCTCTTCAGCCCTCTCAGGGCAGGGTGTGGCTCTTGAGCAGGTCATCTCAAAATTCCTAGAGACATGTCTGTCCTTTGTAACAGGGAAGGACACTGGTGGTGAACCCTCAAAGCTCTGGAGATACGGCCAACCAGCCACACACAGAATGCGTTTAACCTTTCACGTTTTATCCCCAAAACTCCTTGTAAAGTTTGCTTTTTACTCCACAATACACCCATGTTTCCTTTCCTACAAAAAATGTTTGAAAGATGTTACACATAAGTAAAATTGATTTTCCAAGGTGGACTCCATGTCTCTGGGCAGTTTGGGGAGCAGAGCCTTGGCCCCAGGAATCTCAAGTCTCCTGTGCTGTGGACCCTTCTGACTGCCTGGAGAAGCCTAGAGACCCCATCCCAGTAAATGCATGAAACACTAAGAAAAGGAAACCAGTTATATCAAAATACAATCAATGTTTTTTTTACAACTTAATTTGCAGTATTTTGGGGATGTTCTTTTTCACTGGATTTTTTTTCTAATCAACCATATTAATCTTTTTTTAAGTGTACAGTTCCAGTGGCAGAAATTACATTCACATTGTTGGACAACTGTCACCACCATCAATCTCCAGAGCTCTTCATCTTGCAAAACTGAAACTCTGCACCCATTTAATACTAACTCCCTATCCCCCCGTCAACCAACCACCAGTCTACTTTCTGTCTCTATGAATGTGACTCTTCCAGGTACCTCACATCTGTGGAATCAGACAGTATTTGTCTTTTCATGACTGGCTGATTTCACTTCGTAATGTCTTCAGCATGCATCCATGTTGTGGCCTGTGCCAGAATCTCCTTCCTATTTCCAGGATAATATCCCATTGTGTGTCCACATTACACTTTATTTATCCATTCATCAGTCAGAGGGCGCTTAGGTGGTGCCTACCTTTTGGCTCTTGTGAGTAATGCTGCTATGAACACGATACAAATATCCTCGTGGCCCTGCTTCACTTCTTCTGGGTACAGACATGGAAGTGGAATTGCTGATCCTCTGGTAGTTCCATTTTTATGTTTTCAAAGAGCTGCTACGTGGCTTGCCATAGCAGCTTACGGCATGGTTATATCTCTGCCAAGAGTGCACAGGAGTCCATTTTCTCCACCTCCTCACCATCATTATGATTCCTTTTTCTTTTTAAGTTGGCCAGCCTAGTGCATGTGAAGTATGATAAAGTTTTATTTTCTTATTAAGCTCTTAAATAATAAACTTTAGTAGTGGGTCTACTGATTACTTATCATGCCAAAGTAGTGATGGGTATAAATAATATTTCCTGATAGATACAACTGGACTATGAGAGTACCTGCGATTCTGCTGATAATAAAGGCAGAAAAAGAGTGCTAACTTTCAACTTGAGGTGAGTAAAAATATAAATGTATATTTTTTTCTCATCCAAATTCAGGGAACTTCCTGAAATCTTGACCTTAGGTTAAGAAAAAAATCTGTGCTAAATAAACACCTCAGGAAAGGACATCACAGATTTGTGAGCAGGAGGTCTAACTTCATCCTACCTTGCAACAGTGACCTGGCGGAATGGCCCAGAAGGTAAATGTCTCTCTTCCACCATGTGCCCCACCACAGTCATTGGCTGAACTCCACCCATGACAGGAGTCTCTGAAGAGGCTTTGCCATCCACTGTGGCTCTACAGCTACTCAGGGACTGTTATGGTTTGAATGTGAGGTGGCCCCAAAAGCTCACATGTGAGACAATCCAAGAAGGCTCAGAGGAGAAATGATTGGGTTGTGAGAGTCTTAACCCAATCAGTGATTTAAATCCCATAATAGAGATTAACAGTGATAACCAAAGAGGTGGGGTGTGGCTGGAGGAGGTGAAAATTGGGGTATGGCTTTGGATATATATTTGTATCTGGAGAGTGGAGTCTCTCTGCTTCCTGATCATGATGTGAGCTGATTCCATCTGCCACACTCTTCCACCATGGTGTTTAACCTTACCTCGAGCCCCGAGGAATGAAGCTGGCCTTCTATGGACCAAGTCCTCTAAAACTGAGAGTCCTTAAAAAAACCTTTTCCTCCTCTACAATTGTGCTGGCTGGGTCCTTCAGACACAGTAGCAAAAGAGCTGTCTAAAACAGGGTCCATCTCCACCTCTCCAAGCCTTGGTCTCCAAGTGCTGGGAAGGAAAAAAAAATCATCTACCAGGTCATGTGACTTCTGGGAATTCTGGCTGCAGAAAAGGGGAGGGGTCACGGATGTCCAGAGGGTTGACTGCTGGTACAACACCACTGTGAGAAATGAAGCTGAGACCAGGTAGGGCCTTTCAAAGCCCAGAAGTCAACCGCCCAGCCCGCCCAGCCACATCTTGAAGCATTTTTACTATCAAGAAGGATCTGCATGCAAATTTCAGAATCTGTCGGTTCTTTTTGCAAAGAGTGTTGGAAAAGTGGCTTGGAAGGAAATCCAGAGAGACAGGGTAATGGGTGTGGATGACTGCTAATGGGACCTTCAAGTCCCCCGGCTGTCAGCCCTGTCTCCCTTAAACACACATTTTGGAGTTCAAATTCAGCAAGGTGGAGTTGTGTTCTGATTTGTTGATTCTGAGGGGAAAGAAGAAACAGGAAAAAAAAACCAAATCACTTTTCTTTCAGAGACTTTGCATTTTAAGAAAAAAATCAATATTTTAGCCATTCATATATTCAGTGAGGGCAATGGCTTGTTTCAAACACTAGGTTCTGGAGAAGTTATGAACAATTTTCCTCATATGCTAAAAATTACTTCTTTGTGTTCTGCTACACACCGTATACATTTGGGGGAAAAAGAGTGACACCAATTTTGAACAAGAGGATATTTCTTTACAACTTCTGTTACTATTTAATTTTTCAACAAGTTTTTTCATCCTCAAGATGGAATCTTTTTAAAAGAAAAACTGAAAATTGTAACAGTAATGCACCTGGGATGTCTGGCTTTACAGTTTAGGAATCAAAATATAAACCCCAGTATTGGCTGGAAGGGCCCTGCTTGAGGCCCCGTATATTGAGGCCTTCTATCACCTTGTCTCTCCCTTTACCTTCCCTTCCTTATAAGTTAAGGAAACTCCAATAGGCTGACGTGGCTATTCTCAACAAAACCCAGCTACATAGGGAATTGGGATCCTTCCACTGTGCAGGAAGCACTGTGGTCATTAATGTGGGTCCTGAGCTTTGGTCATCACCACTCCCCTGACTTTATTTCAGGAGACTTACGCACCTTTATGTCTGTGGAGTGGGGGCCAGCTTCAGATTTAGCCTAACTAATGTTCACTTGAATTCACTGGGAAGAAAAGTTGGAGTCTCATTCTAGTTTCTCTCAGAAGACTCCTGAGTTCCTTATGCAAAGGTACTCACATCTTCCCAATAAGTTACAAGCCAATCATATATGTGCTACCAGAGTAATCAACCTGCTATAGATGGGGTATCCATTATTCATTTCCGTGTAACAAGCATCCCATAATACAGTGACTTAAGAATCCTGATTTTACAGTCTTGTGACAGGACTGAAATCGAATAAGTCAAGAAAGTCTCACCCAGACACTTGGTCTTTCAGTTGCTATTTCAGCTGCTATGACTGGAACAGCTGAGAGCAGGTGGGACCTGTGTCTCTAACAGGTTGTCTGACTTACGTGGGTATCTCAGATACCCAGGCAGTTGAGCTTCCAGGCCTCTTTCAGCCTGGGCTCAGAAGTTCCAGAATCTTACTTTCTACAAAATCAGCCCAAATTCAAGGGGAGGAGAAATAGACTTCTCAATGTCCAAAGGATGGGAAGAATTGGTATTGACTGTATTTGCAGATAGTCTAGTCTTTTTTTAAAAAAAATATTTTTAGTTATAGACAGAACAATACCTTTATTTTATGTAGTGCTGAGAATAGAACCACTGAGTCACAACCCCAGCCTCAAATCTAGTATTACCTCTGGACGATTTTCTACAAATACAATCGCATCCCTAACTAGTAGGTTTCGTGACAGTGAGAGAGATGATGTCATGTGCTTCCTTCAGTTGAGGGCAAGACACAGGGGCAGTTATGGGACAAGGTGGAGTGCAGGGGAGGACACCATGTGGCTCTGAGGACAGGATTCATGGAACTCCTCTCCCAGCTTTAGGGGTTGGCTTCAGAAAGATGCAACAAAATGAGAAATGAAGACAAAGAAAAATCCTCAGAGGCTGTGGAAACCTTTTCATACAGCAAGAATGATCGTCTCTAAGCAGTTAATAGAAACACAAGTTTGGTCAGGTCAGTTCAGCCTGATCAAAGGCAGGAGGGAGCCCTGTATCCTCCGACCCCTTCCTAAATATGGACTGCAGTGAAATGGGAAACACAAGTGAGCAGATTTTGGGGCAAATTAGGCTGTCATCTGCAGAGCATGTTATAGTTTACAATGTGCTTTGTCATTACTTGTTTAATGTGGCTGATTTAACTTCACCTCATAAACTGATAGCCCAAGCTCTATGTTCATGATATTTTAATTTTACCCACAGGACTGTTTAGCTTAGGACAAACAGAGGAGGCCTAAGTTGGAGTTTAGACTTACGTGGGTAGGTCTGAGAAGCACATGGAGGGTCCAGTATGTGACTGAGGGAACAAGGAACAATTGAAAGAACCCAGGCCACAGGACACGGCAGCCACGTGGGACCATGTGTGCCAGTCAAGAGAACACCCCCAGGGTCCGTGGGCACCATGATTCCAAGAGTCAGAGCTTTAAACCTCTCACTCTGGTCTGTCACCTCTGAAGAGCACGTGGGCTTGTTCCTGGGACCTCAGAGGGTAGAAGGCAATGGGGAAACAGATTCTTCATTGTAGGGACACGTGACTACATCAATCAGGGCCACTCCAAGTAAGTTTGGGCTGACTAAAAAAGACACAGACACAGAAAGTACCTTTTTCTTTGGGCTCAGTGACTGCTCCTCAGACACAGCTCCCACAAGGGAGGCAGGCGAGCAGGAAAGAGAGAGACCACAGGAACCCGGGTTTTATTAGGGAGAAGCCATTTAAATGAGGCAAGGGGTCAGGTTTCAGGGGGTTGAGTCTAGCTTCATGATGTCTTGCTGTCAGCAGATTGACTGACATCTTGGAAGGTCACGCCCATCTCAGGTGCTGTGTGGGTACCTTAGGCAGAGAGAGTGAAAAGGACACACACCGCCAGCCCAAACAGAGAGGCAACGTCAGTCCAGTCCACCTATGTGCTCAGTGCTCATAGCTCTGCACAAACAGCCCATGGCAACAAGATGTGGAGGAACACAGTGGTGGGACTCTTCAGCAGGCCCAGACAACAAGAGGGGACTGGCTTCCCCTCAAGTTGGGCCTAGGAGGACAATTCCTAGAAACATTTGGCAGTGGCTGTAGAGGTGAGAACAGTGAAATGTGGGTTCTTCAGTTAAAGAAGCCTGCATCTGTTCTAACTGGGGACAAGCCTGGGAAAGTGGGACCCTAGCTGGAAGTTGAAGCTCAGCAATGGACATGAACTTAGAACAAATATCTGCCCACCTCTCAGGTGAGACTTGGTCCTGCTGAAGGCTCTTCTGAGTGCTCATGTGCCTCTTACACTGTTTATAAAACACTGCAAAACAATGATAACAAAATCCATCTGTGCCAGGGTCCTACAATGTGAAGCATGTGGTTCTAGGACCTCTAAGACTGCTGTGTTTCAAGATGACTGTGGGCCTCCAGTAGCTTGCAGTGTTTGCAGGTGTACTGAGGGGCTGCTGTTCTTCCCGCCCTACATGCAACAGGGAACACAGGTCAGCTCTCACGGTCAGCCTTTGGACTGAGCTAAACCATCAACTCCAGCCCAACCCAAGCCGCTCTTTTCAAGTGAAAGCCAAACCAAACCCAAATGCCATTTTTCAAATGTTGCCTCTAACCAAAGCAAAGATTTTCCAAAAATCCAGCAAACCTAGTTTTTAAAAAAAAATAATAATTGGACCTGTATAAATTTTAAAAAATGAAAACAAGAATCTGAACTGGGACAAAAGCAAAACATAAAAGTAGTCTCCAAATTGGATACTATGGTTGGGCCTGTGGTGAAGTATCTACAAAACTTCTGTATGACATTAAATCAAGGTTCAAGGGTCTGGTAAATACAAGGTCACGGTCTGTGCCTAAGCTGTAGAATTCGTTAGAGAAAGCCTGTTTCTTGTAAGAATAGCTCTCTTACAGGCAGTTACATGAGTTTTCATATTTTTTATTCATTCGGCTCCCTTGATACCTCTGAGACAGTTTCCACCTTTGTCTCCATCTTATAGAGGAGGGGGCCAAGGCACCGAGAGGCAAGGAATTTTTGCCCTTTACTAACAAAGCCACTGGAGCTGGGATTTGGTGTCTGTGCTGAGCCTCCCCTTGTGACAGAGGCAGACTATGGAACTGAATAAATGGTTCCATCATGGAGCAAGAGGCTCCTTGGCCGGATCTTCGGCACCCAGGAAGCTTTCGTCATGTGTGCCATGTGAAATGCTATTTTTATTACCAAACCACTGATGTGGGCTTTTAAATTGGAAAGTTCAGGAAATAGTATCTGATGATTTTGTGGCTCATGTTTACATGGATTGGCACCCTCGGGAGACCCAGAGGCCACAGGCTCTATGCTAGAGCTCCTCAGCATCTCCAGGTCTGCTGCCCCACCTCTGTCACACCTGCACCCTCTGCCTGCTGTTCCAGTTGTCCACCACCCTGCCTCTGGGAAGGAGGCTTCAGGAAGTTTGGTATCCTTGCCTTTACCTTGCGTGATACCATTCTGATCCACCCTGCTGCATCCAGCAAGCTATGGGTCCTACCACATCCAGGGTCAGCTCCGGAGAGGTGTCTAAACTCTTTGGCCAGGTAGAGCCTCTGATAGAACCTGTCCCTAAAGAACTCAAAGCATGTCTCCAATCTGTCTGCTGCAAAGGCACTCTGGGTGGTCAATGTAGCTGTGCTTCGTTCACCTTGGAGATGGAAATAAGATTCTTTGAGGAAGCAGGTGGAAGAGGGTGAGAGAACTGTCCCTGCACCCAGAAGGCCCAGGAGTACCTGTGTGAGCCATCAAGGTCCTGCACTCATGCTAGTCAGGACTGACAGACATCAAAAATTGGAGGCTCATGTTAGTGGGGCTTCCTTTGCACTTTGTAAGTACACACTGCACTGTTATAACAGCCCCAAACTGTAATGTCTCAAAGCGATACAAACTAATTTCTTGCTCACAGCTGCTCAGAGAGGCAGAGAGATTCTCTATTATTCAGGGATATTGTCTCCTAATTCCTGGACATTTTGACGATGTGCATGTGTGAGGGGCTTGGATGTCAGGGAGGGAGCCAGGTAGCTGGATCAGGGAAGTCAGGTAGAGGGGAAAGTGGGGAGGGAGTTGAGGGGAAGCAGGGGTTGGAGGATACATGATCTTGAAAGTCACAGTTGGAAGTTTGGATTTAATTCTAACGACTGTGGAAAACCACTAAACATTTTTATGCATAGAAAGGACATGATCTGAATTATATTTTGAGGAAAGGGACCTGGAGCCATTGTGTGGAGGATGGATTGGGGGAGAGACTGGAAAAGCAGTGAGAGCAGAAGGTGGAGGCCACCTGGAGGTGACCAAAGTTGTCCAGACCAAAGAGGCAGTGGCAGTGTGTGGATCCAAGACCCACAGGACTTCCTGATGACTTAGGTTTTGAGGAATGAGCAAGAGGGCACCACTGAGGAGGAATTAGAGATTTTCGGCATGAGAAGGTGCCAAGTACCCCTGGCTGAGGTGATCATCAAAGCAGTAATCAAAACAAAGAGTCCCATTTGAGATTTGCTAAATATGAATTAGTAGACTAACTAATGCATTTGATTTTCTACAAAGGACCACGGTTGGGCCTGTGATGAAGTATCTGCAAAACTTCCATATGACATTAAATCGAGGACACACTCTGAGAGATTCCCCAATTTTTTTCATATTGATTTCATTTTCAAAATACCAGTGGAAGGCAGCTCCTCTTTGAACAGAGAAGGTAGCTGTGTGGTAGAGGTAGCCACAGGTTTGGGTTGGTTTTGCAGATTGAAGAATAGGGAGGCAGCAATTCCTCTACAGGAATCTGCAAAGCCACTGTGCAGAGTTGTGACTATCACGGGGCATGGATGTGGAGGAAGCGGGAGGACCAGCCTAGGGACAACTGCCGGGACGGGTCATCATCTCCAACTCCTCCATTTCCATATTTTGAGCTGAGCAACACCCCGTATGCATTTGGGCTCCACACTCCCTAGCTCCGGCATGGAAGTGCCTACATATTTTAGGGAAATCTGTAACCGATTTGTGAGCAATCTGCTTACCCTGGAGCAACTTTGTCACAAAGTATAGGATTTTCGCATTCTTGGTGAAACCACTGATGTGTCGGCCCCGGCTCTCAGCACACTCCCACCCCGCCAATCAGGGCCTCTGTGCACACATCTAACTGTTTCAGAATGGATGCCAAACCCAGCAACTGGTTATCTCCAAAATAATTTCCATCTTCCATGGGGCCATGTGCTCCAGGGGAGTGGTTAAGAGAAGGTATACTGTAAATTAGAACCGTTTATTTTCAGAAGCCATGTTTTAGAAATTTGATAGCAGCCCCATGTTCTTGATAACCAGGCCCCTTGGAAGCCGCAGAGAATCTCTGTGGATGCTTGACTGGGCACTTTCAGATGAGCTGGTTGGAGCAGTCAGATGGCTCCGCCCCTATCCTTGCACTTTGGACTTCTGGAAATCCCAAATGCCTTTTGCCTCCACCCTTTCCCTCCGGGTTGAAATTCTGTGTATTTCAGAGAAATTTCATCCATCTGTTTCTGATTCATTTACCCCAGCTCATCATGATATTTGTTTTGCAAGAGATATTCAACAATGACAAAGTTATGTTCAAGTTCTTTGAAGAGAAAGCTTATGTCTCCTCACGGACCAAGAGAATGTCTAGGCTGGTAAAAGCACCTGAATTCCTCAACTACAGACAGAAACCAAGATAGTAAGAGGAGAGGTTTGGAATCTGGTTACACGTCTCACCCCCTTTTTCTGGTGAATCCCCGGTGTTGAGGAATCAGGAGGGGCCACTCAGGTGGCATTCCAGGCTTATTCTAAGAATGCCGGACAGGGAGGGAGGAGAGGAGACAGAAGACACATCCCAGTGGTCACCTGGGTCACACACATGCTCCATTAGGGCAGCCTCCTGAGGTTATGGAAGCAGCAGAGGTACTGGGGGTGGCAACCTGGGATGAGGAGCCTCCGGGACGTGACGCTGCGTGAGGGTGATCCACGGGGGCTTCAGTCCAACCTCCCAGGAGCAAAGATGCTCTGAGATGGGAACTTTGATCATGACGGACACCCTGCCTCATTTCAGAAAGGGTTTGGAGCTGTGTATCCTGTTGGGTCCAGAGGGCCCCAATCCAGGGGGTGCAGGAAGGGCAGGGGCTTCTCCTGAGTTAAGTGAGGGTCTGAGCCCAGCCAGCCCCTCCTGGGAGGCAGGATGCAGTGGGCCCCAGGAGCCTGGCTATGGGCACAGCTGAGGAAGGTCATCCTGAGAGGAAGGAGGCACATAGCGCCTTGGTGGTCTCAGGGCTGGAGTCAGAGCCAGGCCACCAGGAGCTCGGCCATGCGCTGAAGGGAGAGGGCGCTGGCTCTGGTGGCCCGTTTCCACGGTGGTCACAGGGTGGTTGTTGCTGCCCGCCCCTCCCACCACTGCCCCAACTGCATCTGGCTGTGGCCACGGTGGAGGGGGCGAAGGTCCGTCCCGGTCACCATCCGTGTGTCTGGCAGGCCGGGCAGAGGCGCGTGGAGAACACGGCGCAGGGGCAGAGCAGGCGCCATCTGGGAACCATTAGAGGCTGACTCTTATCCCGGGGCCTCTGTAAACCATCCATCAGGGAGGCCGGGAGGGAAAACAACCTTCTTTCCCTTTTTATTTATTTATTCTCTGCTTTGTTTATAGTGACAGTGGTCACAGTTTCCCTGAAAGGAAATCACTGAAAATTACAGGGTGTTTGGTTGGGCTTTTTAAAAATTAATTTCCTCTATTTTTGCATGAATTTGATTTGTTCTCATTCCCGTCCACTACCTCACGCTTGGTGAAAAATCTCTTTTGATTTGTTCTTAATGTGGAAAATGTTGGCAGTTCCACAGGGCGATTGGAAAAAAGTCCAAGGAGCACACACCAGGTAGTTTCCTGAGGCTTTCCAGAACCCAGGAGATCATCTCTAGGAAGCCAGGCCACAGCTGAAGTCCCCGCCTGGCCTTTGCCTGATTCCTGGGGAGCCCCTAGCTCCAAGCCTCTTCCTCAGGTCAGGCAGGGTCCCCAAATTCTGGCTTTGTTTCTTTCCCCTCTTCACAACCTCCTTCTCTTTCTGTCTCTAGTCTAATTCCCTCTCCAGAAGACCCACTTCTCCTGCAAGGTGTCTACCACTGTGTCCAAACTGGAAATTCACTCTTAAAATTAACACAAGATGCTGGATGGCTTCTGTGGGCTCAAGTTATAAGGTCCTCAGGATTTAAAAAAAAAAAAAAAAGTTCCCACAACTTAGTTCCTTACAAAAAACAAAACCAGGGGCACTGGACATCTAAGACCCAGTGGCAGCCAAGGCAAGGGCCCAGGGCTGCCATCCACAGCCTGAGACGTGGATCACATGGCTTTGGCTGGGGGTAAGAGCTCAGAGGGAGAATCAGAAAACCTGCTTCCCAACCCAGTCCTACAACCACCAGAACTTTCATTCACAAGTTGCCCTGCCTCTGCAAATTTCAGTTGCCTTATGGGACGCTCTCAGTATTGTTAGCATTGTGCCTCCTCTATGTGTGGAGGTGTGCCCTGGGCCAACTCTGTGCCAAGCTGCATCCTCATGACAACCCAAAGGGGTAGGCATTTTTATTCCCATTTTATAGATGAGGAAACCGAGACTCTGGGAGCTTAGATTGTTATTTGAGGATTAACAATGCAATAAGAGGCAGACCTGGGATTCAAACCCAGACTGCCCAGCTCTAACGCAAGTGCTCATAACCACCGTTGTTTTATTCTGCCCACCTTCCAGTAATAACCGGTAACAATTTTGAGTGTTTATGTTGTTGTCCGGGCATGGCAGGTAGCATGTGGCAGGGAGGGAGGCAGAGGCCAGCTCAAACCTCAAGAAGGGCCTGGAAAGAGCAAGGCTGGGGCAGAGCAGGGATGCAGTGTGCAGGGATGGGGGAGGATAAGCCTCAGCCCAGGTGACACACGGGGAACAGGGTAGTAACATGCATGCTGGCTGGCCTAGAGATGAGGCTGGTAGTCAGGGCCCAGAGGAGGGCAGCAGAGGAGGAACCAGGCCAGGCAGAAACTACTTGTATTTGACTCTTTCCAACTGATAGGGTGATGCCAAACAAAGATTGAGTTAGAGAATCTTCTGCAAGGAAAGATGTCCATCTGGTCCTCATTTCACCTGCTTTAAAAATGTCACACTGGAGTATAGACTGTAGCCTGACTCCTTCCCCATCTTTCCCCTCTGTTTTAATCAGTTTTTTTTTTACTATGGTAGCTAAAATACCCACCCAGAGCAACTTTGGAGGAAGAAGAGTTTACTTAAGGGCTCACAGTTTCAGAGGTCTTAGTCCATAGAAGGCTAGCTTTGTTTCTCAGGGCTTAAGGCAGACAATCATGGCGGAAGAGTGTGGTGGAAGGAAGCAGCTCACATGATGATCAGAGAGCAGACAGAGAGAGACTCCACTTGTCAGATACAAAATATATACCCTAAAGGCACACCCCTAATGCCCACCTCCTCCAGCAACACCCTACCCACCTTCAGTCACCACTCATTTAATCCCACCAGGGGATCAATTCACTGATTGGGTTAAGGTTCTCATAACCCAATCATTTCTCCTCTGAACCTTCTTGCATTGTCTCACATGAGCTTTGGGGGGACACCTCACATCTAAACCATAATACCCTCCCTCTTCCTTGGAGATAAGAAGTAAAGATTCCTTTGTTTTCCTGATAAATCTTTTATTTCTATCACTTAAGAGCTATCTTTCACATGCAAACAACACATACAGACCTGAAAGAGTCTAAAGTTAATCAATATTTTTTTTTCTTTTTTCTTGGGAAGCTGAGGCAGGAGGATCACAATTTCAAAGCCAGCCTCCGCAATTTAGCAAGGCCCTAAGCGACTTAGCAAAAGGACTTAGGTTGTGGCTCAGTGGTTAAGTGTCCTTGGGTTCAATCCCTGGTACAGAAAGAAAGAGAGAGAGAGAAAGAAAGAAAGAAAAATTTTCTTGATTACCATTTTTACTTTTGTTATTATTTTCTAGTACATGTATATTTTTTGTTGTTTTTATCCCTTGCTTCAACTCAATTCTTAGTACTATTTAAAAAAATCAATATTATTTACTGATTGCTTTACTTACCATTTTATCTTGCAGCTCATTCTTTCCTTATTATTTCAATCTCCTGTTTCCTGGAATTCAACCTTTAGATCTTTAGTGAGGATCTCTGAGCCACAAATTCTCTATATCTTTGCACTATGTAAAAATCTGTATTTTACTCCTTCAATTGAACGGTATATTATCTAGGTATAGAATTTTGGGCAAATAGTTTTTTGTTTTATTTTTCCTTCAACACATTGGAGATATTAGTGCATGATTTGCATTTCTCTAATTGCTAGAGATGTTGAACACTTTTTCATACATTTGTTGATCAACTGTATTTCTTCTTTTGTGAAGTGTCTGTTCAGTTCCTTAACCCATTTATTGATTGGTTTATTTGTTTTATTGGCATTTGGTTTTTTGAGTTCTTTATATATCCTAGAGATTAATGCTTTATCGGAGATGCATGTGGTAAAGATTTTTTCCCAATCTGTAGGCTCGTTCCTCGTGTTATTGTTTCCTTTGCTGAGAAGAAGCTTTTTAATTTGAATCCACCCCATTTATTGATTCTTGATTTTACTTCTTGCACTTTAGGAGTCTTGTTAAGGAAGACAGATCCTAGGCCGATGTGGTAAAGATTTGGGCCTAGTTTTTCTTCTATTAGGTGCAGGGTCTCTGTTCTAGTGCCTAAGTCTTTGATCCACTTTGAATTGATTTTTGTGCAGGGTGAGAGATAGGGGTTTAATTTTATTTTGTGGCATATCGATTTCCAGTTTTCCCAGCACGACTTGTTGAAGAGGATATCTTTTCTCCAATATATGTTTTTGGTGCCTTTGTCTAGTATGAAATTAACTATATTTTTGTGGGTTTGTCTCTGTGTCCTCAATTCTGTACCATTGGTCTACAAGTCTATTTTGGTGTCAATACCATGCTGTTTTTTGTTACTATAGCTCTGTAGTATAGTTTAAGGTCTGGTATTGTGATGCTTCCTGCTTCACTTTTCTTGCTAAGGATTGCCTTAACTATTCTGGGTCTCTTATTTTTCCAAATAAATTTCATGATTGCTTTTTCTATTTCTATGAAGAATGTCATTGGGATTTTAATAAGAATTGCATTAAATCTGTATAATGCTTTTGGTAGTATGGCCATTTTGACAATATTAATTCTGCCTATCCAGGAGCAGGGGAGATCTTTCCATCTTCTAAGATCTTCTTCAATTTCTTTCTTTAGTGTTCTGTAGTTTTCATTGTAAAGGTCTTTCACCTTTTTTGTTAGATTGTTTGACTTACATTTTTTACATATTGCTAGCAGGTGATAATGGACGATGATGGTCATGTAAAATTCAAGCAGGGAACATGATACCCTTGAGTTTTGGATGTTAGTTTCTTGACATTCTTACTTTAGTGGCATAACCTTAGAGCTCCAAATAAAACTATTTCAGTGCTGGGCTCACTACCCTTAACCACAACTTTATAGTTGACCACTCCACAATACAGAATCTGAGAGGCTAAAAACTGCCATTTCCTAGACTCCCTTTTAACCACAGTTCTGAATGACAAGTTTTGCAAATATATATATTTTTTTTTTATAAATTTACAGCTCAAAACCCCTCCCTTAAAAATCTAAAGGATGAACTTCAGGAAACAGGACATTGAATTGATACAGAAAGAATGACCTGAAAGATAAAGTGATGAGGAAAGAAATTGATAAATACCAACTAATTCTAAATAATTATTGATTTTTGAAATAGTAATAAGACCTGATTTGAAGTAAGGGAGCAAAGAATAACAACAACAAAATTATACCTATTCTAGAAATAAGACAGAACAGCCTTTGGCTATTTTCGGGTGGCAAGAAATTCATGAAGATACAGAATCCAGTTTTATTTTCATGGATGTCAAGAGGTAGTTGATACAGGTGTGAGCTGAACTCAGCATGCCAGAGACCAATCACCAGCATTTTGGGTGTTTAGGAGCAATATTGGTGATGGTGGTTTCTTTTTGTCCCCCTCTCCAGTCCTGGGAATTAGACTCAGGGGCACTCTGTCACTGAGCTATATCCCCATTCCTTTAAAAATAATTGTGTGTGTGTGTGTGTTTTGAGACAGGGTCTCACTAAGTTGCCCAGGCTAGCCTTAAATTTATGGTCCTCCCTCTTCAGCCTTCCAATCACTGGGATTACAGGCAAACACCACCATTACCCGGCCTGGCCTGATTTCTGAAATCCTAGTTCAGGCACTGAACTCAATGTGGTCAATGTGGTCACCAAACTTAGTCCTGAACTCAAAGGCTCCTGTGATGGACTCCTGATTTCCTACCTCCCTACCTTCCTAAGGGGTAGGTGCTTTCTGTCGTCTTCTAGAGTCATTTCTGGTGGTCCAGCTACAAGCCTGTTCCTCCTCTCTTTTCAGTGATTTAAGAAGAAACTCCTGCATGGTATAAAATTCCTTCCCACTTAAAATATAGAGTGGTTCAGTTTTCATGCATTGGATTCTGCATACCATACAATGTCAAAACCAGGTCTCTTAACAATGGAGAGAGTGGGTGTTTGGAGCTAGCTGACCAGATCTGGGTTAAACTTTTCTCTTTCACTTTCTGATCTTGTGACCCTCGGAAGGCCACTCACACTTTCTGAGCTTCAGTAAAGTGGGTCGTATTCACAGGGTCTTTAGAAAAATGAATTAGTGTATGAATCATTCCTTGTAAGAAAAGGAATTCAACAAGTTTTAGAAAGAGATCTTGAAATACGATTTCTCCAGGGCAAAAAAAAAAATTGAGAGAAATAAAGCTTTTAAAATACTTGTATCAGGGGCTGGGGTTGTGACTCAGTGGTAGAGCTCTTGCCTAGCATGCGTGAGGCACTGGGTTCAATTCCAGGAACCACATAAAAAATTTTTTTAAAGGTAAAAAAATTATTATAAAAATTCCTTGTATCACCTTAACCTAATATTTCTCATTTTTGTTCTGTCCCCTTTTAACTTTTTGTTTAATCTGAGTAATTTCCTTAATGCTATTTCCTAGTTCACTGATTCTCTCTTCAGCCAAGCAAAATTTATTGTTTAACTGGTCCACTGAATTTTTAAATTTTTAACCCAGGGATGCTTTACCACTAAGCTACATCTGAAGTTCCCAGCCCTTTTTAGTTTTTGTTTTTGAGGCAGGGTCTTGCTAAATAGCAGAGGGTCTCACTAAATTGCTGAGGCTGACCTCTAACTTGAAATCCTCCTGCCTCAGTTTCCCAAGTTTCTGGGATTACAGGCATGTGCCCCATGCCCAGCTTCCCTTTTTATTTTTAAGTAACCCTTATAACAAGGCCCTCTAGTTCTTTCTCTTACTATATTTGGTGTTAAACTATCTCCAAATGATCTACTCCTGCTATGAATATTTATGTGTAGCAAAGTGTTGTTTTCTAACTAATGACCCTTGAACTACCCAAGGCCTTAGCCCTCTAAGACCTAATGGAAATAGATGCCAGGAATGTAGTTAGCACAGCCAGAATCCCTCAGACCTAATGAATGTGCCAAGTCCCTCTAGACACCAAAATCTTTCTAGGGAAAGAAATCACTCCAGGTTTGCTTTTGTGCAGTCTCAAAACAGACGCCAAGTATAGAACTTTCTTTTCTACACAGTGAGTACCTCTTGCATTATCGCTCTTACATGGACCATAGATGTGCATAGCTCATCACACCCAGTTGACAGCACCTGCCTGGGTCAGGCCATACAAGGTGAAGGCCTTGTTGGGGCGATTTCTTTTCATTCTCTTGCTCCCATTCCTCTCTTCCCATGGAGAACTCCTCTAATGTGCTTTGCATGTGTGCTTGAGTGTGTGTGTGTGTGTGTGTGTATGTGTGTATTATTTCTTAAAAAATGCAATGACTTGGGCTGGGGTTGTGGCTCAGTGGTAGAGCGCTCGCCTAGAATGTGTGAGGCCTAGGTTCAATCCTCAGCACCACATAAAAATAAATAAATAAAAGGTATTGTGTCCAACTACAGCTTAAAAAAATAAATATTTTTAAAAATGCAATGACTTTTTATTAGGATTGTATTGAATTTATCATTTAGAGAGGAGATTTCATCCTTATAATGTGATGTCACCCCATCTGAGCATATAGAGCATTCTTTCTAGTAACTTAGATTATTTTATGTCTATTAGGTAAACTTTAACTTTCTTCCATGGTGTATTTTTTTATTATTATTTTATTTTAAGGTGAGGTCTCACTAAGTTGCTTAGGGCCTTGCTAAGTTGCTAAGGCTGACTTTGACCTTGTGATCCCCCTGCCTCAGCCCCCCAAGCTTCTGGGTAAACAGGGGTGCACCACCACCCTTCCATAGTATATTCTTTTTTTTTTTTTTTCAATTATTGTGCTGGGGATTGAACCCAGGCCTTGTGCGAAGCAAGCACTCTACCAACTGAGCTATATATCCAGCCCCCCATGGTATATTCTTAAATTAAATTCTGGATACACCAATTATTCTGTTATTAACAATTCTTTATTTTTACTATGTTTTTAGTCATCTATTGCTAGTATAGAAAAAACAATTAATTGAGTTTCTTTTAAACTTGTGTCTAGCAGCCTTGCTAAACATCCTTGTCAGTTTGTGAGTTTGCTGATTATTAATATTATTGTTGTTTTGTTTCACTATGGATTTTGGGGGGAAAGGGAAATGATTACCATTTTTTGCCAAGACTAACTCTTCACTAAGTCAAAGTAGCAATAGTAGGATCCCTGATTTTGTTCCAATTCTAAAGGGGATATTATTCTGTAAAGTGTTTCATTAAATATAATACCTACCATACCATTTGATGTATATGACCTTCTTAGGTTGAAAAAGTGATTACTGAGTTCTAATTTATAAAGAAGACTTACATTTTCTGGTCATGCATTAATGTTGAAATGTAGAAAATGCTCAAGGTGATAATGTGATTACTTTTCTCCTTAATACATGAAAGTAGGTGGGTTTTAAACAATCCTTTTCTTCAAAGGGTAAAATCTATCTAATTGGGTTTATAATTTTAATAAACTATTGAAATAGGTTGGCTAATATTTTATTTGAGATTGTAAAAATTAAACCTCCTTTCTAAACATAGTCTTTGAGAACCTATACTTGAAATAGAGGTTCAAGTCACAAAACCACCCATCATGGCTTTTGCTCAAATGTTAAGAAGTCCTAGGTAGCAGGGCACGATGATGCACACCTGTGATCCCAGCAACTAGGGGGGTTGAGGCAGGAGGATTGTGAGTTCAAAGCCAGCCTCAGCAACAGCGAGGCACTAAGCCACTCAGTGAGACCCTGTCTCTAAATAAAATACAAATAGGTCTGGGGATGTGGCTCAGTGGTTGAGTGCCCCTGAGTTCAATCCCCGTTATCCCCCAACACCCCCCCACCCCGAAAAAAAAAAGAAGTCCTAGACAAGGTGCAGGCTGAATTTAAGAACGATAAAAGAGACCAAGGAGGGGTTACAGGGTGTGTAAACAGCACCAGTGCCTGTGGTCACAGCCTGGTCTGCAGGCACACAGGTGCCCTCTGTACCCATCCAGAAGTTTCTTGCTGAAGGCTGGATAACTCACCCTCCTTCTGAAGATGGAGCTGTAGCTCCCGAGGCTCAGGCCACTGAATGGTAAGACAACCACTGTCTCAAGCTGTTTTCTGAGATACCTAAGCAAATTGGAAACAAGGCTGGCAGAAGTACACAGTGGTTTAAAAAAGAAAGAAAAGTACAGTAAAAGACATTCATGTTATAGTAAAGCAAAGACATTTGATGTATTCATTAGAGTTTGTGTTTCCTTGGAGAGGGAAAAGCAAATGAGAGAGAAAGAAAAATCTCTGAACTCACCAAATTTTCTTCTTTTCAACCATGACTTTAAATCAGTCTTATGATGTTAATCAAACATCTGTTGCTTTTCAATCAGGGCTTCATTTTTCAAACATCTTCCTCAAAGATCAGACAAGCCTTCCAAGGAGTTCCAACTTGTTCCACATGTTCTACAAGACAGGCTTCTGGCAGAGGGATTCTCTCCTCCTCCCCACCATCCCTAGGAGCCCAGGCAGTCTCCAGTGGTGCCCACCATCTGTCCCTGCCTCTGGTCACAGGTCAGTGTGTAAGGGTGGCAGTGTCCTTTCTCTTTTGTGAGAACAACCCTTCCCTCAGGGCCACTCCATGCACTCGTCCTTTGGAGCTGGTGGTGAACACACAATCTACTTCCTCTGGCCCAGGGTGTTGGTCTTGTTTTCATTGGAAGAGGATATTTAATCCCTTGGGAGAAAATAACAGATATTTTTCTCCTGAATTTCTCTGACCCCTCAGTATCCCCAACTTTCCCAGGACTGGGTCCCACTGGCCCCGTGAAAAGCACTTCTCAGAAATGACAGGAAGCACTTAGGTAGCTGGAGGGAGGCAGTGCACAAAAATCAACTTCCAATGCATCTTCTGGGTGGTGGAGAATATGGAGACTATCTCTCAGCAAAAGGATCCATGTATCATTACAACCAACAGTAGCGGGACACTGTCATGTTTATGTGCCCTGCAGATTCACATGTTGAAATCCTCACTCTCACTGTGATGGGATTAGTGCCCTTTTAAAAAGGGTTCAGAGCCCGGTGTGGTGGTGCACACCTATAATCCCAGCATCTTGGGAGGCTGAGGCAGGAGGATTGTAAGTTCAAAACCAGCCTTAGCAACAACTAGTTGCTAAATGAGACCCTGTCTCTAAATAAAATACAAAAAAATAGGGTTGGGGATGTGGCTCAGTGGTCAAGTGCCCCTGAGTTCAATCCTCAGTCCCCCTCCCCCTCAAAAAAGGGCCCAGAGACATTGTTCCACTTTTTCATCATATGAAGACACAGAGAAGGTGCTGTGAACCAGCAAGTGCGCCTTTAGCAGATGCTGAATCTGCTGGCAACTGCTCTTGGACTTCTCAGCCTTCAGAACTGTGAGCAACAAATTTCTGTTATTGAGAAATTATTCTGTCTATGGTATTTTTGTTTTATCAGCCCCAAGAGACTACACCAAGCACCATCAAGGCCCCAAGGCTAAATGACAGGCATTGTGCAGAGAACTTTGTCATGATCTCATTTAAATCAATCAGCCTCCACAAAAGACTGGGATGCTAATTTGAATAGGATATACTTCATGTTTGCATAAATATGTCAAAATTGATTTTACTGTCATGTGTAACTAAAAAGAACAAATAAAAAATAACAGATCCATCAGCCAACCTGACAGGTGGGTCTTATTATCCCCATCTTATGGGTGGAGCAACTAGAACTCAGCAGGTTAAAAAAGTCACACAATGTCACACCCATGGTGTACATGGGGGTCTGGATCCAAATCTGGCTTTAGGCCTGTTTTACTGTCTCCCTTATGCTTTTGAGCAAACATGGTCCATTATGCAGCTATCTCACAAGAGAGTCGTGGAGTTTTAATCAGGAAATGTAGTGTCTCATCCCACCTCTGTCCCTGACCCACGAGTTCTTCCTCTCTTTAGTACAGCAGGAGGTAAAGTAGATGAGTTTTCAAGGAACACTTCTAGCCATGCATCTGGGGCCAAGAAAACATCACACTCTAGTTCACACTAAATTCCACCAAATTCCTCATGCCCAGACCTAGTGGCCCACATGGAAGAGCCCCCAATTAATAGGTTTGTGGAGTCCGGGTGTGGACAAGCGACTTCATGAGGGAACCCAACCAAAAACATCGCCACCGGCAAAGACCACCAGCACATTCTCCAAACCTGTGCCGAGAGGCTGGCCACGATGGAAATCTGCAATTAGCTGTTTTAATCCCTAAAACAGCTTTGCTACTGTTGAATATAGTAACGTAGGAAAAGAGAAAACCAGGGGCCGCCACAGCCAGGTCAGAGGGAGATGGAGATTCAGGCCTCAGAGTGCCAACCTTCTATTTGAGTTGTGTGCGGTTGCAGATAATGTTCTGATTTCCAGGGAGCTGACAGCTGGGATGAACGGCTGCTTAACCTGATTAGATATGCCTCAGCCACAGACGCTGGGGCCACAGACAACTGCTCATTTGAGATGCATGCCACTGGCACCCGTCTGAAAGAATAAAGGCCAGCCTCAAACAGACAACACATTCTTGGATGCAAACCTGATGGTTTCTGCACAGCAAAAAAAAAAAAAAAAAAGTTTGTAACCGCCTGGGGTTCCTTTGCATTGAATATTCTTTGTTGAAGAGTGTTTAGAACAACTTGTAACTTTAGCACTTAAATGTAATTGCAGCTTGTCATTCAGGACCTAGTGGTATGTGGGGAACCCTGAGGAGGAGGGGGGTGGATCTGAGAGCTCCTGAGTTCCTCTGTTAAATCCACTGTCTTCCTGCTCGTCCTGGGGAAGTAGCTCCTGACTTCTCCGTCAGGACCCCAGTGTAGCCAGGAGGTCCTGATGCCTCCCTGACTCTCTGTTGGTCGTCGAGACTGGAAAACATCTTTTCTCCTCCAGTGGAAGTCACCACCCAGAGGTTGCCTCCTGGATGCACCACCAACCTACTCCACGTGGTTCTCAGCTGCTGTTCTTAGGACAGCAAGGCCCCTTTGGGCTTCCCTAAGAGCCTTGTCAGGACCACGAGGAGGCTGGTGGAGAGAAGAAGGGCTTCTTCCAGATGGTCCCTTCCTCATCACCTAAAGCTGGCAATCCTCAGCTTCAGGCCTTGTGGTGTTTTGAAATGTCAAACACAAGATATCATGGTATACGCACACACCATGGAGAACAACGGCTTTTTAGTGTTCTGGTATCATTTTGGTCTGGATCATCCCCCAAAGGTGCATGTGTTGAAGACTTGGTCCAATGCAGCCATGTTCAGAGGTGGGGCTTTGGGGAAGTGATCGGATCATAAGGGCTTTGATCTTATGGATGGATTAATCCAATGATGGATTCAAAATCTGATGGCATTATTGGAAACTGCAGGAGGTGGGGCCTAGTTCGAGGAAGTAGGTCACAGGGGGCATTCCCTGGGAAGGTATTTCTTGTCCTTGACCCCTTTCCTCCCTCATTTCTTCCTAACTGCCATGAGGTGAGCAGCTTTTCTCCCACTCATGCTTTTGCTATGATGTTTCTGTTACCTCAGGCCTGAAAGCAAGCCAATGGACCGTGGGCTGAAACTTCTGAAATGGTGAGCTAAAGTCCATCTTTTTTTTTCCTTTAAGTTTTCTCAGCTATTTTGTGATAGTGATGGAAAGCTGACTAACACAGGTTCCCTCCTGGATGGACAGAGGTGCACATTGCCACCCAAAAGTGCAGCAGAGAATTGATTCCTTCACAATCCCACATGGGAACCTAGTACATATACTGAAGTGTCAGTCATCCTTATAAATTCAAAATCCAATTCAAAAATTGAAACCTACTCAAATATTAACTATAAACTATGAATCCTAAGTCTTCCTACTCATTTATCTCCAAATGATAGACTTTTCCAAGTCCTTTAGTGAATCTTCCTGCTGTAGTTTGGAATCTGGAATGTCCCTCAAAGGTCCATGTGGTACAGACTTGGTCCTCAGCTAGGTGCTATTGGGAGGTGGTGGACCTTAAGAGGTGGGGCCTAGTGGGAGGTCTTTAGGTAACTGGAGGATTGCCCTTAAAGAGAAGAGGGAGACCTCAGCCCTTTCCTCTTCTCTCTCACTTTCTGGTCATGAAGCAAACAGTTTTGAATCATCACAGATGTTCACAGGTACTGCCTCACCTCAGGCCCATAGCAATGGGCCCAGTCATTTATGGACTGGGCCCTCTGATAATCTTTTTCTCTTTAGAAGTTGATTATCTTGGGTGTTTGTTACAGTAATGGAAAGCCAACGTGCTCCCCTGTCCCCACAGTGAAGAAGAATGGACGGGAATGCTGAACTCAGATGCACAGCACTTGGATGATGGAGAATGAAAGTGCTGACTTAGAGTCAAATACTGGCTTGGTCTGTTTCCTCATCATTAACTGGGAGTGATGAGGGCATCTCCTGACAGGTTTTTCTGTGATTGAGTGAGATGTGGAGTGGAAGGCCCTTAGAGAGGACCCGATGGACCACAGGCTCAGGGAATCTGAATGTCATTGTCATAACAGCTCATCCTCTCCCCTATGACCAATTTGACTTTACTTGAACCACTCTGGGGTCACTTTCCTTGCGGAGAATTGCCCTGCCCTTGTTATGTCTCTGTTCTTTTTCCTGTTATTAGAGTTCTAAGCTCCTGGGTGGCAGCTTGGATCTAAAACAGCCTGTGCATGCTGAGCGGCACCCTCGCACACGGTGTGCTAGTGATACGTCAATCACTGCTCCAAAGCCCTCCATGATGCTCTAGATCCATCCGATTGAGGTCCAGGTTCCTACCATAATGTCTGGATTTCTTCTCTTAGGCCCAAATTTGCCTCAAGTTTCTGTGGTCTCACACCTTTGCTCATGCTGTTCATGTTGCTTACAATCCCAGTCCCACATCCACCAGTGTCAAAGCCCACCTTAAGTTACACTTCCTCAGTGACATATTCCCAAATTCAACAATCAGATGGGCTTCTTCCTGCCTTTCCCCTTCTATAAATTTTGAAGTTAGTCCAAGAGTCAGAGAACTTTTGTTCTGTAAAGGGCCAGATAGTGAGTATCTTGGCCTTGCGTGCCATGAGGTCTTTGTCAAATTATACAACTCTGCAAAAACATAAATACACACAAACATACACAAATGGACATGGGTACATTCAATAAAACTTTATTTTTAAGACCAGGTGGTGGGCCAGATTTGGCCTGAAGCTATAGTTTGCCAACCTCTCCTCTAGTCTCTGATGAAAGAATGCTGATGTGGATCATAAATTGCCCTATGGAATAGTTATTTGAGGTCAAATCTTTAGTGAAAGTTTCTTGGGAGCAGGGACAATATTTTCTATAGTCACACAGAAAGTATTTAATAGATATCTTAAGAAAATTCAGGAGTGTGGTAGGGGAGAGGGTTTGGGGTGAGGGTAGAAGCCACAGACACAGAGAAGGACGCACACAGAGGTACTAAGGATATAGAGTCAGAAAGAAAAAGACAGACAGACTAGCCAGGAAAACAGGCAAGTAGACCCACATCAGATCTGTCCCATGCAAAGGTAGAGAGAGTGTAAGAACAGGGTCATGGGCTTCTTGGGCCCCCACCATTCCTATGTTGAAGTCCTGACTCCCAGTACCCAGTACTGTGCATTCAGAGTTAGGATTTTTCAAGAGGTGATTAAGTTGAAATGAGACTGTTAGGGTAGACCCTAATCCAATCTGACTAGAATCATAAGAAGAGGAAATTCAGTCACACAGATAGACACCAGGGACATGTGTGGTGAACAGAGACAACCACGTGCTGACACAGCGAGAAGATAGTCATTTGCAAGCCAGAAGGAAACTTTGGAAGAAACAAGACCGGACCTGCCAACACCTCGATCTTGAACTTCTGGCCTCCTGAAATGTGAGGAAATAAATTTCTGTGGCTTAAGCCACCCAGTATGTGGCATTTGTTATGGCAGCTCACGTTGACTAATACACAGAGGAAGGCCAATTAGAAAAAACAAATGGGAGGGTCCTGGCAAACTCTAATGATTTCAAAAAACTTTGCATTTTATTTCCCCCAAATAAACATAACTTTCTGAAGATATTAGAGTTTTATTCTGGTGGGAGGTGAGGGGCCAGGAGAGTTAAGAATAGCTTTGGTTTCTTATTCTGGTTTCAAGTTTGTCCTCCGGGCTTGCATTTCTCATACCATCAAATCCTGACGATGCTGCCGAGTGCTCTCCTGGCCAGTTGCCTTACAGTTTTCCAGAAACATTTCTTACATGTCCACTCAACCTTAATCACCTAAATACCTGCCATGGATCTTTGAAGGGTTTTGTTTGCTTTGTCGAGTTTAAGGAAAGCATTTGATTTTTCTATCCTTGTAAAAACTCTAGTTGGGAGAAATAATTTTATTTTCCCCTCTGGGTTTATTTTGTTTAGCTAAAGCCATTAGAAATAGCTTCAGTTTTACATTTTTCTTCAGTCTGCTTGCAAAGTGTGTTAGCACGGTGGTTGAATTTCAATGGTTTGGATGGTTTTAAATGACTTCTGTGTTTTTGTTCCCGATTCCTCAAATACTGGTGGCTATCTAGGTGACCAGGTGAAAGAGTTAACTATCAAGTATTTTCACTGAGTAAAGACTTAAATGTGCGTATCAAGGCTGAAGATGTGATGTTCCTATAGCTACAAGTTCAACTTGTGTACCAAAAGACCCAGCGGCCAGTATTTCCTCTCAGTAGCAAGTGACTCTAAGACCTCACAAAGCCAAGGCCTTGGGGCACATGCTGTGGCCTCGGTCCCTGGAGAGCACACCCCTGTTAGGTCAGTAACCAAAACCACCTGGAAGGGTTCAACAGAGTTACACCTCTCTGGAGCCGTCTTGTGGCCAACAGTGTGGTAGGAAGTTTCCACTTTAGCGTAATTTCGAGATGCTCATACCAGACTCCCAGACTTCCTTGTTTTCCTAACCACCCTGTGGAGTTAGGCAGTTTTTGTTACCATCCCCATCATACAGATGAAGAAACTGAGGCGAGGGAGGCGGGTGAAAACTGCCTCCAGTGTCAGTTCTCTTTTGTGACTATGCCTTGTCAATCAAGAACTCAAGGGTGGAGATCCTGGGGGCAGGACTGGGGCCCCGTCACTCCTTTATGTCCCCTCTTGATACCTTGTAATATTAGAAACAGTGACAGTGTGCTAAGGATTCTCAGTACTTGCAATTTAACAAAATGTTAACCAAAATGAATGGAATCCTTAACTGAGGGATTTCCAAGATGGTGACAAACAAGTACCAGAGAGATATTTTTGATCTTGAATTTTCCTAAGGACGCTCCTAAAATCACACCACGGAGGTGACAGTGGCTCCTCTGCCAGCTGTAACCCTAACCTTTGTCAGATGGACAATGTCCTGAGTTTTACTCGCTTCCCTGACCAAACTGAGCATGGGTCCTGGGAGGTGGGCCAGGAGGGAGCACTCCCTGGGGCAGGGTGGGCTGTGAGGTAGGCTGGCCCTGTCCTGTTGGAGACGCTGACTATGGCCAAACCAGTCACCTCATGCATGGTGGCACTGGGGCGATCACATGGCCTGCTGCCGGAGAGGGCTCTTTTCCTGAGGTTGGTGTGTGTGGAACAGTAGTTAGGACTGACTCTTACAATCAACAAAAATCCTGAGAGATAAAGAATCAATAACTAGGTTCTCCCCACTTCACCAGCTTTGAGGTACCTGGGGCTCAATCTTAGTGAAGAAACCAAGCATTGACACACGCACGTCAAATTAGTCTTCTGCTGTAAGTGTTCCTTCCAGATTGGGACCGTTCCCTGGCCTGGCTGTCCTTATCAACTTGGGAAACTGCCCTATCCTACCTTGCAGAGAGTCCAAGGACAGGGCACCACTGTGGCCTGGGGGCCCAGCCCCACTCCCAGCAGCCTTCGCACCTGCAGTGCCATGATTCAGTGAGGGCTGTCAGGGATTATCGAGTTGGGAACTCTCTTGCATCCGCCAGGTTCTCATGAATGAGGCATTTTGTTCAGCTGCCTCACTTGGTGTTTCTTGGAGCCAACACAAAGAGAAAAGGTGGCCGGTGAGCAGCTATTTTGGGCCAGGGTCTAATATTTGAATATTGCATGATGAAATAGTGGAACGATCTGGTTTGTTATTTCTGTAGCTTCCTTTTCTCTTGCTCTTCCTCCCGCCTAGCCTCACCCCACCGTCTCCCCCATCCTGGCCCCTGGGCCCTGCGGTGCTCCTGCTCGTGGGCTGACTACGGTGACTCTGCAGCCGGTGAGTCACAGCTCAGTCACTGAAACAGAAAATACCTGTTGCTGCAAATCCCCAGATGAACGGTCACCGGAAACTAGGGCCTGCAAAGGAGGGGCTGGAGGCCAACTTTTGAGCTCCCTGAGCTGGGTGGACTTAGCATCCGACTCACACTGAATCCTTCTTGATCCAAGTTAATTTTCTGGGGGAAATCTAATGGGGAAAGGCCTTAAGGTTTAGTAGTATTTTGAGGTTTAAAGAACATTCATCAATTAAAGAAAAAGAGAACGGGGACCTGGATATTCAGTTGCTTTCGGCTGATGACATTTTGGTCAGGCGGAAGCAGACGCTCAAGGCGAGTGAGGCCCACTCTCCTGGGAAAATGGAGAGAGGCAACTGGGCCAGTCTCAGGCCTGCAGGCAGGACTCTCCTGTCACACGATGCAGTTGCCATCATTAACAACAATGATAAGCATGTATTCCTGGGTTCTTTTTATGGTCATCACTTCCAGAGAAACCCAAAGCCCTCCTCCATTGCTTTTGGAGAAGAACACTGGTGATTTTCATTATTGATAAACCTCCTTCTCACTGCAGCCCTGAGAAGACTTGTGTGGGACTTTACAGTTCACAGGATGTCTTCACATACGTTTTTTTCATACATAAAAAAACATTTTATCTTGAATTAAAATGTTCTCTGTCGATGACTTATCTCTGCACTATGAGGGGGTATTTTCCTCTCCCTATATACAGCCTCTGAAGGAAGCCGTAGACTGTGAGCAGTTGGAAAAGCGAAAACAAAAAATAAGCAGGTTGGAGACTCACAGGTAAGAGGTTCAGGAGAAGAGGAAAGAGGCCATTGTTGAGTTGGTGACCATTGAAACAGAGTCAGGCAAGACGGCCTTCAACAAAGTGGCTCTTTGTGGCTGTTGAATGCGATTCTGGACTGAGTCCACCACAAACCACAGGAACATACAACTTAGAGGTTCTTGTAAGGACTGAAACGCAAGCCCTGAACTTTGGTGTCCTCTGACAGGCATGGCTGCTGGACATCCCGCCTGCTCCTCAGAGAGCCCAGGGAGGGGTCCTCCCTCTCTTGGGGCAGCCTTGGCCCCGGGCTCTGCTGCGGGGGCCTGGGTGCAGCTGTAGGCTGTGGCTTAGACTTCGTGTGATTGCTATGGATGCAGTGAAGTTGGCTATGGTGTCATGTAACCAGGGTTGGTCAGCGGTTCCGGAAATCTGAAGGTAAAAATAACTGCAAACCCGCCAACCTCTGGCCAGTGCCACCATGGTGGACAGGAATGGCGGGCTGGAAAGTGCTGAGTTTTATGATCTTCCTTCCGGTGGTGGGAGCTTCTCAGAATAAGAAGATCTGGGCTTTGGGTTTTTCCAAAAGACTTCTGGATGCTACCCGGAGCTGCTGAGTCAGGGTAGTTGGGCTCAAGTGCGCTCTCAAGGAGGGCTGCGGGCTGTGAGACAGGGGCGTGAGCAGTGAGTCCATGTGGGCCCAGTGGCCAGGGGTAACCACAGAGAGCACCTCCCGGTTCCCAGCTTCCCATGGCCCCAATATCCCATCACTGAAGGTGACAAATGAACCCTTCAGGGCCAAAGCCTCAGCCTGGCTCCATCTTCCCAGACCCTTGCTAAATCTGCCTCCTCATTGTGCTGTTTTCTGACTAACATCTATCTCCATTCTTCCTCTTCTGTCTCTGAGGGAACTGGTGACATGCCAAGTCCATGGTCAAGTTCCCCTCCCTTGGGCACCATTGTATGTCCTCACCTCCTGATCTTACCCCTGAATCTCTCTGTACCATATTTTCCACATTTTTTTTTCTGGTAAATTTTCAGTGCAAAAATGCTTCAGGACTCACTGATAAATGGACAATGTATCCTTTCCTCTGATGCCCTAGAGAGACTGTTCTAACCCGGACCAGAAGAAAGACACCTTCAGACCGGATGGACGTCTATGTTCTAGACTGTCTCTGGAAGAGAGGAGACCTCTGTATTTCAATGCTCAGTAATTCAATGTAGGCTGGCTAAAGTGGAGGTGGCACAAGCCCTTTGATGTCCCACATCAATGATTTGGGAATAATTTTTAATCACTAGGTTCATCTTCCAAATAAAACGTTCTTCTGAAAAGAATGGGTTTCTGAAAATATTTGGTGGAAACTTCAGTTTTCTTGGACCTTGTCAAACCCAACTTATCCCTCTCTTCATTATGCTCATGCGAAACTGGATTTTTTATATTTATTGTGTGTGTGTGTGTGTGTGTGCACGCTCGTCCACATGTGCAATTTACTGGAAGGCTGGCCTGTGAGCTCCCTTTGAAGGGGACAGATTCATTTCTGTCCTCCTTCCCAGCACCCAGAAAGTGCTTATGAAGTGTTTATTGAATTGGACAGGATTACATGGATTAAGGATTCTTGTGGGAAATCTTGTTTACATTATTAATTTTTGTGGCAAATTCTTTCCTTCTAGATAGCAATAAGACACCCTTCATTTTCAGCCCTTTCTCAAATTGAAAACTTTACCTTAGGGGGGGTTCCACCATCTCTCACTGAGCCTGTGGATAGTTATGTCTAATGGGTCTATACTTCTTCCCACAAGTCTGCAGGCTTCTCCCATCCCTGGAGCGTGGCAAACATGTGGTGAGAGTCGTATGCTTGGCCCTCTGTGGTCCATGAAAGCCCAGAGGCCCCATCCTGCATGCTCCCAGGCCCCGTGCTGTGTGTATGCTGGTCTCAGAGGGGAGAGGGAAGCTGGGAGGGAGGGACTTTAAATAAGAGTCCCCGTGATTGAGATCCTGGCCCCAGCACTTTCTAAGTGTGTAACTTTGGTCAACTTAGTCACTCTCACTGATAGTCTCCTTTCCTGTAAAATGAAGAAAATAATACCTTACCTACAAGAGTTATGAATGAGTTGTAAATAAAATATGCAAAAATGGTTATTGTAGGGCCTGGTAGCTGTTTAAACATGTGCTTTGGGCTGAGACGTAGCTCAGGGGTAGCAGCACTTGCCTGGCATGTGCAAGGTCCTGGGTTCAATCCCTAGTGCTGCGAAAAATTTAAAGCAGATGTTCTTTGCACACTGTGGGTGAATCACCCCATCTTAACAAAGGTTGATCCTTTTTGCTTCAGAGTCTTAGGTCAAGGAGATGTTGAAAATCCATTCATAGCAGGAAGTTTTGACTGGAGAAGAATAGTAATAGTAGTAAATAGGAATCAGGCTTCCACTATGTACCAAGTACGTTTCATATAATCCTCAAACCACCCAAATTTACCAATGAAAAAAGTAAAGCTCAGAGAAGCCAAGTCCCATGTCTAAGTTCACCCAGCTGGCCGAGAGTTAGGTCAGTTCCAGAAAAGAACCAGCTCCACTCCAAGGCCAGGCTCCTGGGAGGTTCAGCCTCCCTGCCTTCACAGGACCTTCAGAGGTCAGCCTTTCCCTGGGCCTCCTTATAAGGATCCAGCCTAGCAGGAGTAGACATGGGTTAAAGGGAGGAACAAGCCCACTCTGCACGTGTCACAGAGCACAGAGGTTAGTCCAGCCATACTCCCAGGGAGAGAGCGAGGCTGTGCAGGGGAAAGGGAAGCTTTGTTCATCATGTGACTGCACTGTGCAGAGCTGGGACCAGCCCAGTCCTCCCAAGTAGAATAGCAAGAGGGTAGGAACCAGCCCACTGGCCTAAGCCCCCAGCATCCTCTGCCTGACTCATGCTAACAAGCTCTGGGGCGGGGGTGGAAGAAAATGGACAAAACCAGTTACAGAAAAAAACCTGGATCGGATATTTAGCTTCATTCAGGACCAACAATAAACCGCACCTCTGCCTGCCAAACCCAACCATCGTCCCATGGTCGAGCCCCTTCTTAGTCAATGTCAGTTGCTCCAGAGGGGCTGGTAAGACAATTACAAGAATTCAGCCCTAATCTCTCCCTAGTTTTCATCTTTTAGTTTTATTTCTCAATTTTTCAGAATTTATCCTCATTAAACATACAAGCCCATGCTTCCCCTACTGCTGAGCTTGCACCAGTCCAAAAGCCATTTGACATGTCAGTATCTCCCTCTGCCTGGTTCTATTATGTAGATCAAAGTTCCACAGCAGAATCCTGGGGTCTCATGTCAGCGTCAGCAAGATCAAAAGCCCCCCACCCCCACCCCTGGGCTGGGTGCAATGGCTCATGCCTGAAATCCCAGCACCTTGGGCAGCTGAGGCAGGAGGATCACAAGTTCAAAGCCAATCTCAGCAATTTACCAAGGCCCTGAGCAACTTGGTGAGACTCTGTCTCAAAATAAAAAATAAAAAGTAACCCACTTGAATCAAAGTGTGAAATATGATATATCAAGAACTATGTAATGTTTTGAACAACCAACAATAAAAATTAAAAAAAAAAAATAAAAATAAATAAAAAATAAAAAGTGCTGCAGATGTGGCTCAGTGGTTAAGCAGCCTTGGGTTCAATTCCTGGTACAAAAATAAAAAAAATCCCCTCAGAAGCGAACAGACTTGAGGAGCTGCGAGCCAGCCAGTGACATCTGCACACTATGGTGTCGTGAAGACGGAAGGCCTCGGTGGAGAAGGCCAGTGACGGCTTCACCCCAAGTCCAAGGCTGGTGGGGGTGTCACAATCCATCACAGCTGGCAGTACACACAGAAGGCAAGCAGGAGCCTGCTGTCCAGATGGAGGCCTTGTTTAAATTCTCAGCCTCAACCCTCTCTGTCCAGCCCCAGCTGCTCACAAGTGTGTATGCACATGAGCATGTGTACCCACGTCCTCTGGGTAAAGAAGGAAGACTTGGAAGTTCTTGGTCAGAGGGAGTCCTTGAACACTCTGCTTCTTGGGAACATGGCTTCTGTCTTTCTGAGTTCAGAACATGGTGGGATGGAGTCTTCAGCCTTAGAGACTGAGAGCGATGAGGAGAATTCCCTAGCACCATCTCTGGGTTCACAGAGTGGGCAAGGAGATGCCACAGGTCACACAGCCAGTTAGTAGCTGTGCCCTCATGCCATCCCACATTCTTTCCAATAGTGAAGTGACTTCAGTTAACATGAATGCACAAGCGATTTAATGAGATATTTGAGAGATGAAAGGTCACCTGGGCAGGACAGAGTGATTTAATGAGATATTTCATGTTATTACACGAACAGCAGTATCTTGATTGCCAAAGCACTGTGGACCCCCCAAATCACTTTACTGATGCCTAGAAGAGGCCCCAGTTCTGGCCAAGAACCTTCCAGAGAAAATGGGGCAGGAAAGAGTTGCAATGCTTCCAAGGAGATGGGATTGGACCCCAGCCTGAGCCCTAGAACACACCATTCAGGGCCCATCCACACTTAGAACACAAAGCACACTCTATTCCCTCTGCCCATGCCTATCTTTCCTTCCATGGGAGACAATCCTAGAGGAGTGCCCCAGGGGCCCCTCTCACCTTCATGAGGGGTTTGACGCTCAGGTTCGGGCGCTGACAGCTGGCCTGGCTGAGAGGCGTCTCCAAGCCACAGGCCTCGGCTGCCGCAGTGTGAACTGTCTCTGAGCCTCCTCCCGGGGCAGCCACGGCTGACACTGTGGTTCCTAAATGGCTGACAGATTATCCTGTGAGCCCGGGAGAGTTGCAGGAGGATTAGAACTGTCTGCCCCATCCCATTACCCCTCCAGCTGCCTCTTCCTCCAGAGCTCCATTCCGGCGGCGTGCAAAGATGTCATCATCTCAGCCACATTAAAACACTTGTAAATGACATTTTCAAAACTGGAGCGTGACGGATGTGTGCAAGTGACTGAGTGTGTGTGTGTGCGTGTGCGTGTGTGTGTCTAAGCCATGAATATATCAAATATATCCTCTGCCTCCAGGGTGGGTTTTGGGGTTGGAGGGGAGCTGAAGGAATACATGAAAGTTCCTTAGGGACCTGTCCACCTCTCTGTTCTGCCCAAGGTGACCTTTTGTCTCTCAAAATCTTTGTCCCTGAACCCCTTCCCCAGCATGGAGGGAATCTGTGATCCAAGAGCACAAGTTGGGAAAGCACATCTGGAGACCAGCCCTCCCGCGGCTCTGCCTGCGCCATGGCCTAAGGCAGCACAGCTGGGCCCGGCTGGCAGCTGCACATAGGCCTCCCCTCTCCTCCCCACGCCCCAGATGCTGCTTTCCTTTCTTCTCAGCCCACCCCTCCCTTGCTGGACGTGTCAGAAGTGTCCTTAGGACAGAAGCCCTCCCTGGCTCAGGAACGACATCAGACCTGCCAGGTCCGGCTGAGGCCGTGTGCCGTTGCTGTACCTGGGTGCCGCTGTCTCCAGCAAGCTCTGTGGGGTCAGTGTCCGAGGTGGCCGTGCTGCAGGGCTGTGGGTTGCCCCTGTGCATCTGGCTGTGCTGCCCACCAGAGCTCTGAAGGCTGCAGGGAGACTCCCATCTAAAGGGGCAGAGGCCACATCCCCAAGGTGGGATGGCACGTTCCCTTTAGCCCTGTGTATGCCCTGGTGTCCTTAGAGAGGGACTCCTTGGGAAGAGCCAGGCCCTCCCTGAGTTGTATTCCAGGTCTCTCAGGAGTCAGAGGTGAAGGGGTTTGTCACCACTTGGGGCCATTTTCTTTCCCGGAGACCGAGTGAGCAGGCTGGTAGTGATCCTCAGCCCCCGTCCTGCCACCCCATGATGCCTGCATCCTGCACCAGCGCAGGGCACTCTGGGTTGAAGCCTGGGGTCTGTGTCCCACTTCAACCAATGGAGGGGGAAATCAATCTCTCTCCCCTGTCCCATACCTAGGAAAGGCAACAGCTTGGAAATTTCACAGATCCCATTCCTTCCACTATTTTCTAAGTTTTATGAAAACTTCTGTGGTTATGTTTCAACCTCAGACAGAGAAATTCGAATATTGCTTTGTTCAAGAAAGAAAATAGTAAAGGATGGATTGTGTTCTTTTTATTGAAATTCCCCGTTACTTAAATTCGTTTCTACCACCTAATGATCATAATCCATAGTAGGATGACTGATTCTTATATTGCAACAAATTAAAATAGGAATCAATGTATAAATCAAAAATTTAAAACCAAGTATTTTATTCCTAAATAAACTATACTATAAATAACATTAAACTTTTTGCTGTTATAGAAGCTGTGCTGCAAATCAATCATCAAACCAATTGATAATTTCCAAATCATTTGTGAAGTTTTAGAAATTGTTAGTCTGATCTTACGATACTCTACACAGCTGTCACTAGCCAAACGATAATTATATCTAATTATTTTTACCTATAGGACTACATCAAACTCTCCCAAAGACTCCCTTTAGAAGCTAAAGTCACTAGGTAGCTTTAGTTTGAGAAGGTAGATATTGTTTATGGTGCTGGGTCTTCTCAGTTCCCGAAAGCAGCACATTAGAACTTTTTCTAACCCTTGTAATACTGTCTATTCCACTTCTCTATAATCAAAGGAGTCACCCAACATTATTTATTGGAATGTCATACCCAATTGGCCTAAATTTATGAAGTTGTTCACCTTTAAAAACCCAAATATCATTTGGTCATGTTTCTGGATTGAATACATTGGAAGATCATGAACTTTCATTATATTTTTCATTTTGTTGTTATTGAACAACAGATTTTCTTTCTTTTAAAAATAATTTAATTTTCTTGGGAAAGAGACTTTTTGTTGTTTCAAATGACAATGGAATCAGCCCCCCCAGGGTCCCAGCAGGAAACATGAAACTCAAAGTAGAAAATTGGAAGAGACAGAAATAAAGGGACTCTTCACTATTTCATTATTTCTGTTAAAACAAATATCTAACCCCTGGAAGGATTTCCACCCTCCTTTTACCGTCTTAGGCTACAAGCCGGCTGGGTGGGTTTGGGGAGGTGACAAAGGGCTGCGTAGCATCCCAGGGCCCCTCATGGGACAGCCACTGCTCCACCTGGTCCTGATGTGTGCAGAGGATGAGGGCAAAGGGCAGCCCTGTGGGGGCAGGCCTGGTGATAATGGCTTTGACCTTCACTCCAGCCTCTCACAGCCTCTGCCTGGTGCTCTGAATCAAGGCCAGCTGGCAGGCTGAGCTTGGGAACCCCACGATGAGCCTCACTGGGACAAAAGGAGAGAAGGCTGGAAGCAGCAGAGGTGTTCTTCCTCATCACTAGAAGCTCTTCTGCTTCTCTTGCACAGTTTCCTATCTTTATCTGCTCCGTCACTATAATCATCCCCAAATGATCCATCCCAGAAACATTTCTTCTCTAAAGAAGGAATTTATTTTTGTCAGGATATCACTTATTAAAGTAGAATCTCTAAAAACAAATTTCATTTCAAAATGTTCAACCATTGCCATTTTTATGATTTCTGTGAAAACAAGCATCCCACCCCAGCAGGATTTCCAGCCTGCTTTTATAGTTCTGAGGCTGCAGCCTGGATCTTGAGTCTGGATATTCTCCCAGTTTTCATAATTTAAACTTGAAGCTCTTCAAATATATAATTTAATCCTTAACAGTCTTTTATTTGAAGAAGGGTGATACACAAAAAGGAAAGATGGAGGAAAGATTGAAAGTGGCGTGTTTTACACTGTGGCTTGAATCTCCCCAAGTCACTGAACACAGGGACAGACTTCAACAAATTAAAACACTGGGAAATTTTTCTAAAATTTTGGGTTGATCAGATTTTCTTCATGGTATGACACACTCAGTACAAAATTCATTGAGAATTTCATGTAACTATTATATCTCAGTGACAAATTAGTATTCCAAGCATTATAAACTCTTCTGAATTATTTCAGATGTTAGTACTTCCATAAGATCAAGAAAAACCCATTAAACTATCTTCAAAGTTTTAAATTTCACAAAGTTTTAATTTTCACACATAAATTAATGTTTTAATGTGGAAAAGTTGAAGCTTTGCCAACTTTTTTTTTTTTTTAACCAAAAGCAGTTCCACATCCTAGTAGATAAATGTCCTATAGCAAGCAGGACCAGAAATCTGAAGTATAATAATATGCTCACATTAAAATTATTGTTTTTTAAAGTTTATCAAGTATTTCATATCCAAAAATATTCGGTGATTTTTTTTAACTAACCTCTCCATAGTGCCAGAGAGTCTAATACTACTTTCAAAATTTAAAAAAATTTCTTCATTAATTATTTTTCTTAGAAATGCTGATGGTTTTTATGTAAAATTGATTCACAATCATCTTTTACTTTTTTCCTCACCAATGATTGCAGACTTAGGTTATAAGATTTACCAGAACAAGATTGCCATTCTGATAAAATAACTAAATATTTAGCGTTCTTGACTTTTGATGATTTGATTTCCAAGCACCATTTGCAGCACGTACTTAAATTACCTGCAAAATAAGCCAGCCATGTATTGGTTGAAAAAAATCAAATTATAAATTATCTTTCATCCCAGAAATATAAAATATTTGGTTTATTTTGTACCAAGGCTTTAATAGTATTGCAAAACATTCCATTTAGCTGTGTGGCATTGGGTTGGGAGACGTGCCAGGCTACAGTTGACTAATTCTGTCTTCTTTGTTTCCTGAAGAGTGGGAAGATTAACATTTATGATATTTTAAAAGTAACATTAAGAAACTGGTCTCAACTTTGATGTTTCTTTGCTATGTGTGGGCAAGGTTTTGTTTGTTTTTAAGAATACGTTTCATTAATGGAACCGGCAAGATGGTGGACTGACTCAAAGAAAACTGGAGAGAGCTAGCTATTCATAGTGACTGAGAGAAAGAATGCTCAAACATGATTGCTAATTTAGATGCAGGACTGTTAATATCCCACAATGCAACCACACTGTCACTTTTGGCGTCTTTTTTTCCCTATCAGATAGAAGTACTTATATATCCACAAAACAAAATTCACTTATACAGCCACTTAGGTCATTGACATCACTCTCAATTTTCAAAAAGCTAACACCATCTTAATAGATTAATAACATATCCTAAATCAAGAGTAAGTAATAAATCCAACAAATATACCTCTAGGAATCCAGTAATTTCTAGGGGCCTGCTAAGAAGTGCTTAGTACTGAAAAGACATGTAATCATCCCTTTGCCTAATTCCAAGTTTTGACTAATTTTTCTGAATAGTCTTCCCTATGATCATAAATAATTTCCAAGTATTATTCAGGGGCTCTTAGGAAGAAGGAGGAGAGAGAAATCTAGTAGATTATATTATGTAGCTATTCTATAAAAGTTAGACCCATGTTTCTCAGGAGAGCATTCATAGGTCTCCTGGATCTTCTTGTAATATATCCAAACCTTGGGAGCACATTAATATTTACCTGAAAAAAAATTATCATGACAAAGGTAGCTCTTTGACTTGCCAACACTTCCCATACAGCTTGTGTGCTAGTGTAGGACTCTCTAAGAAATATGAACAATAAATGATCCTTTAGCATCGCTCTTTTGATAGGGAGAAAAAAATTGTCAATCTTCTTTGGAACATCTCAGTCGATCGTTGTAAATGTGAAAGAAACCCTGAAAGTTTTATTTTATTTTAATTTAGGATGTGATTTGGTGTGGGCAAAACCCAATGAATTATCAAAGGAAATCTGGCCACTTGATTAAGAAAAATCATGAGTGTCTGAGCACAATAAATGGCTGCAGCTAGGCTACCTGTTCATCAAAATGACAACACCATATTTTTATATTTTAAATAGCAGAGAAAATTGTAAAATAATGCTCTTGTGAGGAACCAATTAATACTGCAGGTCCAGTTGCTCTCTCTTGCACATCTCAATAGGACCACCTATAACTGACCCTTGGCCAGTCCCTGGGAACACAATCCCCCACATCTTTATGTTCATGACTTATCATTTTGTTCTGTACACCTTGAGCAGTGGACGTGCCAACTTATCAAGATTGCCATGCACAAACATCAAGATGGATGATGCGATTTTGTTGGGAGTTCTGAGTTCAGATTGTCATGCCTGGCTGCAGAGCAGAATGTACCTGTGTGATCAGCCCTCCATAAAAGTCTTATACCCTGAGACTCCAGGGAGAAGCTCCTCACATGTGTTCCTGAAATACAAAGCCAGAGAGAAAATGTGCTCTGTGCAACTCCAGTTGGGGCCAAAGACTGTCGAATCTTCTGTTGCTCATGCTTCACAGCCTTTTTCTGTAATTACCTGAGCTGTGATTATAATTGGCTGATAGGTTTTGTGAATCCTAAAACCAGCAAATCTTGTAAGGTGGTCTTGAGTCTCCTGAAACAACCCTTCAAAGAAGCTCAGCTTTTTAAATGTAAACTTTTTTAAAAGAGAGTTTCGTAGTTTGCTTTGGTAACCTTAACACAAAGCACAGAAATTCAATCTGAAATATGGAATATCTGCTATCTAGGTAAATAAAAATATTTTACTACCATTTGTTAAGAGCAGACTCAATACTACATTACCAATCTGTCATGTTAGCAGAGAGAAAACAAAATTCTGATTTTTTGCATTAACTTTATGATGACAAATACTTAACAAGTTTCTTTTAAAAATATTTTTGTTTATTAATTTATTTTAATGCAGTGCTGAAGATCAAACCCAGTGCCTCACACGAGTTAGGTAGGTGCTCTACCACTGAGCCACAACCTCAGCCAAACAAGTTTCTTTTTTCTGTCTTTCTTTTTTTTTTTTCTTAAGTTTGTCTGTAAACCCATTTAAACTTGGCCAACATTGACAAAATTTTAATGCATTGTAACCAAATACAATGGGTTTTCCTATTGATAAGTGTAAAGCCAATAAGCACAACCAGATGATAAAAGATTAATTACCCTCAGGGACTAAGGAGAGTACTAGAGTTATTTGCAAAGCAATGTTCTCCCAGGAAGGGATCATGGGGATTTATTCCGGGAGCTTATACTTAGACAAAGTGAGGGCACATTTCTGGGCATGTTCAGCTCAAGGTCTTAGAGCACATGTTCAAGAAAGATGGAGTACACCACACCATTGGGCATGCTTAATTCTGTGTTACGCTAGGTGCCTAAAAGAATGAGTCAGAGTGGCTCAGTGACCTGGGTTTGTTCTTCATAAGTTTCTCCAAAAAGTTTTAACTGAAACAAAAAAGGAAGCACACTTCCAAGGTGTGTCAATGTAGGAGAGCTGCCTGCCCCACTTAGCAGCTTAAACTTTCATTGATCTATTCTATTTATGATCATTTCAGTTATATGCAAATGTTATAATTTAAAGAAAATAAAATTCTTTTCATAAACCTTCTATATGCTTCATATATTCTTTATATAGAGAGGTTTTGTCCTTTACTGTCCTCTTTCAAATTCTAGAATAATCATTGTCTTTATTTTAGAACCAAAATGTCTTACCCTTAATAAGCAAAACACCTCCTACTATCTTGCAAAAACAGATGTGCATTCCACTACTATTATTCCTAGTATAGCCTCAATAACCCATGTTAACTATTATTTTTTTCCAAAGTAGGCCAATTTGGTTCCACAGTGAAACTGGAAGGTACTTGTAAAATTTTGACTTATTTATTTATTTTGGTCTGAGAACATTTGTAACACCACCCCAATTTTCATATAACAGACTGTTAGGTAGACTTTATAGAGACAAAAAAAGACAAGTTATATTTTAAAGCTGAGATATTTGATGAAGAGATTCTAAATGAATTCTGTGCAAACTTGGATGCTGGAAGGCTGGTCTAAGAGGTCTATGCTCTGTGGATACAGACATGTCTCAGAGTGTTTGGGATCAAGGCAAATTTCACATACAGCCTGGAGAGCCCAATGAATCTCGAAAAGAATTCTCCAGGCAGAAGAAGGTTGCAACTAGTTGTCTGTGTCAACATAACTGAATTGATGTGGCTCCTATATCAGTGATCCCCAGAGAGGTATGGTCAATGGACATCTCAGCTCAATCGATTAGGTCTGCAAGTGGCAGAAAACACAAAATAATAAAAAATGGCTAACTGTGGAAAGCAGACTGTGCCCTACTCCAAGTTTCATCCTGATGAAAAGAACAGTGGTTTTCAGGCTGTGCCTGACCCTGAGTTACTCAATTTTATAAAGCAGTAATTTGCCATGAGTTACCCCATGTTGAATGTAAGTGCTAAGGTGGAATGACTCTACACCTTGTTTATATAAATAAAAAACCACCATCTGCCTAGCACAAACATAATTCATGAGCTGACAAATAAATTAATTGTGCTAATAAAAATGACCACCTGTGAACTTAAATTAATCAGGAGCACATGGATATATGGACACTATCAGAAAAACTAGGCTCATGAGCTTAGCAAATGAAACAACCCCCTCACCTGAGACCCATAAAAGGAAGAGCATTCCAAGACTGGACCCAGCAGCACCCTGACCCAGTCACCTGGTCACTCATCACAAGCCCTGCCCAGGAAAATAGCTAGCGACAAACCTCCGATTCTCTGTCCTCAAGCTTCAGCCTTCCTCCTGCCTATGACAACCCATAGTCCACCCTACACAGTCCCCTCCACACCAACATCTCCAGCTGACAGTCTGAAGCTGCCATCCCTCTAGACAAGGCCATGGCCTAGAATAAATTCCGTGCTTTGATAGCTCTGCACCCACAAGTTTTTGGGCTGGTTCATAATCTTATCTGAACACCTACAGTGACTCTTGCATTAGTATCTGCTCTCTGCCTCTGCTCTCAGCTCAGCCCCCTGAGCCCCTATGGCTGCCTTAACACTTTCTTAGCCTTTCTATAACACACACACACACACACACACACACATATTTTATATATAGTGTGTGACTTGGTTGTTATAGATATTATTAGTGAAGATTGGAATAAAAGAACAGGTGATTGCCCAGTTTATGACTATTGGATGACCCATGAGTATTTGGTGCATTGCAGCCACTGAAAGTGGTGTAGCTTATGAAGTTACTGTCATTCAATACGTTCTGGCATTGTGGAAAGAAACAAACATGTTTGGTTGGCATTAATGGCATAGGTCGCTCATGACACTAACATAATTTAAGAATTTTTTTTTCTCACAAAATAAGAGATCCAGAAGAATTTGTTCCCTGTATTAGTTCAGGGGTTTAAGAATTTGGGGGCTGAGTTTTCTGCAATTTCCTTGGTCATAATATGGCTACTGAACTTCTAGATACCAAGTCCAAATTCCAGCCAGAAAGTAGAAAATAGTAATAAAGGGGAGGAAAGAAGGAAAAAAGGGCACTATCTATGTCAGAAAAGCACAGTGTTCCCCCACATGCTCAGTAGACCTTTTGCTCATGGTTTATCTGTCAGGATAGCTATCATTTGGACCTTTTAGCAAGACAAATGGCTGCCTTACTAAAATCAGGATTCTATTCATAAAGAAGAAGTTATGAATGGATTTTGGGTATGTTTACCAGTCTGAAAGACAGGCTCCATTTTATGTGGTTCAAGTAGGAAGAGAGTTGTTACAAGGATTTGAGCGCATGCCTGACTGAAGGACTAAAGGAAGGGAAGGTTGGTGCCAGCACTAAGGTTCTTTGCTAGATTTCAAGACATTAGATAACTACAGGAAACCACCACCCGTGGTTGGAGCATCCTGCAGCACCCAGGCAGATGTTTCACAGAGAGAAAAATGAGAGGCAGCTGCAAACTCCCTCGTTGGTCAAAACCAATGTGTCTGCTCACCACTGCTGGAGGGAAAATATGACCCGTGTTTTTATCCTGTCCCTAATTCAAAATGAGTGCCCCTCACTGGGGAATCTACCAGAGGCCTGCTGGCAATGGATTCTGGGAAATGTATTTCTCAGGCTTTCAGCCCCTGCATTATAGAGGAGATGGGCCCTGAATGGTGGTGAGTTTCAAGAGCCATTTTTCAGAGTAGGCAACTAGTAGAGTGGACTACATCTGAGCCTCAGAATCTTTGGTATGGGTATGGGAGAAATGCAAATTCCCCTTTGAGAGTTGTTCTGTAAGGAAAGAGAGGTACAGGTGCATATATTTGGCACAAGGACAATGGTTTTTTTCCAGAGGGGTGTGGAAGTTCTGAAAATAATTTGCAATTTGGATCATTTTCCTCTGTCCCATGCTCTTTTATCCAATGTCCTCAAACAAAGGTTACCTGGACCTGTGCCAGAGTTCCCAAGGAAAGACATTGGTGCAAAAGGATTGTGTTGCTAGGACCAAAGTTGCTCCTCCATCAAGGGAGGGTGCTTTGCTCACCTCAGGCCAAGAGCACTCAGCACAGGGACAGGGCTGGGAGCAAGTTGGAGGCTGCAGTGACCTGGGAGCTACCTGGCTAATATCAGGAGTGAAAGAAGGTCTCAGTGAAAGAGCCACCTGGAATGGCAGCCTTGCCAACAGAGGCCTTTGTGGCCAGGACCTAGAAATGCCACAGAGTGGCCCCCGTGGTGCAGGAGCCAGGGAGTGATTTGGGCACAACTGTCACAACTCTGAGCTACAGAAAATGCTGCCTTCTTTCATTACTGTGTGTTATTAGTGTGGTCTTACTGGTTCCTTCCTCAAAGATAAGGGTCAGCCTCAGTTCCAGGAGCCCGGCCATATGAAACTTATTACTTTAACAGTGATGAGCCGCTCCTGGCAGCAAACTAGACCCTGTGGGAGGTGCAGATGGGAGCGGGGAGACAAGCAGCGAGGGGCGGGTCTGTTTCTTTCCTCCTGACAGTCTGGGAGCAGCTGAGCTTCGCTGCTGCTTTGTGTCTTGAAAGCTTGAACATATTTAAAGGGGATTTGAAACATACTTGGTCGCGGTTGCAGGGATTTCCGCCGGAGGGCTCCCAGGAGCCAAAGGCGTCACAGGCCTCGGCCCTTTGGAATGGTCGCTGTGTGAGCTGCAGTTGACCTCAGAGCTGGGAGGTTCGCAGCCACGAGCGGCTCTTTTTAGGTAATATGGAGCAGCGAGTAAGACCAGTGGCTCTGGAGCCAAACCCTAAAGTGGATGTGAACTTGTCAGTGGAGCCAAGGCGGAGGTTTTTAGGAGGGTGATGTCATGACTGAGTGGAGCTCAGCCTGCTACATGGTCATCTGGTCACAATTCTGAGCTGGAGTTGGAGAGCAGCCTTGGCTTCATGAGCCCGTGGGGGGTGAGGGGGTGGGGGATGGAGGAGCTAAAAGCAAAGGGGGATGGGGGCCACACAGGGGGGCCTGGACAAAGCTGGGGTGGCTGTCCTGGCCTCCATCCCTGGAGACTGACAGCTATCTTGTGGAGGCTGGGGGTGCAGGTGCACAGTGAGTCCTAAGGGTCAAGATTGCAGACTGTTGGCTTTGGAGTCTCTAGCCCTCATCTCCCCAGAGTGGACGGAGCAGCGCTGCTGTCAAGGATGTCATTGTGGAGTTTGTGAGGATAGGCCCACTGTCCCCTGATGGGGGGCTCTAGGGACCATTAGAGCCTCCTATGATTTCTCCTGGAAAGGTGGGGGGACCTGAGATGGGTGGATCTGCTGGCCCAGGTGAGTGGAAGGAGGGGGCCCCCAGTGACCCCGGCTGCCTCCTTGGAATGTGAGTGGGGCAGGGTTGGCCCCAGCCAGAGGCAGGAGTCAGAGCTCTGGGTGGGACCTGCCACCAGGCGCTCAGCACCAAGCTCCCAGCTGGCCGGATTGGATTCCACTTGAGAAAACTTAGAGTCATCCAGGGTTGACCTTCTGCAAACCACAGGGCGACCCAGCAACCGCAGGACGGGGATTGGGGAGCAGGGACAAGCTGGGTCAGAGAATTTGCATAGACTTAAAAAAGAGCAGCTTGTCACACTGGGGGCTACACGCCAGGGGTCAGGCCAGGGGTCAGGCGGTGGGGCGCAAATCGCAGCTGAGGACGCCGGCAGAGCTGCGTGGGGAGCAGGGAGACCGAGCAGAAGCCAGAGAATGAATAATGGGACCCAGATGAACACGCTTCTGCAGGGGACCGAAGGGGGGTGGGAGAGGCTGCTGGGAAAACCGCTGTTTATGTGAAAATAAATAACTGACCTCTGACAGCTGCCTAGACGCATTTGGTGTCTCCTTTCGACCACTCTTGAGCACACCTAGGCTCAGCAGCCAGACTCCTCGTGGAGGAACAAGGAGCCACACAGGCGGGGGCTGGAGAGGGAGACTGTGGACACATAAGAGATGATTCTTGAAGTGCCCTGTGGGTACAAGGAGCCAGAGCCCCCTGACTCATCTATCAGGGCAAAACCAAGGTCACCAGAAAGGCCAACATGCCTGCCCTTCTATGTGTCACTCATGCCCTGCAATTTAGGCGCCCCAGAGGTGTGAGAAAAGTGAGGCTTTAGAGAGAGATTAGAAGAATGTGCCCGAGGCTCTCAGAGGGTCAAGGGAGAGGTTTGAGGCCTCACTTGACCTTGGCTTTACAACTTCTTCCCAGGTCCTATCTCACCTGGGACAGAGAGGTAAAAACAGCTTTCCAAGGCCCCTCCTCCGTCCCCCTCCTCTCCAGCACTTGTGACATTTCTACAATAACTGAGCATTTAGGTCATGTCTTCTAAGGGTCCAGTGTCATTTTAGTCTTTTGGGAGAGTTAATAATAATAATAATAAAACAATAATAGTGATAATATTGAGGTGTCCTCTCTGACTTCACAGATCTCATACTGTATTGGGAGTCTGATTTGCACACCTGTGACTTAACCCGGCCATGGTTACCAAGCCAGCAAACCCGACAGGTGGAAAATGCAAAACACCTGCTAAGGAACAGCAAGTGCAGATGTCGAAGTGGAGCTGGGGTGACCCGGGAGGCTTCCCCGGGGGAGATGAGCTATAAAGGGACATGTAGTGTGCCCAGCTGCGGAAGCCTGCCTCCCAAGAAGGGGTGAGGTAGTCACAAAAGAAGGAAGGATCTAGGGAACAGTGTTCTGGAGCAAGCAACTAGGATAGGAATTTGATTGGCTTTGCTTTGGAGCAGAAGGTCTACGGAGGAGAGTGGCCAGCCGTGGGCTTCTAAGACCGTGTAGTGGCCGTTGGAGGAGACCTAAGGGATAAATAATTGTTGAATGAAGGAATCACAACATTCTGTCCCTATTTATTAATGACTTCCTTTAACAGGGTCACTTTGACTTCCACCTCTGGGACTGTTGATCCATTGTATGATATTATTTGATTCTGAGGAGTGTCACATAGACATGTGCTTAGAGAGAAACCAGGGAAACAGGAATAGGAGAGGCCAAAGGCATGGGTGTGATGGGTCTCCCTGGCAAATGAACAGGGTTTATCCACTATTAGGTCTGAGCTTTTTCACATGAGGGCAAAGTTGACCCTGGAAATGGTAAGTGGTGTCCATGGCGATCATGCTTGTTTGACCTAAAATTGACAGAAGATTTGAAACTGCCTCATATATGAACCATGAACCATATGAAAACAAAGCCCCTGTATCACCCCTGTGTGCCTTGAATAAGTACTGAGAGAGGATGTGATATTTGGAGCTGTGGCTGCCATATTGTGACAAATGAGGAACCCAGCATAATCAGGGAGAGGATGGCAGAGGAGACGCTGGGGAAGTCCTGGGTTTGGTGACATTTTTGAATCACTATACCAAGGGACCACCTATCTGAGTTTCTTATTCCATATTTAATGTCTTTGAGTGGATTAAGTTTTTCAAATTTGGGTGCCCTGTTATATATGCCCAAGACTATTCCTGACACCCCATTCTATCACTCAAGAGAGCCTTCCCCACCGTGTCTGTTGGCATTGGTACGGCCTCTCTGGACAGGAGGGCACTGGAGTGGGATGGTGCCCTCCCTCTGGGTAGGTAGGAGAGCTAGAAGAAATGTCACACACACAAATCTGTCACATTGCATGGCAAAAGAAACTGCAGGCATCATTGAGATCAGGGAACTTAAAGAGAAAGATGATTCTGGATTTTCTGAGCAGACCCATTATGATCATGAGCTCTTAAAAACAGAGACCTTTCTGCAGCTGGAGCCAGAGAGCTGCTCCAGAGGGGAAGGCGGAGGGATTCCAGTATTATAAAGTGAACTTGACCCATTGGTGCTGTTCAAGGTGGAGGGAGCCATGGGGAAGGTGGCTTTGGGGAGCTCAGAGAGGCTCCCAGCTGACCTACAGCAAGGAACCGGATTCTGCCAACACCTGAATGATCTTAGAGGCACATTTTCCCTCAGAGCCTCTAGATAAGAGCCTGTACCAGAGGGCATCTTGATTTGGGCCCATGAGACCCTAAGCAGAACCACACGGTCCAGACCTCAGACCTAGAGAACTGTGAGAGGAGGAACGGGTGCTGCGCTAAGCTGCAGGGTTTGTGGTCTTTTGTCACAACAGCAACGGGAAGCTAACACAGCCTCCTAGTTGACTTTGCAGAGCCCCAGGACACCAATCTTGGTCTTAGATGATCTCTTTTCCTTAGGGGGAAAAAATACCACTTGCTCCCAACTCTATGCTTCCTAGGATTTGCCTGGGAACCAAGAAGCCAGTTCCTGCTAATACGCCAATGGCAGCAGCTGAGATAATCTTTTGGCTGAGGCTCTGGAGTGGATTTCATAGGAGACTCCCAGGCATCCACAGGGGTCAGGGCTGGCGACGCAAACCAAGCCAGCAGGGCTGACTCTTGCCTGGCTCAGCCTTCTCTCACAAGTAGGACTTCCAGTATCACTTTGGAGGGATCCAGTCATTCACTACCTTGGGGCTGACTCAGCCCAGGGTCTTATGGGATTTGAAAGCCAGGCTCCAGAGTGTCTAGGACTGGGACAGGAGGCCACAGGTTCTGGCCAGGCCCTACCTGCCGGTAAACACCTTCTTCTGCTGATGGGGAGTGTTTTGTTTCCTGGAATCCACCTCTTCAAAGCTGCTAATCGGCCCTCTTCTCCTCCAGGGAGACCAACAACTGGAAAGATGAAGCTTTTTGAGCCACACAGACTCTTCCTGCCTCTACAATCCCCGGACGCAGTTCTCCACTTGGTCTCAAGTGTCTGGTGGAAGTTTCCAGCACGCCAGGGCCCAGGGTAACGATGGTGGAGACCTGGTCCCACGTTCCAGGATTAACTCTGGGCCCCATGGCCCTCCTCCAGGAAGTGACCTTCAGGGTCACCTTCGCCCCACCCTGTCACTGCTCCCCCATGACTTCAGTTCAACCGGTCATTCCCGCACACACATGGGCCCAGTCCAAAAACCCAGTATCCGCTGTCTGCCGAGAGCTAGATCTTGCCCCAGTTCAAGGCAACATGGAGAGGGAGAGACGACATATGTGCCCCCCACATCGTGTCCCCTTCTGGGGGACGCTCACCAGTGTGGCCCTGTGGTTAGGGCTGCTGAGGCATGAATCCTGGCTCTGCAGCTGGCTACCCACCTGGACCTGTGCTGCTCAGCCACAGACTGTCACACTCTCACCTGCAGAGTAGAAGCCACCACCACCCCCATTTTACAAGGTGGCCACGAGGGTGGGATAGGCAGTAGTGCAAGCTCACACTTACTGTCATCTCTATCTGCTCTCTAGGTGTTGGCAAGCCCTCACCAAACACTCCATTCCAGATGCTCCTGCTCAATATCTGCTTTAGCTAAATATTCCAGGGGTGCCCTGCACGCCCACTGAGCAGCTGTCCTTATAGCACTGGCTATTTAAAAAAACAAACAAAAAAAAAACACCCTTCTATCAAGGTTGGCAATAGGGACACTGCAGGTCAGCAAGCAGAGTCTCGACCCTGGGCAGAGACAGTTTCCACACACTGGAGTGCGAGGCGGGTGCATGGCGCAGTCCTGCCCTCTCCAGATTTCTCCAGGACTCCGCATGCTGATTCACAGGTACTTTTTCTGAGTGAATGAAGACCAGTAAAAGACAAAGTTCTCTGGACATTCAGGATGGAATCCAGGGGTGCTCCACCACTGAGCCACATTCCCGACACTCTTCGTATTGTTGCGAGATAGGGTCTTGCTAAGTTGCTGAGGCTGGTGTTGACCTTGGGATAGTCCTGCCTCAGCCTCCCCGTAGCTGGGATTACATATCGTGCTCCTGCACCCGGCCTGCTTTGGACTCTTCTGATGGAAAGACCGCATCTAGGTTTCTCTCAATTTGGAAGATTAAACTGTGATGAAGTTTGCGGGCCATTTCCTAAATATCACCCACTGGGTCACGTGCACCTGCAGGGCCCTCACCGTTCCCAGCCCTGAGCCTGGGCCTGGGACTCCACAGCCAAACTGGGGAGACAGGCCTCCCGGAGGAGGAGGGCCACTCCGCCGGGTTCAGGGCAGTGGGCCCTGTCAGACCTTCTGGTGGAGAAGCCTGGCAGTGGATCTTGGTAAGACCTTTGCCCTCTGAGGCACCAGCCTCACCCCAGGTAATTCTCTGGAGGAACTAGATTTAACAGCTGGGGGGACATGGGTGACTAATGGCTGCACCCTGAGGGTGGAAAGGAGATTTGCATACAGGGAGGGTGTGCCTCTGTGCACTGGATTAAGGCATTTTGAAGTCTAATAACAGGCTTTCCAGCAGCTCCCTTCTGAGGCCAGTAGGATCTATGCAGACTTCTGTGGATTGTCTTCCAAGGGCCTCAGCAGGGTTCCATAAGGGTGCCTCCAGAGGGGATTTCAAATGTTGGGTTATTGTCCTCCCAGCCCAGCTCAGAGGAAGGCACAGCCCTGACCTGGAGATCTGAAGTCGGTTCATCTTTCTGAGCTGGGGCTGCTGGGCCTCCTGTCCCTGAGACTCTTCCTCTGTCCCCATCTCCCCTTGTGCTTCACAGCCCAGCTCTTGCAGTGGCTGAAGAAGTTCCAAGTATTCAAAGACACAGAAATGTCAGGACCTCGGAAAGGTCTTCGCCCGAGGTTGTACCGGGAGGTCTGGAGAACACATGGGCCTTCTCCCGGCCTCCCTCTTAGGAAGCATCTCCAGCCTCCACCTGGTTCTCTCTTTCCTCTCCTCCAGCCTCGTTAATTCTGCGTCATTGCACACATCTGAGTTTTCCATTATATAATGGTGGGATGATTTCGATGGGGAGTAGATAGAGCTACCTGTACGGAACTGCATGATTGTACACTGTGCAATTCCAGGCCATGGTGGTGGCGGGGGGGGGGGGGGGGCATTTACATAGATTAGGATGTGACTGCACACCAGGAATTGTGCAGTACACGACCCGGACACCCACAGATGCAACCCACTGTGTTTTCAGCTCCTGGCAGAGAACCTAACATTTGGTAGATGCTCAGTAAATGCTGATTGAATGAACACATATGGGTGCAACTTAACTAGAAAAATAATATATGTATCCTACACATATTATTTATTATAATATAATATCATTTTAATATGATATATTACAACATAATTTAATATAATATTATATTATTAGTGAACCTGGATATAATCAAAAGATCCTAGAACATTAGAGATGTCGTGAAAAGAGCATCCCCAAATACAAATATTTTTGTTGTCATTTGATCATAATAGCAATGACATTGATAAGTCATCTTCCTTTCCCCAACGAGTCCACATAGTCCACAGTTCCCAGCCCACCCCGTGGAGGGAACCCAATGATTATTTTCCTTTTCTTCTTTTTTAGTTATCAGTGGTCCTTTTTATTGTATTTATTTATATGTGGTGCTGAGGATTGAACCCAGTGCCTCACATATATTAGGCAAGTGCTCTACTACTGAGCCACAACCCTAACCCCCAATTATTATTCTCTTATTGCAGAGGAGGAAGCCATCCCTCAGGGGAAAACCACTCAGGTCCTAACCACTGCACTGAGTGCTATCTGACTCCCAAGCCCAAGCTCCTGCCCTGGACCCCAACACCAATGGCAGGGTCAAGACCATTCCTTTATTTCTTCCCCCAGAGAGGTGGAGAGGGGCAGAGCTTACTCCTGAGCTCTGGGACCCAACAATTCTCTCCTGATGATCACTGCTCCCACCTGGCCTTGCCTGGGGTAGAGAGCATCCTGCAGACCCTTATGCTTGTGTTAATTCCTGGAAGGCAGGTAGAATCATGCCTGTTTCACAGCTGGGGAAAGTGAGGCTCGTTGAGATCAATAACTTGCTAAAGCTCCTTTAACCCAAGAGTGGCAGGTCTGAGAGTGGAGTCCCAGTAGGACCCGTCAGGATCTAAAGCCCACGCCCAGGGTGCTCTTTGCCTAAGACCTAAGACCAGCTCTCTGGGTGTGGACAATGTGATGACCTCCTAGCCCCTTCCACCTCCCCCCACCCCCACAGCCAGAATGGGCACCCATTTTCTGTTTTGGTGGAATTTATCCCTTGCCCATCTCATGAGCCAATCATGTCCTGCTCCATCTTCTCCTGGCCTTAGTGACTGTGTCAGGCTGTCTCACTTAGAGGGAAGGGCAGGACTCCTGTCAAGTATTTAGGAAGGGTGGAAGGGTTCTCTCTCTCTCTCTCTCTCTCTCTCTCTCTCTCTCTCTCTCTCCCTCTCTCTCTCTCTCTTTCCCTGCTCACGGTATGGTATCTATACAGTTATCTACTTTTGAAAAGTGATGCTGAAATGAAGGTAAATCCCACCCGTCAAAGGGCAGTGCTGAGCACATTTCAGAGAAAGGGAGACACAGTCCTGATCAAACCACTCCTGAAGGTGTTCACTCCTGGGCATTCAGTTGCACTTTCTCATCTTCCATTACTGTTCAAGTCCATTTTGAGCTGGCTTCTCTATGAATTGCACTAGCAATGAGCACACCCAGTGAGAGGCTGCAGTGAGCCGGCCTGGGGTTGTTCTCTCCATAGCTGGTCTCTATTCAAAGCAACCAGTCACAGATGGGGTGGAGAAACAGCTGGTGGAGGATCCAAGGTGCAGGGATACAGAGGGAACCGGGAGTCTGCAGGTGAAGGAGTGAGGGAGGCGAGGAGAGAGGGTGAGGGAGGGAACTGGTGGGGGTGGTGTGGTAAGCCAGGAGGGAGGTAGTAGAGGGAGGGATGATGTTGGAGGTAAAGGTGGAAGGGAGGGAGTGGGCCAGGAAAGGAGGGGGGAGACCACTGTGCCACCAGCAGTGCCCCTCTGGATTTCGGCCAACCCACCTCTGGCCAGCAAGGGGAAGTCACCTGTCAGGGCCCCAGGTTGGGGGAGGGGGTGGTGGGGTCAGGGTAGGAACCAGGAGTGAGAGCCAGGAGCCTGGTGAAGGAAATTGTTGGGGCCATGTTCTCAGTTCCTTGTTACCTGATTTGAGGAAGCTAGCGGTGAGCTTTCCAGATCTTTATTACAGAGAACTACACACAGGGGAATTTGCCTACTTCAAGGAGAGGGACGCTTTGGGGAATGCAGACACTACCCCTACCTCTTGCCCCAGAAAGAACTTGGTGAGGTTCCAGGGAAGGAAGGCAGGCTCCACTGTCCCCTGTGAACATGGCATACAGGAAGCTGAGAGGACAGTCCATGGCACTGGCCACAAAATGGGTTCCACGGTAGCCTAAGAGTAACAAGCTACTTAAGTGTCTTTAAAATAAGGTCTCGAGACAGGCAGGATGGCACATGCCTGTAATCCCAGCAGCTCAGGAGGCTGAGGCAGGAGGATCGTGATTTCAAAAGCCAGCCTCAGCAACTTAGCAAGGCACTTAGCAACTCAGTGAGACCCTGTCTCTAAACAAAATATAAAAAAGGGCTGGGGATGGGGCTCAGTGGTTAAGCACCCCTGGGTTCAATTCCTAGTACCAAAAAATAAATATGGTCTCAATTCACTGGAAGCTGGCCCCATCTCATGAATGCACCTCTGTGGGCAAGCAAGGCACTCCCAAAGATAGGGGGCACCCCAAGGACTGGTCACTGCCCAGTGACCTTTTCTTTGTGCATTTGATCCCTTGCCTCAGTGTCTCTGCATCTACTCTTCCTATGGTAATGCAGACAGGTGCCCTCAAAGTGGCATATTGGGCCTCCTCATTCTAAAAAGACACACATGCCATGGTCTTTTCACTAGCCCATCCCTCTCCCAGAACTTTTGGTTATAGAATAGTGGTGAGCACATTGAAAATCTTGCCCAAATGTGGCTGTGTGGCTTGAGTTATGTTTCTCAATCTCTCTGCGCTTCATTGTGTTCCTTTCTAGCACATATAACGAGGTCACAAGGCATATGAAGTAAGAAAAATGCACTTCAAAGCACAAATCCTACAGAGAGATGTTGAACAAATTATTTAAAGAAAAGAACACACTGTGCAACGTATGGAAGGACGGATCGACCACAGTGCTCAGATGCAGACAGTAGAGTAGACCCCCGCTAGTCGGCATGAAAAGGGCTTTATTAAAGAGCACTTGAGAGTCTGTAAAATTTCTTGGGAGGCCAAGATGCTGCACAACCAGGAACTATGCAGAAATGCACAACCAAACCCCAGGACCATCTCAGCAGGGACTCCATAGCTGGGACTCTGGGAACCAGGCAGGATAGCTCCAAAATCAAACAAACAAACAAACAAAACAAAGAAGACAAATGTCTCTCCAGAAGATCCAAAGTTCCCAAGCACAGGGTCAGCTGTATTCACTGCTCATGGCCACTTCAGTGCCTCACGTGGGGACGCCACCTGATAAGCCTGGGCCACTAGCAGAACTCTGGGAGGCTAGAGAAGGCTGCTGGGGCAGGTGCTTCCTGGGGCGACTTGTAGGGTCTGCCATGGGGGGCCTCTCAGAACCTCATGGCTTCTAAATCCGGGTCCAGAAAGTGCCAGTCCTGCTGTGGTTCCTGCTCAGGTCATGGCTCTTAGCTACACACTCAGTCTTGGCCATGCTCCTTCACCCGCTCCCCAACTACTCCCGTGGCCTCCTGCCTCCTGCCAGCCCGTGGGACATCCAGGGAAGGTAGGCATGGTGCATGCAGTCACACCAAGTCTGAAGATCAAGTTGCACCTCTGCTGTTCATTAGCACAGAACACAGCGTGACTGGGACATAGGAATTCCCTCTGGGCTCTAAATCCCTCATCTACAACCAGACGATTGTGACACCTCCCACTGACACGAAGCTCCCAAGAAGGACCACGTGGAATAAGTGTTTGGTAGAGTTTTTCTGTCTCCTGTTACTCAAAGCCTACTGTCCTTCAAGGCTCAGCTCCACCTGGACCTCGCCCACCCATCCTGCCTGGAGTCAGCTCTTTGGGGACTGTCCTCAGAGCATGCTCCTCTGTCTTGCAAACATCCTTCCAGGCTGCTAGTTCTCCTCATTGAAGGGTTGATCTGAAATTTAGAAGCAACTGAAAGGCCCTGGAAGCCAATCCCAGTGAATTAGATGAGCAATCAAACCGGGGAGTAGAACTTTTTGGTCAATAACGAGGTGGGATGGAGTGGTTTATTATTTTTTCCACGTGGCCCACACAAATGGACTCTGAAGGCAATCCCAAAAGAGATGCCACAAGGTACTTGAGCGATGGCAGCTTCCCTGGAACAGGCTGGAGCTTTCCAGTGGAATGTCTTTGGAGTCCTCTTCTGTTTGCTGAAAAAACACAGTCGTTATTTTATGATCACATCTTGCATAAACATCAGCTTTTCTCTCCTGGCTTTGAAACTGGCATATATAAACAGTGTTCCCTCAATTTATTTTGAGCAAATGACCATATTCCACAGACAAGAACCTACAACGACGGAATCTATGGATGTGAAGTTTTTAGTGTTGTAATTAAATCAGACTTACAGTGAGTTCATCGGATGCCTACTCACCAGTTTACCTAGTCATTGCCATGTGGCTTGGTAACAAGGCTTCATCTGATTCTGGCACAACCGATTCAAGCAGTTTGGACATTGGCTGGGATGGAGAGAGGGAGGGATGGGAGGGGGAACAGCTTGCCAGCCCTCTCCTCCCACCCAGCAGAGGCCCTCCAGACCCCAGCTACAGTGTTCCCCTCACACGGAGCCTGTGGGCCAGCACTCTGAGAACTGCTGCCAGTTCTGTCTTCTGGAAGGAGAAAAATGAGTTAGAACTTGGGCCAGTGCTTCTGAGGCCAGGAGGCAGGCGACTCCTGTGCAGGCAGACAAATCCAGCAGGGAACAGCGATGCCTCCCTCTCTGGCAGGTGACTCCGGCTGCCTACTAACTCCCCGAGCCTCAGCAGTCTCTGTGACACATTCAGACTCTGCGGGGTTCTGTGGGCATGGTGTGTCACGCTGGTGCAGAGTAGGTGCTCTATAAAATAAATTCTGGTCTCTTCTTTCCTCTGTCCCCAGAGAAGCTGAGAAGCCCCAAAGCAGAGGCAAGAGCACTGGGTTGAGGAGCAGGAGGAGTAGGTGGCTTTGCAGAAACTGCACAGGGCCACGGAGAGCAGCTCAAGTGTGGCACCCTGCCTTTCTCCCTCCCCCCTCCACCGGAGGAGTCCCTAATGCCAAATAGAAGCAAGAGGTGTTTTTAGAGGGCTAGAGGAAAGAAAGGGCTTTCTCAAGAAATAATAATAGGACATGCCCCTTGTGAAGCTGCCAGTGGCTAAGGACACTTGGGGTCAGGGCACAGGCTTGGCAGCACAGTGAGCCCTGTATTAGAGGCAGGTGGTCAAGGTCCAGAAGGGAGGGGCCCCCTGGGAGGGAGACCAGAGGGAAGGCGTCCCATGAAATGGGGGTCTTTGTTTTCTGTAGATGGAGAGACTGTTCTCCAACCATCCAATGACGGAGCTATTTCTGTCATCACTGAGGGGTGCCCTGGGTTGAGGGTTCTGATCACAGGCAGGCACAGGCATGAATCAGGGATGTGGAGAGAAGTCGGGGCTCCACTAGACATCCCAGCAAGGTGCCCGGTGGGCGGCCCTCCAGGTTTGCACTGTCCAGAGCCCAGGAGAGCTGTCCTGCTTAGCCTGGGACTTGACTGTTCCAGGTGTGGGGTCCAGCCCTGGAGGGTCCCCATGACGGGGGTGGTGGGGGTGGGGTGTCTCCAAGTAAGCAGCTTGTTAACAAGAAAGATCTTTTCTCTGGAGATAGATAGAAAGGGAAAGAGAAAAGCAGCCATGGGTTGAAGAGTCCAAACAGCCAGAGAAAATGAGATTGTCAGAGCCCGGCCCTCCCTCGCCTCCCCCACAGAGGCCCTTACAGGCCTAGAGACTAGCGTGACTCATTCATTAATTTGAAGAGAGAATGGGACGAAAACAACAGAATATTCCAGACACAAGCATTCTTTTAATGCCTTCCGTTCCCCAAACACACATTTTAAACCAGATTCCTTTGGCTTCCCAGAATGTCTTAATTTTATGCTTTCATGAGTGATTAGAGAGAAGAATTCTGAACCCATAGTGGGGGCAGCAGGCAACGAAGCAACTTAAGAATTAAGGCCCTGAGCAGTGGCTGGGAGAATGACAGCCTGGGGTCCCTGAACTCCTCCAGCCATGTCCCCTTGTCCTGGTGAGGGGCCTGGGAACTGGAGCAGGGAGCTTGCCCCCCACTCTTTCCTCCCAACCTTCCGGGAGCCTCACACCTTTTCTTGCCACTTCTCCCCCTCTGGGTTTCCTTTAGGTGGCCTCAGGTCACAGAGACACAGCCGCTCTCCTTGACTTATAAATAAAACTCCCACAGAACAGATCAGCCTCTGCCTTGCTGCTTTGCAACGCAGAGCAGACTTACCTGCCTCCCCGCATGGCTTAACCAATTATTTTAAAAAAGCAACAGCCGGCTTGGAACACTATGTGAAGGGGCTTTTCTTTCTGCTTTGGCTTTTTCCTTTTTGTGAACCAGCATCTTCTCCCAGCCCGTTCTGCACCTCTCTGGGCCCCAGATGCTTGCTTTGGCTTGGGGGAAGAGGTTTCTCGATATCTGACACCTCTTGAAAGTGTAGTTTGGCAAACAGAGAGTTTGAAATCCACTCCAGCCAGCCAGGCCTGCACTGAAGGCTGCCTAAAAACACCTGGGTACCTCCTCGTGTCGACGAAAGCCAGGCCTCCTGTCTAAAAACCCAGTGGCAGGGCCTCCGCCCTCCCGCCCTGCTCCCTGTTCTGCTCTGCTGTCCTTTGAACACTGAAATCAATTAACAACCTTGGTACTGGAAACAGGTGGTAGAAGCCACAGGAGGAGGCCTGGCTGGACTGGAAGCATTTTTTGAGAGTTTGGATGGGGGATTTTTTGTTGTTGTGGTTTATCTATTTCTCTCTTTTAAAAATTTTTTTATTTGTAAATTATACATGACAGTAGCATGCATTTCAACACGTCATACATAAATGGAGTGTAATTTCTCATTTACCGGGTTGTACATGATGCAGAGTTACACAGGTCTTGGAATCATATATGCACATAGGGTAGTAATGTTGGATTCATCCTACGGTCCTACAACCCCCAGGCCCCCTCCCCTCCCTTCACTCCCCTCTGTCTAATCCAAAGTACTTCTGTTCTTCCCTAGCCTCCCTCCTTACTGAGAATCAGCATCTGCATGTCAGAGAAAATGTTCAGTCTTTGGTTCTTTGGGATTGGCTTCGGATGGGGGACTTTTGAGGTGGGCATCGGGGCTCATCCCCCCAGGCCCTGATGCACCCCGCCTCAAGGCCTTGCAGGTGTGCGGACTAATTTAGGGCGTCCCTGGAAATGACAGAGGAGATTATCAAGGGGTCTTTAATAAGCTTCACCAAGAAGCCCTCTCTTCACAACCACCCAGAAGGCTGTGGAAGTTGGTACACCTCCTCTTCCCGAGAATCAGAACTACTTTCCAGGGCACACATGTGGGCGGGTTTCAATGGCCCCCACATAAATAACAAATACCCTGTTTAAAGAAAACAGTTTTTAAGGTGCAACAGAACACATCAGAGTAGGTAAAGCTGTAGCTGGGCAAGCAACCATGGGCACATAGAGGAATGTGCACACTGTTAAATCAACACAACGGGTAACACATCCTAGCACTGGGCAGGAGGGATCTTGATGCTGGGTGGAAGGGGCCACTGCCACACAGACTCACATGGTCTCATCCAGACCCACACCCAGCGCAGTCCCCATCACACTTGCATGGGTGTGCATGCATGCATGCCATCACAGTCATAATGAAGGGATTTTTGCATCATGTGATAGACAATTTTATTACGCATGTAAGTTGCATTTTTAAAATTTTGGTGGGGTACAGTAGCACACGCCGGTAATCCCAGTGGCTTGGGAGGCTGAGGTAGGAGGATCGAGAGTTCAAAACCAGCCTCAGCAAAAGCAAGGTGCTAAGCAACTCAGTGAGACCCCGTCTCTAAATAAAATGCAAAATAGGGCTGGGGATGTGGCTCAGTGGTTGAGTGCCCCTGAGTTCAATCCCTGGTACAAAAAAAAAAAAAAAAAAAGAAAAAGAAAAAGAAATCCCAAGGGTATAAATTGTTAGGGTAAAAAGGAAAATGAACCCTAATACCTACCTATCTCCCATTCTTCCTTCCTTCACGCCCTGCCTGGCCCCCCCCCCCCCCCCCCGCAGCTCTGAGGATTGAACCCAGGAGTGCTCTACCTCTAAGCTATGCTCCTGGGTCCCCATTTCTATTTGAGACAGTCTCACTAAATTGCCTACTCTGGCCTTTAATTGGCAATCCTCCTGCCTCAGCCTCCCAAGTAGCTGAGATATTCAGTTTCTTTTTAAATGGTGTGTTCTCAGAGAAGAGTGATGTTGCTGAGAACAGCCTCTTAGTCCCCAAGTCATGGCGGTGCTGCTCCTGAAAAGGGCCTGTGTTGGGGACAGGGCACAGGGTTCTTTCGGTATCTGCTTTCCCTGTCTGTAATCCAGGCTCCTCCTCTGGGGACCTGTTTCTGCTCTGCTGTACAGTGAAAGCGTGAGGCCTGATGAGCTCGGGAGCTCTTGGAGGGCTGATTGATGGTTTGGAAACCTCAAATGCATAAAAGCTTTGGTTACTTTGCAATTTATCCGTTTGCTCCCACTCACTCCCAGCCCAGCCCATAGCCCTTGCTAATGGCTTGCAGTGATTCCATTTGGACCTGCCTGTGGGCATTTCTCTAGATGTCTGTCCTTGTTCTCTGTTAAGGAGGGGGAGGAGAGTGGCTGTGCAGCCTAGGTGAGGGCCACACTGGGCTACCCACTCTGTGTGTCCTGGGTCACAGGGTGGGCACAGAACCCAGATGGGGTCTTGGAGCAGGGCTTCCCCACCTTGTGCCAAACTTCTCATCTAGGTGGCTTCAGGGCAGGGCCCTCTCGGCGGTACCTGGGATTTCTTTTTTGCCTAACTCAAGTATCTCCACACACCGGGCTGGTCCCGGGGAGCTGTGAGCTGAATCCCTCTCTGGCTAAGTGCATAACTTTTCTTTGGCTCCACATGCATGTTCCAAATACAAGGGTTTACATATAGACATATCTATTTGCAGATAATTTGTCTGAGCCCTTATTATCCTGTAATTGGGTTAAATACTGCTGTGTAGGCAGCAGCATACCAAAGCCATTGCCGAATCCTTGCAAGACCTCAGCACCCACCCCCTTTCCTTCTGCAGGACTATTGGAAGAAAAAGGTAGAAACATGAATTAAAATTAAAGGAGCTATTGGAATGAGCTATTTAAAGAATGAGCCAGATGTGCAAGTAGACATTTTTTCCCTTTGCTCTTTACATTTAAAAAACTATGTGTGTGCCTGGATGTGTGTGTGTGTGTGTGTGTGTGAGAGAGAGAGAGAGAGAGAGAGAGAGAGCCTGAAATATACCACTCCCCTCTTCCTGTGGAGACCATCATACTTAAGTAAATAAATGCTGCTAGCTGGTGGATCTGCTGTCCTTGGCTTTGGTTCAGAGCCCCTGGTCTGTGGCAGACGGGCCTGCTCAGAGCTCTTCACAAAGGCCACACACACTGTCCTTTCACAAAGACTTATCACTTTCCCACGAGTCCCCAGGTGAGATACAGCCCTTCCAGGAGACCCCTGCCCTGCCCTGGCACCCCCTAGGACTGACAGGGCCTTTTGGGGAGCCCATGTGTCTAGTGGCTGGAGTGCAAGCTTTCTAGTCCCCGCTCAACAATGGGACCCAGACCCCATGTTATCTGGTTCTCCCCAGGGAATACACTCCTTAATATTTGAATGGTTCTATAGAATTCTTCCTAAAAAGTGCATATATTGGAGTTGAGGGTGTAGCTCAGGGGCAGAGTACGAGGCCCTGGGTTCGATCCATAGTACTGAAAAGAAATTTTAAAAAAGAGCATATACTTCAATTGAATATGTAAAATGGAGTAAAATGCAGGCCGGCCCTGCCAGCCTGGAACAGGCTTGGCACTGAGTGTCAGAGCCAGAGGGCATCATTTGCTGAGATCTTTTTTTTTTTTTCTGGTACTGGAAATTGAACTCGGGGACACTGAGTTGCTTAGGGCCTTGCTAAGTTGCTGAGGCTGGCTTTGAACTCGTGATCCTCCTGCCTCAGCCTCCTGAGCCACTGAGATTACAGGCACGTGCCACCATGCCCAGCTATCTGAGGTCTTGATAGTGCCAGGATTGTCCCCATACAGAAAGTTGGCCTTGCCTTCTGGGGATGTGGGAGGGTGAAATGAGGTAAGCCCACCGTCCCTTCCCTTACTCTTTGTTTGTGCTGTCCTCATGCCTTCTGCCTTGCTTGCCAGAGTCACTGACAGTCCCTAAGTCATCCTGGCTCTGCCATGCCACCGCCACCTCCCAGGACCCTCTTCTCACCTTTTCTTTCCTGATGCTTTTGGTCAGAAAAACTTTTCCAAAATGCAAATCCCCTGTGCCTCCCCTACTGAAGATCTTCAGAATTCCCTGTGCTCTGAGAACAGTGTGAGTGCTTGACGGTCGCTCAGTCGCTCGGTCGCTCGGAGCATCCTCGTCCAGCACTGCCTGCCACCCGCCTGCCAGGCCCCTGTGCTCTGCACTCCAGGCCACCCCCTGGCAGGCCAAAGCAGGCAGGTCTTTTGTCCCCTTTCTTGGCTAGTTTCGGTTTCTCTTGGGCTCAATCCAGTTGTCACCTCCTCTGGGAAGCCTTCCTGGACTGCATTAGATCTACCTGCTCTGTGCTCCCTTTTCCATGGAACTCATTACCCCAAATCCTTCCTGTTTGCCCACATAACTCTCTCCAAGGCTGGGCCTGTCTCTGACCCCCAGACTCCCAGCATCCGGAGCAGTGGCAATGAGCAGCCGCTGTCCATCCTTGAGGCTCTATGGCTCTTTCCTTGCTCCTTCTTGCTCTTGACAATCTAGTGTCTTCACCTCTGGTGACAGGGATGGTAATTACCACCCCAGGAGCTGCAGGCTGAGTGAGGCTATTCATCGCCACCCTACTTAGGCCCAAACCACGGGGACTTTAAATAGTCCCTCTGTTGGCTCTGCTGTCAATTCTCACCTCTTGCTGCTGACGGCATGCCTCACTTTAAGCAGTTACTGGGCAAGGGCCTCACCTATCTTACAAATTAAATTGCAGGGCTCTGAGCTGTTTTCCCCATGGGGCAGGAGTCTTGTTCCCTACTTTTGTGTCTGTGGCTCTGTGAACTGTTGGGTGACAGGCGTCTGGCTTTTGGACCAGCGGTGGGGGCTGCTGTGTGAGGTGCTGGAGCTACTTCAGTGTCAGCTGCAGCAGGGAGCACTTCCGGATTGTTTCAAGGGCTCATTTGATTAAGAATAACTTGAATTCCTGGAACCTGCTTTGAAAGCTTGCATCTGTGTAAATGTCAAGTTTCTTAGTGTCAAATTAAAACCACAGAAAGGATAGATGTTTTGCTTAAGCTGGAGGAGGAGGACTGGCCCACTTGGAAGAAGGCTGCACGGGGAGGCCAGATGGGGCAGCCAGCATGGAGTCCGGGCCCCAAGGCACCTCTCCTCTCACCCTGTGGGCGCGTGGCAGCATTGCCTGTAGCCATGTCCTGTCTCTGGGGCAGGTCAGTGCACAGGGTCCACCTTGAGAAAGACACGGGAAAGCCAATCATCTAGCTGATTTGGCTCCAGGAAGATGGGTGATTGCACCATTGACCTGCAAAGAGCAGACCGCCAGACCCCGCAGCAGCAGGACCCCAGGACCCCACGGACTCTGATTGCCTCGAGGAATAATTTGCCAGAAAAAGAGAGAAGGAGGCAACCTATGGACCAGGGTTTCTTGACCTGCACACTCTTGCCCTCGGGGCTGGGTGATTCTTTGTTGTTTTGGAAGGTCAGGAGGCTGTGCTGAAGTTCAGCAGAATCCCCACTAGTCTCCACCTAGATGCCTCCAGCACCCCACCCAGTGTGACAACCAAAACTGTCCCCAGACATTGTCATGCCCCCTCTTGGGAGCAAAATAGCTCCAAGCTAAGAACTCCTGCTATACCTTATTTGGATACAGAAACAAAGTGTTCAAAAATGAAAACAGGAACATGTAGGAGTTAATTACAGGGCTATATATTTGATGCTATTAAAGAATTGTAAATTTTCAGATGTGTAATGACATCATGAGTACCCTTGTCAAATTCCCTTACATTTCAGAGCTATACACTGAAATATGTGAATGAAACGATCATGAGAGGTGGCTGATGTGTGGGGCTCATTATTCCTAGCCTCTGTTTTTTTTATGTCTATTTGACAATTTTCACATAAAATATGTAAAAGGGAAAAAAAAGAATAAAAGGAGGGAAATAATAGGATTTTGAAGCTGGAGACATTTTTTTTTCCCCTCAAGGAACCGCTGTCACGTTCTCATCACCTTTTCCAAATCTGCCCTTTAATCAGATCCCTCTGGAACCCCATGTCCGCGGCATTTACCACCTTAAGGAGCTCAAGCTGTGCAAAGAAAAGTCACATTTGGTGGAGCCTTGGCTCCTTGAGAATTTTAATTGTGAATGTTATCTGCATGACCCATCTTGCCCAAGCAGCTCTCTCCGTAATGAGTTCTGGCAGTGGAGGCCAGGCATGCCACAAATGGCTTTGGCATGCAAGCATCCGGGATTGAAGGAAGGAGCGAGCACATGGGCAGAGTTCAAGGTGGGAGAGAGATGGGGTAAGACGTAAGTCACTGCCTAGAGGAGTTTGCTGTCTAGCTGGGGCTAGAGATGTTTAAACCACGAACGTGAAAGCCATTCAGAAGGAAGTCAGCGCTAAGAATACTCAATGCAACAGGGCATGGCCAATTTCAAGGAATGAAGAGAGCAAAGTCCCAGCTAAAACCTTGGGGACTGATCTCAGGAAGAGCGGCACGAATTCTTATGACATCCAGTTGCTTTTCTTCGGTCCTTTCAGTTGTGAAGTCATAAAAGCCTCCCTACTCTACCAGATTTATGGGGGGGGGGGACACTTGGCTGGCTACAAAGGGGGAGAGTCTGCTTACATTCAAAAGCGGGGGAAACCCTGTTGAACTACTGCAAGAAAACGAAAAAATCAAAAAAAGCTGTTGATGGCTTAATATGCTCTTTAGCGGCTTCAGAAGATCTGAGTCATGCCTTTTCCTAATGTGTCTTCCCATGTCAAAATCCACCACCTCAAAGGGAAGCGGAAGATGGTCTTATGGAGACCACGCTCATGACAGCCACAAGTGAGCGGTGCCAATGCGTTAGCTCATCGCCCGGAGCGCAAAGCCCTTTTAGGAAATTGATTTTCCTTGGATAAAGTCACTTCCCGTCCCTGCACCTCAGTCTCTTCCACTGCGAGATGAAGCAGTTGGATGAGATCAAGCGTGGCAAATTTGCGGCTCACTCGCCACTCCTTCCTGCTCCCTGACCATGGCAGACATTGCTAATTGATCTAAGCACCCTTTTCCCCACCCTGCCCAGACATGCTGGGTCGCCTCAAAGGAGGATTCCAGGCACCCACGATCCACAAGAGGGAATGGATGCTTGCCTCAAAGCTACCTATCCCCTCTGGCCTTGGATATCCCAGAATCCTGTGAGTAAAAAAAAAGCCCTGATCACAAATACGTCAATAAGGAGAAAACCCTGGCACACAATCAGTTCACATCATTGTTGTCAATAACCAAAAGGTCGTGAAGAAACTGCCAGAGCTGAGTGATGTCACAGGAACTGAAATTTGGGCAGAAGGCATGCTCCACTCACCTCCTTCCTCCCACAACTGAAGGGGCTCATGATTTTGCCAGGGAGGGAAGAGTTTGAGAGGAAAGACCATCACCAGTGCAGGGCCAATGAGTGACTTGGGATGTTCAGCAACCAGGCTGCAGAAGCTGGGGTTGGTGACATGAAGCGGGCATTTGGAACAGGTTTCCCAAGAATAGGGATCTTGAGTTAAAGCTTGAAGGATGAGCTGAGCAAACAAAGCAGCCAGAAGAGGCCAGGTCCCCCAGAAGGTGGGTCCTGTTGTGGGTGCTCCTCTGCTCTCAGGGGTGGTAAGCACGCCCTCTTCTCTGTTTCCTTTGCCCTGGGCTCTTCTCTCTACCCATTCTCCCAGTGAGGCAGCATCCCAGGGTGTTAGGTGGTGAGGCCGTCCTAACAGCATCCAGTGGTGGAAAAGGACATTAAGCTTGAGAGACCCACATTTTCTCCCCACAAAGGAGATCCCTGGATGAAGTTCACTGGTGTGTGAGTGTTCTACCCATTTGCTCAGAGATCAGGGAGCCCCTGATCTTAACTATGTACACATGGGGGATAAGTCAGGGTGTCTGTGTGTGTTTCTATCAGCTGGATCTTTTACCTACTTTCAAAGTCACTACCCCATACCGTCACTGAAGAAATAGGACTGGCCAAGGCAGATTCTGCAAATCGAAAGTCTGCTTTCTGCAAGGGCCTGGGTAATGGGAGATTGCAAGACGGTGTCTCAGGAAAAGGTCCTGTTCACTCTGGGTGAAAGGAAATAACAATTTTGATCTTAATTAATTCTTAATTAAAAAGAATCGAGAATGTGCCTCAGCCAAACTGTGAAGGGGTGTATCAGAGATCTCCTGTGTCTCTCTCTTGGGTCTGACCACAGCTCAATGGAGTGTGGTCTGAAGGCGGATCCTCCCCTCCCAGTGGCCAGGTTTTAATGCAAGCTGGAGCACAGTCCCTGGACTGTGAGCCCTGGGAGAGCCCACTTTTATAACAAACACCTCAAGCAGTCCCCAAGGCCACCAAGAATCCCATCCTTCAGACCCTGCCCACTGCCAGGCCCATTTTCTTACTATTGTCTGAGAAATCTACTCAACAGGTCCATTGGACTTGCATGTCAAATAAAAATCAACATCTTAGAAATCTGAAAATACCCTACCTAAATACCACTCAATAGTCAATGGTTATGTAAATTGTGGTATAGTCATATGGTGGAATACTATACTGCAATGAAATGAACAAACAGCAACATACTCGGAGTAGGAGAACACATAAACATGATCCAGGATATAGAAGTCAAGAGAGTGATTCTCTTTGGAGAATAGTCTGGAAGGCAGTACGAGGGGGTTCTGGGTGTTGGTAATGCTGTTTCTTGATTTGGGTGGTAAATACTTGGGTGATCTATTTATGAAAATTTGACAAGTTGTTCAGTTAGGATTTGTGTGCTTCATGCATATTATACATCAATAAAAACATTTTTAAAATTGGTCTTTTGTGTATATCTTGTTGTATGAAACATCCAGAATGGATAAATCCATAGAGACGTAAAGCAGACTGGCAGTTGCCAGGGGCTGGGGGTAAGGGTAGCAGCAACTGCCGGATGACTGCGGTTTCCTTTTGGGGTGATGAAAATGTTTTGGAACCAGACGGAGGTGGTGGTTGCACAACATTGTGAATGTGCTAAATGCCACCGAATCGTTCACTCTAAAATGAATGGTTAATGGTTAATTCTATGTTCTGTGAATTTTATGTTAAAAAAATCGTTGTCCAGCGTGGGCCACCCTCTGGGACCATCTTTGTTGCCCTGATTCCTGCAGGCCAATGGCTTTGCCTTCCCTCCTGGCTTCTGAGGAGGCTGCAGATGGCTGAGGTTGAGGGGCTCTGGTCTGAGCCCCACATCACCAGGGCATGAGGCCTAGTGAGCTATGACAGTGACATCCATCCCACTCAAAGGCCAAAGGGTTCTGGGCTCCAGGGCCTGCAGCTCTGTCCTTACCTGGTCCTAGGCAGAACTGGATCTGGACTGTTCCTTGTAGCCTTGGGAGGAGGCTCCCATATGCGGCAGTGTGGGAGCCTGGCTGGCCAGCAATGGCCCCTCACACTGTTATCCCTTTCTTAGCAATAATGTTTAGGTTCTGGAAAGAGTTCCAAGATATATATAATTCCTCATGCTGAGTAAGGGCTCCAGCCCGTCCTCTGCTGCTGCAGGGGCTACTGCTCTCTCCAGGAATGTTATTACACCAGTCTTGGCCGGCACTAGGGATGGGAGCCTCTCAATGTCCTCATTATGTGCTCCGTATTTTTCAGGTCATGTAATTCAGCTGTAAAAATTTGCCCCTGGCTGCACCTGGCATAGGAGTGGCACAGAGGGTGTGTTTATTTTTTTTTTAAGGTGCTGTTAAAAATAAATTTAATAAAAGAAAGAGCAAGAGACTGAGACTGTGTTTAATTTGAACTATGGAGGAAAAGACAGGAACACAAGGGCTGCGATCCTGGCGCTTGGGCTGTGTGTGTGTGTGTGTGTGTGTGTGTGTGTGGTGTGCACACACACAGGCGAATGAGCTTCTCCTGCATAACTTAAAGCCAGCTTTGTTTATTAAACTGAAATTTTCCAGATCGTTAGGTTGTGATGTGGCTTACTTTATACTGTGCCATATCCCATCTTAAACACACATAGGTACATAAGTGAAAACCAACGGAGCTACTTCAATTAGTAACAGCACGGGCAGCAATTAACTTTAAATGAACATTTTCATGAGGTTCCCCCCCCCTTCCCTCCCTTAGCCATGTAATTAATGAGCTTCTGGATGAAGCTGGTCTCTGTCTGTGGGACTGAAAAGTTTTGACTCTGGAATCCAGGACATGTAAAGGGGGAGGGAGGTAACTCCCATTCCCCAAATCTCAGGTGGTAGGTGACACAGCATGGGAGATGAGATGCAACCCAGCTGACCTTATGATCTAAGCCAGACCCCAGAATATTTGGTCTGACAAGGCCTGTCCCACGTGTGGCTGGGGGCATCTGTTTGGGAGATGCCATGTGGGATGTTGGCTTCTCCACATGATCTGTAATGATTTCTGAGAAAAACTGGAATGTCTGAAACAGGCATGTCCCGGAAGGACGGAGATGGTCCTGGTAATCAAGAAGTCAGGGTGAGGGGTGGGGGGACCCTGATGCACCAAGTCATGCCTTTTCCCACTAAAGTTATATGGCGAGGTTTCTGTCATGTCTGTGACCTGCTCAAAGTTTCTACCACAATGAAAGCAAGAATGGAGGCTGGGTCCACCACAGAAGACAGGATCCTGGACAGCAGGGACTGGTTTTGAGGGGCAGCCTGGCATCAGAGACTCCTTTTCCCCACTAGGAATAGAAACTGGGGTCCAAGGAAGATCCTTCCTAACCAGATTCATTGGCGGTGTCCATGTGGGCACCCCACTAGGTGAAGCCACAGAGCTAGTGCGGGCTGGTGCCGGCGCCTCTCCAGGGACTCTGGGAAGCCAGCCCGCGGCTGAGCCGCAGGAACCTTCCTGTAGATCCTGTCCTCCGCCCTGTGCGCACAGCCTCTGATGGTCACTATCACTGCAGTGGACAGCAGGCGCGCCACCGCTGGCTCACATGGAGATGAGGCGCACCCACCTAGGCTCCCAGCCACATGCCACCTGACCTCAGCTGGGACACCTCTCTTGCTGGCAGTAGCCTTCCCCACCCTAGTTGACCGTCTGTGGACGCAGTTTCCCTACAGACATCAGCCCACGTGCGACTCAGTCTTCAGCCCGACTCGGGCGCCACCTGGTGTTCACAGGGAACACTGCCGGTGGATTCGGACGACCAGAAGAGCACTGGGGGTTTGCTTGGACTTTGTTTTCCATGTTCTTCTTTTATACCTGGGAAGGTGGGTAGGCTCTGTGGTGAGAGGTGGGGTCTGTCCCCATTAAGTCAGCTTGACAGTCACGTCCAAGGTCACGCTGTGTTGTGCTTTCACAGGGAGCTGGCAGGGGTCCTCAGTATTTCAGGGGATTATTTTTTATATAGGTGAAGGATCCATAGGTAGGTAGATAGTAGGAGATGTGGATAATGAACTGGTTAGGAGCCTTATCCCAACCAATTGCTAACTGTTTGATGGTGGGCAAGTTACTTTAACCTCTGTGAGCCTCAGTTTCTTTGACTGTAAATAGGGATAACCGTACCCACTTCAGGGGATTATGTGAGATGTGACATGAGAGAAGTCCTGCCCAGCTTGACAACCAAAGGCATCCAATAAATGTGACTACCTTCTTTCTTAGCAGATGTAAGGAGACAGAAAAAAATAAAGTTAGTAGCACAATGAAAGTTTATTTCTTGGTATGTATGGACAGGCTAGAAGAATTGTGGGGTTGGGGGGGGTGACTGTCCCTTCTTGTTGGCCTCTAATTTCTTCCATAGTGTTTGCATAGCCAAGGAAAATCTGGACACAGTGTGGTGACACTGGCTACACCTTTTTCAGAGAGGCCAGTGGCAACTTTCCATTCCAGACCTTGTATAAAACTGGTTAGTAAGTTATGAAGAAAACCACTGCTGACTACGGGCTAGGAAAGTTCCCCAGGACCAGGCACCCCACATGGGCAGACTCCACACAGTCCATCTCCCTCTCCCTGATGAACACCACTGTGACAGAGGCTCACTCCGGAAGTTCAGGAACACTGCCCCATGAGGACTTGCAGCAGCCACTGGGCCAGGGGACAGTGAGGGCCATACAGCTGCAAATCCTATCTGTCCTCTTCCTGCTCCTCCCCTCTGCCTTTTGGAGCTGATGATCTCTTCGGGGTCTCCTTTTGGAGCAACAGCCTGTCCCTGAACCAACCAGAATCGCCTTTTCCCGTGGGCCTCAGCCCCAGGCATAAATCAAATCTCCATTCCTGCCCATGGGTCATTGGTGGGGCTCCCAGCTGTCTTCCAGGGGTGGTTCCTGGCATGTGGCTATATTGAGAATGTGAACCGTAACATTAACACTTAAAAGAAAGAAAGAAAGAAATACCCCTAAAGAGACTAACATCAGGTCCAGCCAAGGTCATAAATCAATGTCAGTAAATTTATAAACAGTTCATAAATGTAAGTGCTTTTCACAGGGCTGTTTGTTATTGTGTCGGCGGAGGAGGGCCGGGCGCGCAGGGAAGCCCTGCTGCACTCTGTCCTCCAGCCTCCGCCGCTCGGAGGGCTCTGCTGCACAGGGACAGCCCTAAATGCTGACATCCCCTTGGTTAGGGCTCAGCAGAGCCCAAGTGAGGGTGTGAGAGCCAGCCTGACTGACAGATAAGCTGAGCCCTGAATTTGAACTGAGATTTTGAAGACATTTATCCAAAAAAAAAAAAAAAAAAACAACTCAACAATAGCAACTCTGACTCTTTCTCCAGTTTCCCTTGGCTACTTTTCTAAATATTCTGCTCTTGGGAGCTCTGGTGGGTAGTGCAGGGCTTGGGAGGGTAACAACCTCGACAGAGGGTGGAATTCTGTGTGCACACAGCCCCTCTGCGTGCTCAGGTGGAACTCCCACCAGCGCTTGCCTCCCCTGGGCCCAAACACTGGCTCTGAGGCTGAGGACAGGACAAGCCAGAGAGTCTTGACTATGTAAGCAAGAGAGGAGAATGGCTGACCCCCACTGCCATCCTTGCCACAGGGCCACACAGCAGCAGTGCTTGGGAGTCGGAAACTCAGAGCAGGTCTTGGAAAAGGGCTTCTTCCTCTCTCTCCATTGAGACTAGGAAACACACACTGTCCCCTCTGTAGTTACCCCTTGACTCATGTACACACCACTTCCCCATTAGCCCAAACCAAGAGCCCCTATGCATAGAAACTCCTGCTAATGAGCGCTTGGGGGTAGTGACCCTACTACCCCCCAAAAAAGGGGGCATGGGGAGGCCCCCTTTTCTTCCCAGAAAGCTCAGGTTTCTGGGGCTCCAGCCTAGCCCAGCCCTGGAGCCCTCTGGAGTGTCTACCCTGACACATAACCACGTACCTGACCCATAAAAGTGGAGTGTGTAAGACTGTCAACCTTGCCGTGGGCCACTTTACTTTCCAAACTCAAGATTCATGAGTCCCTCCAGAGTGGCACAATGAAAGTAGGTGCTTAGATCCAGTGCCTTCTGGAAGCTTCTCCCACCTCAATTCTGAGACACATACATTTCTAGGTGTGATTGTAGCTCTACGCACAAAGCAGTTCTTTTAGAGAGTCTTTTTGTCAATGCAATTGTCCATTGATTATAAAAGTTGTTCTATAACCTTGTCCCACAATTTCTGGGAGACCCTGGTCGCTGCACCCTCTTTGAGAGTCTGCTGAGTTTGGACAGAGCTGCCCTGGGCGGGCAGAACTGCCCATGAAAAATCCCTTAACTGATCGCACCTTCCAGGCCAGTACTAAACAGGGATTTCATTTATTTGAAAAGTAGGTATTAAATATGTCAGATATAGGAAGTTAAATGTAATGGGCCCAATTCCACACTTGGTTCCATATGCGTAAATCCCACTGATGGAGAACAGAGCGTGGCTGGAGCTGCAAAAATGAGGTCCCAGGTCTGTGGGAGGAAATTGCGCCCTTGATGGATCTTAGCTGACATTCTAATGGACATCAAATCAGGTCTGTTAAAACTGCAAGGGGCCCTCAAGTTCCCAGGGTTCGGTTGTACATTTTCAAGCTGTGGGGGTTCTCACACACCTCTGCCTTATTGCTTGGAGTTTTTTTTGTTTATTACTTCCAGTAAACATTTGCCATTTTTGTTTCAGTTCAGAGGTACTTGAGCTGTTTTCCAAGAAGGTGACTGGATGCTTGACTAAAGAGCAAACGTTTCAGAGCTTCAGCGTGGGAAACAGCCCGAAAGCCTCTAGCAACTGAAACAGGATTTCAAGTCTTGCTGCTCAAAGTGTGGTCCCCGGACCAGTGGCACCAGCATCTCCCAGAAATTTGTGAGAAAGCAGGGTTTCCAGTCCTACTCTAGAAATACTGAATCCAAATCTGCATTTTTGGGGAGGGTACTTGGGATTGAACTCAGGGGCACTCAACCACTGAGCCACATTCTCAGCCCTATTTTTTATTTTATTTAGAGACAGGGTCTCACTGAGTTGCTTAGCACCTCACTTTTGCTGAGGCTGGCTTTGAACTCTGATCCTCCTGTCTCAGCCTCGGGAGCCGCTGGGATTATAGACATGGCCACCACACCTGGCTCCAAATCTGCATTTTTAACACAATCTCAGGTGATTCATGAGCACATTACAGCAAAAGAAGCCCTGGATTAGAAAATAAACGTTGGACATGACCCATCCTTCGGTGTGAATTTATCACCAGGGACCATCTTAAGAACTGCAAGAATCAGTGCAGATGCTCATGACATGTCTGCAGCGGTGCCTGACTTGCACCAAGTTCGTCCCCCTGGTTGAGCACTAGACTCACCAAGGGAACTTTTAAACAATGTAGGTGTGCAGAATTTACCCCAGAAATTGTGACTGAGTTGGCATCTGAGACGGGGCGGGGACGTTCATGTTCACTTAGGGTTCTCCACGTGTTTCCACTGTGAAGCCTCCTGACAGCCCCTGGGATAAAATACGGCTTTAAACCGCCAGACTTCTTCAGGAACAGGAGTTTGTCATTTTCTGATTCAATCCCAGGAGTAGCGTGCGGGGCCTCAGGATGGCACAGAAATGGATGCTGTTGTTGCTCTCCAAGGACTTGGAATTCAGCTGAGGAAACATGAGGTCCTTCCAGGGTGAAAGGAGAGCTAAGATGAAGGGCCACAAGCATGATTCGAGGGCCTGGCAGGAAGGGACAGAAATAAGACAGAGCAGAGAGAGCTGGGAAATGCTGGGTCTGAGAGAAGAGAGGGGAAGGGCCTGAGTGATACGTCCCTGCGGCGTGTCAGAGCTGGCAGGACCTTAGGAACCTTCTAGTTTTGCCACAGGATACCATAAGCAGGGTTTTTCAATCTCGGCACTATTGACAGTTATAGTTAGATAATTCTGTGCTATTAAGGGCTGCCCTGGGTGTTTGGGGAGCTTCCCTGGCCTCTGCCCACCCAATGCCAGTAGCATCTCCCTTCCCAACTGTAACAACCAGAAATGTCTCTGGACCTTGCCAACTATCTTCTGGGGAGCACGACGTGGATGCTGATCCCAATAAAATGGGGTGTGTATGCGCCCACAAGTGCATGCAAGTGCGTGTGCAAGGGTTGTGCCCAAACAACAGAAGTGCTTGCCTCCTCTCTGGGTGGTTAAAGCAAGATGCTGGTGCCAGAGCTTCTTATTTCAGCTCGGCCACTTTCTACCTAACCTGGCCAACTTCCTGCATCTCCATGTGCCTCAGTTTCTCCATGTGTAGAAAGGATCTAGCAGTGCCTGTCTCCATGGGTTATCATGAAGGTTGAGTTCAGTCACTGGGGCTTGGTACAGCATTTCTAGAACATTGTTCTCAGGTTGGAGCCTTGCTGACCATTACTGGCTCTGAGGTGGCGTGTGAAAGACAGAGGTATAAGAAGAGATGGAGGTTCCAGATTCTGTTCTGTCCATTTATTTGAATCTTGTGGAATGAGATTGTATTCCTTCACTGATTGTGTAATACAACACCTACACAGAAAAGAAAGATCCTAGTTTAGCCTACCTTATCTTTTTAAATGAACTCTTCATTTTGGAATAATTTTAGGCTCAACAAAAATCTGCAAAGGTAGTATGGCATTCCTGTATGCCTGTTAGCCAGTCCCAGCTTCCCCTAATGCTATTGTGTTTCATTTCTGTGGTGCAATTGTCTAGATGAAGAAACGTTGGTACATTACTATAAGTAAGAGCCAGACTTTGGATTTCACCAGATTTTTCACTAATGTTCTTTTCTGTTCTAGGATCCCATCCAGAATATCACATTTCATTTAGTCATCCTGTCTCCTGTGGCTCTTCTAGCCTTGACCGTTTCTCCATCTTTCTTTGTTTGGATGACCTTGATACTTTTGAAGGGGACTGGTCAGATATTTGGCAAAATGGCCCCCAGCTGGCTAGGAACTGTGGCATATGCCTGTAACCCTAGCTAATTGAAGGCTGAGGCAGGAGGATTGCAAGTTGGAGGTCAGTCTCAGCAATTTAGCAAGATCCTGTCACAAAATTAAAAAAAAATAAGAAGGGATGTGAGTATAGCTAAATGGTAGAGCACCTCGGATTCACGCACACATACACACACACACACACACACACACTCACACATGCAACTGGATGTGATGTTTTCTCATGATTAGACTGGAGGGTGGCTTAGGGGGGCAACAGAGAAGTGAAATACCCTTCTCATGGTGTCACACTAAGGGGTCCAGCCATCAACACATCTCTGGTGAAGCCACCCTGATCATCAGGCCTTGGGCATGGTTTCCAGGTGTCTCTACTGCAGTGAGCCCTCCCCTCTACACTCTTTGGGAGCCAGTCACCATATGCAGCCCATGGTCAGCTGAGGGAGAGACAAAGTCCCTCCAGGAAGGAATGTCTGTATGATTTGGAGTTTTTCTGCAGATTTGCCTCTTTTCCCCCAGTATCTATTCATTCCATCATTTCCTTATGTTGATGTGGACTCATGGATATTTATTTTAGAATAGATTATGGTTTATTAGAAGAAATCAGCTCATGTGCTTTTACAGACTGGCAGGTTCCAAGATTGACAGTCATCAAACTGGAGACCCAGGAGAGCCACTGATGTAAGTTTCAATACAAAAGTGATATGTCTGGAGACCCCGGAAGGATTTCAGTTCAAGTCCAGAGATCAGTGAAGGCTGATGTCTCAGTTCTAAGCAGTCAGGTATGAGGAGCCTCTTCCTCAGCCCTTCTGTTCTATTCAGACCTTCAACTGAGTGAACAAGGCCACTCCCATTAGGGAGGGCAATGGCTTTACTCAGTTTCTCAATTCCAATGATAATCTCGTCCAGAAATACCCTCTCAGGCACACCTGGAATAATGCTTCACCAAATAGTCAGGCACCCTGAGATTTAAGGATTGACTCAAGAAATTAGCCATGTGGGATTAGCAAGCTTGGAGCCTGGACAGGGACCCTCAAGAGAATCCTTCAGACCCCTCTGTGTGAGGTCAGAGGGGAGCCCCAAGGGGAAGGACATAGTCAAGGGATCTAGAAGTGCAATTTCAAATCCCTTCTCATCTGGGAAAATCAGGCACGATGTGGGAGACCGAGGTCAGGACAGAAAAGGTCAGAGCTGTTGGACTTTGTGTTGTTTGGGGATCAACAACATGTTGAGACCCCCAGTGTTTGGGGATAAAATGTGGGATGGAAAACATGTAATGACAGACTGTGACACTAATGGGGATGGACCAGCCTTGTGACTGGCAGTCAGGCAGTCTGACTGAATCTTGTCACCTTCCCCCCATGGAACCCACGGGGCTGTGGAAAGGCCTCTCTCTCCCTTCCTGGCTCCATGGCACCTTGGTCCTTTGCTCCCCTCCCCCAGGGTCCAGTCTTCTCCTTCCCTTGGCCTCCCAGGAGGGGTCTCAGGTCCCTCTGCTTATTCTACCCACACTGCTCCAGAGGTGGGAGAATCGTGGGGAGGGGGAGAGAAGGGACAGGAGCTGAGGCTGGCCTGGTAAAATAAGGGGATCTCGGCCAATGTCACGCCTAAGTCCCCTTGAAGTGTCCTTGGAGCTAACTAGGAGCTGTGGAATTCTCCACAATTTCTTCCCACATGGTGTGGCTGGTCAAGGCAAGAATAACTCACTCTGGAACAAGAGGTGAGTCAAAGCCAACAGTGTCCAGGAGTAGGGCGCAGACAGCCTGACCACAGGCAGGCCCCCTGGTCAGCCTGACTCCCACACACCGCTGGGAGAGCCTTCCTGGAAGCTGGAACCCTCCGGCCAGGAAAAAAAAAAAAACAATCAATGCCAAAACGAACCACATGTGGATCCCTGGACTCAGACCATCAAAGAGAAAGAGGAGGAGGAGGAGGTAAGGAAGGCCAAGAAGAGACTGCGATGCAAACACACTGTCCATAGACCAGCTCCCAGAAACCATGGTGTGACATGTGAGTGAGACGCTCCAGGCACAAAGGGACCCCAGCCAGGCTGCCTCTGGCTGAGAGGGCTTCCCCTGCCAGGCAGTCCCCAGGGGAGAAGGAGCTGGGAGAGCGGGGGTTTCTGGGCCAGGCAGATAGCAGGGCGGCTGATTCTTGTCCCAGCAGACTGTACCAGGGCTCTAGGGGACCCAGGAGACATAGTCACTGCCCCCCAGTGGGCTGAGCATCTTCTTGAAGAGGCAGGTCTGGCCTGGGGGAGTAGCACCGTGTGGGGACCCAGATCCTGGGCTGGGGCCTCACACAGCCCTTCATGGGGTGCAGGCTGGTGTCCATGAAGGTGGCATCAACAGACTGAGAGGCAGTCCCGGAGAGATCAAGGGACTGTTGACAAGAAAAACTGAAGGGCTCAAGGCTTGCAGGACAAAGAAGATAAAGACGACCCACAGATGGCTTTCTAGATGGACTGCAGAGGCCTGGCTCACACTGCCACCAATGTAGCTGGCAAACCAACCAGCCTCTACTGGGTCACACTCCCATAGTCCATCAGTTGTCCTGGTCTTTGCTCCCACCTTTATGTCTCAGGTTGTCATTGCCCTGCCAACCCCTGCTGTCAGCATCTGGGTGGGCGCTGACCGCTGAGGCAGGTGCTCTGCTCTGTCTCCTTCCTCCTCTCCTGTCCCCAGATTGTTCAGGGTCTGCAGCTCCTGCCCAGTGTCTCAGCCATTCTTTCCTGACTCCAGGAAACCTGGCTTCCATGCCTCCTGCTGAGTTGGACTTGATGTCACTGCACCCAACTTGGAACCCACAAGTGTGTCGAAGACAGATGCGTGGGACAGTGTCCCTCACGGAACAGCCTGTCATTGAGAGAGCAAAGAGATTCTGACCCTCTGTTTCCATCGAGCTTCATCTTTTTCTCTTTCATTCTTATTTATTTATTTTTTTTTTGACTCTGGCCCTGGAGAAAGTTTGTGATAAGATTCTCTCATAGTGATAACATCAGTGATCATGACTACTACTTATTAAACACGTCCCTGTAGAAATGGAACTTCTGAACTAGGTGTTTTGTAACATCTAATCCTCTTACAAAGTAGTTGATGTTATTCCCATTTTACCGATGTGGAAATTGAGCAAAAGTGACAGCAGAACTCACTGGCAAAGACTTCTGATTTGGGAATTATCAAATGTAGACTCTAACTGTTTTCAATCAATGGAAAAGCATCTTTAAGATGTGAGTAAAAGTGTAAGCCTATTTGTAAAAGAATGAAACAGAACTTCTAGAAATTCGAAGTCTAGAAACGAAGTGGAAATTAAGAGCTCAGTGGATGTGTTTAACAGAAAAATGTACGAGAGAGAGAGAGAGAGAGAGAGAGAGAGAGAGAGAGAGAGACTGAGACTCTGAGGACTGAGGACAGAACCAGAATGTAGCCCAGAGAGGTAACAAAGAGGAAAACAAAAGAGATTAATGCCATGACAGAGAGTCTGAGAAGGTCCACTATGTGTTTCAAAAAGTGAGGAAAGATGGAATGGGTGGGAGGAAATGTACAGCAGCAAAGAACTTTCCAGAACTAATAACTGAGGCTGATGTACAAAGCCAGTGTGCCTTGGTAGGCACCAAGGTGGGAGGTGTGGATTTGGAAGCTCAGGGTAAGGTGTGTGAGAAGCAGGTGCCTGGGAGAGTGCTGGGGCGGGGCAGCCCCTGGGAACTGGCCTCCCACACCTGCCGCAGAGCCAGGCTTGAGGGGGAGCTTGTGCTGCAGGGGTGCGCCATACCTGCTGGTGGGGAGATATCACGCCCCACGCCTCAGGGAAAAGCAGAAAGAATAGCAGGGTGGGTTCCTGTCATTTGGTGGCAACACCCTCTGAGAAAGGGAGAGAAGGGACATTAATGTGTCCATAGAGTGGATTAGGGAATCATAGCACAGATGACAGAGTTCTGAAAAGAACTATTGTGGGCAGCAGCCCACCATCAGAGCTCTTCTAGTAGGACCCTGGGGTGTCCCCTCTGGATGACCACCATAAATGCGCCAGCCTCAGTGACCAATGAGCCACGGCCATCGTTTTTAGAAGCAGAAACAAATCCCAAACATGGGTGTCTCACAATCCCTCGGAGACCCAGGTCTGTCCCTTCCCCACAGCGAAGTCCTAATTACTGACTGCGGGCTCCTGATGACTTAGAACCCACCCATGCCGGCTTGTGACATCCATGACAGTGACCAGAGCAGGAAATTTAGGAACAGTCACTGGGAACTGAAAACAGGGCTGACACCCATTTTCCCACGTGTGAGGTGGTGAAGCACAGGTGGAGACCAGCAAGCCAAACTGCCCCTGCAGGTCCAGTCCCTGCCCACCTCCTCCCACTTGACCTTCACCTGGGTCATTCTAAGACGCTTGAGTTTAGAAAGCAGGAGAGTGATGGCTGCCCAGGGCCTCCGAACATAAATTCCAGGCCTCTGACTTTCACGAGTCATTTAGCACCTCCCAGTCTCCCTTTTCTGGCAGAGGACACACTAACTCTTGGGATTAAATGAGATGTTGTATATTTTGGTACATTTATCAGTAAATGGCAAATATTATTACGAGGCTAATTTCTACTATTCCCACTTTATGATTGAGTTAAATATCTGAAGGATTTGGTTCATCTACAATTAGACATGGTTTCTTCTGACTTAAGGTTTTGAAGGAGGACTTGGAAAATGATCATGGCATTTCAAAATGAGTTAGCAAGAATGGTTAAAGAAAGAATAAAACTGGGGCTGGGGATATAGCTCAGTTGGTAGAGTGCTTGCCTTGCATGCACAAGGTCCTGGGTTCAATCCCCAGCACCAATAAGTAAATAAATAACAAGAAAGAATAAAATTGCCTAAGGGGGAAAAAAGTAATGATCCTGTAATCCCAGCGGCTCAGGGGGGCTGAGGCAGGAGTATAGTGAGTTCAAAGCCAGCCTCAGCAACTTAGCAAGGTTCTAAGCAACTCAGCAAGACCTTGTCTCTAAATAAAACATAAAAAGGGGGCTGGGGATGTGGCTCAGTGGTTAAGTGACCCTGAGTTCAATCCCTGGTATAAAAAAAGGGAAAAAAAAAAGTAAATGAGTTAGAAGTTTCACTTCCTTTAGATCCTTGTTTGACAGTGATTCTCAAGTGAGGCAGCCTGACTTTTGCATGCATCTTGAAGATGTTCTTCCCATTTTGCCACATTCTGCATTTTTCCTACTTCACTGTACTAAACAAAGCCCGGTGGGTTTGAGAGTAGAAACGGTGGGACCCTGGCAGAAAGAGGTGTGATGGTGTTCATGTGTGTTAGAGGATCAAAGTTGTGGTTAGACAGATGGCCCAGCCTGGAACGCATCAAGATCTAAGGGACAGGACCCAGTGTCTGGATGCTGCAGCTCTGAGGGCTGAAGTTCGAAAGTGTGTCACAGACCAAATAATGTTGGGAACTAGTGTTCTGCACATTTGAGGAGCAGGCACGGTGGGTGGTCTGAAGGGATCCGGGCAAGAACATGACAGGAGGAAACGAAGGAAAGGAAAAATTAGATTCAATAAAAAGCAAAAAATTCCAAATGGTGAGTTCGTTCTATTTGGCTGCAGTAAAAACCCCTCCAGGGAACATGGTGGAACTTGAGTCATTGAAGCCTTGGCTGGGAAAAGCTGTGGAGGATGTATGAGAGACAAAGCTGGAGTGTGGATTAGTCTGGTGGTGGGAGCAGAAGACCCAATCGGTGATTTTAATCGATGTGGCTCTGACTCACCAGACATTCCCCCCTGCTGTCAGATTCTGTTGAGGCTCAACTCAGGCCAGATGATGGACGGGGCCTGACACGTGTGAATGGATCCGTGTGTAAAGAGAGGTGTTTTCCAAGTTGTCGTTGCCACGTGTCCTCGGGCAGACTGGAAGGTTTAGAAAGTTAGCCTGTTCGTTCTCATAATAAATTTCACATTTCTTACAGAGTTCGTTTTTATGGCAGAGGGGGGAGAAGAGAAGCAAGAAAAGGAGATTCCATTTGAGTTTTCAGGAAATAATATTTTTAATTAGAAACCTCCCACACATTTCAGATTTCTCACTAGTGCTTAACTTCACTGCCGTCTTGTGTGTGTGTGTGTGCGTGTGCGTGTGTGTGCGTGTGTGTGTGTGTGTGTGTTTCAATAAAAGCACACTACTGTTAATTATTTGTTTTTCCTAGAAAGTGCTGGTTAAGGTGCGAGTTCTTTGAAATTAGGCCACTTGGTGCCATCCATGTGATCTGTGTTTGGTCAAATGGCACACTCTGTGTGGTTTGATACTTCATAAAGTGATTGGAAGCCAGAAACCTGCACTCTGCACTTGATATAAACCAGGATTTTACATTCCGAATCATCCATATCTAGCACAACGCTGGGGAAATAGACAGTGCTCAATAATTGTATGTTGACTGTTTTGAGATGCTGCCTAAGGTAATAGACCTATGTGGGGAGAAAACCAATTGGGTGATTAAATCTAAGCCACTTTCTCAAAAACAGTTTGAGCCAGGCACGGTGGCACACACCTGTAATCCCAGCAGCTCAGGAGGCTGAGACAAGAGGATCACGAGTTCAAAGCCAGCCTCAGCAAAAGCGAGGTACTAAGCAACTCAGCGAGACCCTGTCTCTAAATAAAATACAAAATAGGGCTGAGGATGTGGCTCAGTGGTTGAGTGCCCCTGAGTTTAATCCCTAGTACCCCCAAAAAAATAAAAATAAAAAACAGTTTGCTTTTCATTTCAGAAACACACAGGAACGCCAGGCAAGGAGAAAAAAACAAAACTAGATTTTATTTGAAGAGCCCTGGTTGGAATGCCACCCATCAAAGACTTAGGCAATATCCCATCAGCCCCTCCTGCCTTAGCTTCTGCATCTGTGAACTGGGGAAGCTGCACCCGACGATTTCTGTGGTTCCTCCTAGTGGCAAAGCCATGCTCGGCCCAGCAGCAGCTGGAGTCAAGCTGCACTACTGGGTCACCCTGCTGCGCCTGCCCAGGAGCCAATCCTGGGTAACAGCACTGCTGTTTGAAAGATGAAATGGGAATATTCTCCTAGAGCAAATGAATGATCCAGGGAGTAAGTTATACTAACACATCCGAACAGAGGAATCAGGAATAACGATGCTGTGCTGGGATGTAAGTGTACCCCAAAGGCCCATGTGTTGAAGGTTTATTCCCCAGACCATGGAACTGTTGGGAGATGGTGGAACCTTTAAGAGGTGGAATCTAGTTTTAGAAGGTTTTAGATTATCGGGAACATGCCCGTGAAGGGGATTATAGGACCCCAGTCTGCCCACCTCCCTCTCTCTCTCTCTCTCTCTGGTGCACACACACACACATATCCTGACCATGAGGTGAACAATTTCGTTATGCCACATGTGCCCTTGGGATGTGCTGCCCCCTTCCCAGAGGCCTAAAGTTATGGTTCCAAACCAACATGGACTGAAACCTCCCAAACTGTGAGCCCAAACAATCTTTTCTCTTTGTTCGTTGATTTATCTCAGGTATTTATTACAGCAACAGAAAGCTGACTAATACAAAGGACACTTTGGTTCTGGTTTTGATTTTTTTTTTCCTGGCCTAATTTGCTGTATGATCTTTGACAAGTTACTCAATGTGTGTCTGTACGGAATGTTCTACAAACATAAAGGGACATTACTGTCAATATTACCAGCAGTCATTCATTAAAAGTGTCTTTGTCTGCTTATTTCTTTAGCAATTCTCAGTCCTTCCCCAAAAGATTTGTAATAACTTAAAAATTAGGTAAGACCCTAAGGAAAATCTGCCAAATCAGAATTCCTTATCCATGCCCCTCCCTCCCTCCCCTCCATCTCCAATGGTAGTCATGAAGATGACAGTGAACTAACTAATGGGTATTCTATGCTAATCCTGGTCCTGCTAAACCACTGACCTTGTAACTTGAGGAAAATCACTTCACCCTCTGGAACTTTGGGCCTTGAAATTTAAAATCCTGCCCCATATTTTTTGCACTCGTTCCATAGAGAGGTGATGCCCAGTTCCCTTCCCATGCATGACTCCTCCTCCTCCGTGACTCACTTCTAACTAGTCGAAGTGCAAAGTGTGGTGGGGCAACCTTGTGTGACCTCCAAGGCAAGGCTTGGTGCCTGCTCAGGATGCGTATTTTTGGATCCTAAGTCACTGTGTGGGAGTGAGCCTACCGTGAAACCACCTGCTGGAGAGGTCAGGGAGAGGTACCTGAGGGAGCCCAGCCATTCAAATTTCCCAACTCAAAAGACCCAGACATGATGGTGAAGGAGCTTTCAAGATGACTCCAACCACAGACACTGACTGCAAGTTCATGAGAGGCTCTGATCTAAAACAACAAACAAATTGGCCAAGACACTCTCAATCTCTTTCCAGTGGTGGGATCTGCAAGCCTACAAAGCTAGGATGTGAACAAGACAAAAAGAAGAAAAGATAAGAGTGTAACCTTTGGAGATTTTCCAACATGGAGAGGAGGCCAAGCACTGCAGATACTTTCAGGCAACAGACTCTCTAATGTTAAGTGGGGGACATGGCAGAACCTGAAGTTTCCCCAGGACAGCATGACACAAAGTCATTTCTTCAGCCACTCTTGAAGCATGGCACAATTGGTTGACTGTGTCCTTCTAAAAGTTATATGTTGAAACTTAATCCCCTGTGGGATAGTATTTGCAGGTGGGCATTTTGGGAAGTAATGAGGTCATGGGGGTGGGACCCTCCTGAAGAGGATTAGTGCCCTTATAATAAAGATGGGAGAGCCATGGTCTTTTTCTACCCACTCCCTATGAGTGTAGAAAGAGAAACTAGCCATCTAATCTACAAATCAGAAAACCAGTCTTCCCCAGATGCTGACTCAGCTAGCACCCTAATCTTGGACTTCTCAGTCCCCAGAACCATGAGTTGCTGTTTAAGCCATCCTGCCCAGAGCACCTTGTTATAGCAGCCTGAACCAAGACAGAGTGTTTACAAACAGTAGAGTTCATTCTGGTTCATTTAAGAAAAAAGGTGAGTTTAATTAAGAATATCTTAGAGCCCATAAAATGTCCAGGAGGGCCAGACTCTGGCATTGGCCGTAAATAGTGCCCCTACCATATAGCAGGATATGCAGAATGGATCTCCTAGGCAACCAAAGGCCCACAACGATGGGTAGGGTGTAAATAAGCAGGATGGGGAGAAGCTCTTTCAGGTGAGGGGGAATGGGGTGGGTAAGATGGGGAGCAAGAAGGGCTGGGGAACAGAGCGACTCCCCTAAAGGCAGGCTGAATGGCTGAGGGCGGGAGGAGGGGAGGCAGGCCAACGTGCCACGAGCCCTACATTGCAAGATGCCTGTCGCCTGGCTGTCTGCGCCCCTTCCTCCTGGCTCGTGCCAACCCCACTTGGTCTTTTGGAAGCCGCCGTGCTTCACAGAGCTGGCGGTTCGCAGTTGGCAGGGAGCACCCCGCTCGCTCTCAGCAGCCGTCGTCGTCTTGTCTTTCCCCTTTCCAACAGGGTGAATGCATTTCTCTTCTGCCGCGCATGCCAACATACCTCGGATTTGCTGGCAACAAGTGCTTCTCGTGTGTTGGTTTTGGAGCCCTTTCGGAGTTTGTCCTATTTCTCTTCCATCTGGGCTAGGAACATGCCAACCAGGGTTTCTCTGGATTTTTTTTTTCCTTAGCCCTGGGCTGCAACCCAAAGAGTGCACATCTAGACCCGGTGGGTCTCAGGCTCTAGGGCCCTTACCCCTGCACACCTCCCAGCGGGCAGCCAGGCAATCAGCCCATCTAGGTGGAGTCCCGACTGGTGACCCCCTTGGATTGGTGCTCAGGAGCCAGGTTATTACAAATGGACATTCGAGCTTCCACTGGAAATTGGTAATATATATTCTTGGCAGCAATCAGAACAGGCTGTGAAAATTCTTTTAGTGTTGGGCGGTTCCGGAGTGGCGGTTTGTTTTAGCATATTCACAGGCAGCGCCAGCCGGTGGGGGCTGTGTAATGGGAAAACCAGGCTGGCGATGGGGATGTCCGAGGGTGGCAGGTGGAACCCACAGCCATGTGTCCTGGGAACATCAGTCCTGCCGCCTGGGAGCTGCTCCATTATTATTTGTTGCAAAGATGGTTGGATAAATGCAGGAGAAGGCCAGGCTTCCTAACACTTGGACTTCACTTGATTGACAGTTTCGTCATCGAGTATTGGTCTTGCGTTCCTTGAGTCTACCTCCTTCGCCTTTCCAGCCCACTGTTCTCCCCCTTCTCTCCCCTTCCACAAAAGTTCTAAGTCCTGCCCTCAGCAGCTCCCAACCAGGCTTCTGTCAGGTCACCAGCCTCCAGTCCATTCTCCACGCCCTGGGCACCATTCATCTTTCTGAAAACAAATCTGCTATATGTATCATCCTGGATTGGACCCTAGAAAAGACAGACAACATCAGTATCAAAACTAGGAAAATTTAAAAATTCTGAAGCCTACTTAATAACAACGTATCTGTATTCACATTTTACTGCTTCCAAATGTGCCATCTTTGTGTAAGATGTTCACAGTGGAGGAAATTAGTGAAGGGTGTTGTCTTGGTTTATTTTGTGCTACTATAACAGAACACCCAAGACTGGGTCATCAATTCATTAATTGATTAATTTCAGTAGTAGGGATTGAACCCTGGGGCTCTCTACCACTAAGCTATATCCTCAGTCCTTTTATTTTATTTTGAGACAGGGCTCACTAAGTTGCCCAGGCTGGCCTTGAACTTGCAGTACTCCTGCCTCCACCTCCCAAGTCACTGGGATTATGGGGTTTGTGACTGTACCACATGAGACTGGATAATTTATTAAAAATAGGCACTTATTCTTTCATAGTTCTGGAGTATGGAAAGTCCAAAATCAAGATGCTAGTATCTGACCTGGGCCTTCTTACTGCTTCCTCACATGGTGGAAAGCAGAAGGACAAGAGAACAACTCTGCTCCCATGTGACAGAAGAGCAGGACAAGGTGAGCCCACTCCTGCTGGCCCTCCTAATAGTGCATGAATCCATCCATGTGGCCAGAGCCCTCATCACCTGAACACCTGACATTGGACCCCACCTCCCAACATCGATGCATTAGGGATTAAGTATCCAACACATGAACTCAAGGGGACTCCTTTAGACCAATGCAGGTATGCTGGAGCTCTCTGTACTATCTTTGCAACTTTTCTTGCAATCTAACCTTATTCCAGAATAAATTTTTTTTAAAAGCAGCAAATCTGACCATATCACTCTCCTGCTTAAAATTAGGGTGACCACTCATCTGATTTGCCCTAACGTGGAAAGATTACCTGGGATGTGGGGTTTTTACTCTTAAATCCAAGAAAGACCCTGGGAAAGCCAGAACAGCTTGTTACTCTATACCCACAAATGGCTCCTCGATAGATAAAGATGAAGTGCTGCTTCCTCAGGCTAGCTGACCAGGCCATGCATGGTTTATGTGCCAACTCCTGCCTCTGGCTATAGACCTCCTACAGTCCCCTATACCTAGAGACTTTGCTCATGCTGTTTCTCTGCTTGTAGAGTCTTCTCTGTCTTTTTGATCCTCCCCCCGCCCCGCCACCGCCAACATATGCAGTATTCTTATTTCAAGGACAGCTTGGCTTTTATCTCCTCTAAAAAATCTTTATCCACTCCAGTGAGTTGAAAAGTTATGGCCACACAATAACCTGCATGTTGGATGTGTGTGTGTGTGTGTGTGTGTGTGTGTATGGTGCTGGGGATATAAGCAAGGTCTTGTGCATGCTACACAAGTGCACTACCACTGAGCTCCATCCCCAGCCCTCACACACAATAACAGCTTCATTCATAATTGGCAGGACTTGGAAGCAACCAAGGTGTATCTTCAATAGGTGAATGGATCAATAAACTGGCATACCCAGATGATGGAATAATAGTATTCAGCACTAAAAGTAAATGAGCTTTCAAGTTCTGAAAAGACATGGAGGCACTTTAATTGCACATCACTAGTGAGAGAAGCCCATCTGAAAGGGCTACACACTACAATTCCAATTATATGATGTTCTAAGAAAACATATAGACACAGTAAGACCAGTGGTTTTCAGGAGTTGGAGGAAGAGGAGAATGAATAGGCAGATCACAGAGGATTTTTAGGGCAGGGAACAAATTTGTATAATATTATAATGGGGGACACCTGTCATTATACATTTGTCAAAACCCACAGAAATGTACTACACCCACAATGAACTCTAATGTCAACTATGAACTTTGGGTAATAATGATGTCCACATGGGTTCCTTGTTGTAACAAACGGACCCCTCTAGTGCCAGATGCGGATAGTGGGGAAGACTGTGATGGGAGGGGACCCGGGATGGGGTATGGAAACTCTCCATACTTCGCTGTCAGTTTTTCTGTGACCTTAAAACTCCCCTAGAAAATAAAGTCTACTTCAATAAACAAAACAAACCAAGGGACTGGACATTTCTCCAGGTGCTTGTCCCAGTCTCTCCCCTAGGATGGCCCACTCTGACTCTTTTCTGGTTCCTCTGCCCTGAGCCTTGATCTTCCAGAGCCCCTGTAGCAACGTGTTAAGCCTCCAGGCTGGGGGGCTGGTGTCTTCTGGTGCTCGAGGAGCCCAGCGAGCAGGGATGGAGGCCTACTCATTCCTACAGCCCAGAGCCCAGGGCATCCTGGCATGATCAGTGTTACCCCTCTCCTACGGGGGCCAGACACCCTTTCTGCTCTCTCCTGAATGCTTGTATTCTTCTCTGCTAGTCACTCCCTTCAGACTAGACAGAAGTTAAAATAAATGTCCTCTCCCTGGCTGTCCTTCCTGGTAACTGCCATATTATTCCTTTGTCATGACACACGCCAGCTTCACCTTCTGCATTTCCTCTGGTTCACTCTTGCTTCCGGCCATCCAGCCTGCGTGCATCTGCAGCCTTGCTGGGTGCAGCTTATGCTGCCCTCCTTCAGCTCAGACTTGGACCTGATCTGTCCATCCTGACCCCCAGTTTCCTCTGCGTCCACCTTGGCCTCTCACTGAGCAGTCCTCCCAATTCTGGCCTCACCTTGTCCTTGGCCAGAAGCTGGGCAGGAGTCCCTGCTCTTTCACTCGGCTCCTTCACTCCAGCCCTTCCTTCTCAGCCTTCTGCTGCCCTGGGGTGAACATCTGGCCCAGTCTCTTTCCGTGGGCCCATAGCAGGGTCAACTGGGTCCCCTGAGAACAGGAGCTGGGAGCTCTGCCCTATGGTTGGTGCACCAACGGCTCCCTGGTTCCATTTTCACAAAACCAGGCCCATTTCCAGACCTCTTCTCACCCAGACTCTCTTTAGTATTGGCTGCTGTTGGTCCCTCTAGCCAGGACGACCCTTGATAAGGGATATGGGTCAGTAGGGGAGAAGAACTTCAGTGGGTTTTATTTAAGAGAATTTTACATGCTGATGCCCTGTTCTGGGACAGAGTAGGAGAGCATGGTCCACTTACTTCTCATAAGCAGCCCAGCTCTATGGACAGAGGAAGACTGGGGGCCTCTGCCACACACTCACTGTTATTTGCCTTCTCAAAATGTATCAATATTCAAACTGTGTATGCCCTTTAATCCTTCCACCTGGCAATTCCGATTTTAGAATCCTACTCCAAAGAAATGCTCATACCTATGAATAGAGATGTGTGCACAAGATATTCTGTTCATTAATAAGGGAGTGGTTGTAAAAACTGAGCTAATTCATGCAAAGGAAAAGTTTTGTTAGAACGCAGCTGTGCCTGTGGCTCAAGTGTGGTCTACACCCCTACATCAGCTGAGTTCAGTAGATGTGACAGAGACCACACCTTTCACAAACCCAAACTGCTTGATATCTGGCCTTTTACAGAGAAAGCTCACTGGTCTCTCTGGTTTCCACCATGTGAGGATAAAACCAGAAGAGGGCCTAGACCAGAGCCCAGCCATGCTGGCACCTGACCGCAGACTTCCAGCCTCCAAACTGGGAGAAATAAATTTCTGTTGTTTATAAGCCAAGAAGAAGAAGGAGAAGGAAAAGGAGAAGGAGAAAAGAAAGTTTGCTGCCCCCAATCTAAGTGATAAAAAGCAGAATACACACAAACACACACACACACAGAGCCGCTTCTTGTTATTTGTGGCGAGCACATTCTGTAAACTCTGCAAACACTGGAATAGAAAATACTGAATTCTTCCTTCCAGGGAAACGCAAGGTTAGGCAGCTGTGAGCCTCTGGTCACATGTTTGTTAACTGATCAGCAGGTATCCTTGCTGTAGTGCGATTCTGTACAAAGACAGCTTCTTTTTCTCTGTCAGGCACATCACACTCTTCTTTGGCTAAGAACACTAAAGAGCTCTCTGGCATTATGCTTGGGGGCCATTTTAAACAGTGAAATCACCAACTAAAAGCACAAAAATGTGAAAAATGTGGCACTAAATAGACCACAGTTTACCCTTGTTTACAGTGTAAGAGCTGGAGCAGAAGAGAGTTGTCATCTTGTTTGTCCTTACTGGAAAAATGCCCACTGGGTGACTCAAATTTTCACCACTCTGCCCACATCTGAGCATGGGTGTCAAAATGTCCACATTGACTGGGAGGAGCAAATAAAATTTAGTGAGGTGCAAACTCACACATACAGAATTGCCAAATAATGAGATCAAGTGTGTGTGTGTGTGTGTGTGTGTGTGTAATATATACACACATAAACATATATTTATATAGCATGTGTTTTTGTTAGTTTTTTCATTGCTGTGACCAAAATGCCTGGTAAAAACAACTTTGGGGAGGGAAAGTTTATTTGGGGTTCACCATTTCAGAGGTCTCAGTCCATAGACAGCCAACTCCATTGCTCTGGGTCCAAGTGAGGCAACACATCATGGCAGAAGGGCCCAGTGGAGAAAGGCTTCTCAACTCATGGCAGGATCAGGAAGGAGAGAGAAAGAAGGGGCACCAGGGCAAGCTTCCAGTGACCCACCTCCTCCAGTCATGCCCCACCTGTCTACAGTTACCACCCAGACCCTAGGATGGACTAGTTAGGTCACAGCTCTCATAATCCAATCATCTCCTCTGAACATTCTTACACTATCTCACACATGAGATTTCAGAGCCAACTTGTATCCAAACCATAACAGACCATATCTGTGCATTGCTTTTATGTGTATCAATGGCCTCCTACAAGGCAGAGACCGCAGCACAGCAGAGAACGTGCCGGCACATCCTCACAGCCCCTGTTCTTGTTGAGCAGTTGGCTTCTTGGGCGTCTATGAACAACTGCTTCCTGGGGACTGGCAAAGCCACATGGCCTCTGTGGGGCAGCACGGACACCATCAGATGTCCACCTGAGGCACATGGCGGAGAGCAGGCTTGTCCTCACTTGGGTTTCCTTTCCTTCATTTATTCACTCACAGGATTCATTCGCAACTGATGCCTTCGCTCTTTTCTTGCACCCTCTCCACAAACCTTCACTGGGACAATTTGAGAGGCACAGTGTCTTGCTCTGTTTTGTTCGTCCCTCCCTGGGTACCACCTTCTATGGCCAAGTTGGTGTCACCACAGCTACGTTCTATGATGGGAATGAGTGCCTGGATGGACACCCCAATTGGACATTTCTCTGGAGAGTCCTGGCAGAGGAGTGAGCAGTTGGAAGAGGAATTCTGGGTACATGCTGCATAGCCCCAGCTCCCCCACCCAGCTGCCCGCCTCCTCCCAGAGCGGCCCACCCAGCACCCCACAGACAGGCACACAAGGCCCCATGGGAAAGAGCACCAAAGAGTGACCGACGAAGGGAGCAGGAGAGAGGGCCCCACCGTTCAGGAAATATGATTTCTAGGTGGAAAGCCACCGAACAATCTTGCCCTAAAATGTAAAGTGTAAGGTCAGCACCACGTAGCACTGAATTATATATGTTTGCCTATTGTCTCATGGGCCTTGGCATCTTAGGCTTGTCTTCCTACTGACTTTTAAGAGTCCTGTGAATAGAACCATGTCCTCCTGTCACCCATCCTCCTGAAAGACTCTTAAAATGGCTGAAAGGGACAGTGGGACAGTCAGAATCATTCAACAGAAGCAGGTTCAAACTGAGTTCGATGAAGCAGGAAGGTGAGACACACCCAGGACCATGTTTGATTAACTTCCAACTCAATCTGAAGCTACTGAGGGAATTCTCACACTGTCAGGGTGAAGGACCTGAGTCCAGTCCTCAGAGAGCGGACAAGGTCCCGCCCTTGAGCTTGGGGCTCGTGCAAAGCTCTGTTGCCATCTTGTGGTCAGCAGAGGTGAGCCTCGGAGCTCTGGCTGCCTCTTCCAGGCTGCTGTAGAGTAACAGGCTCCAAACACAATCAATCCTTCCCCAGGGCTTCGTCCGCCAGACACCTCCACTGGGAGGTGCCCTGGACAAGGCGTGGGCTGGGTTCCATGGGAGACTGGCCTTGTGGCTGGGGGAGAATCCTTCTTGCACTCTGGGCCCTTGGTCTTGCCACTTCAGTCTTGTCCAGGTCGCACCTCAGAAACCTCTCAGTCCCTTCCATCTTTTACAAATGAGTGGTGAGGTCACTGTTTTGTACCAGGCCCCAGGAGAGGGAGGGCAGGGGTTACAGAAGCAACTTTTCCCTCAGAATGCCTGACATCCTGTGGGGCTGGTGCAGTGCTGCATCAGACGGCCTGTGGGTAAGCTCCTCTGTCCATATTGTCCTTAGAGAATTTCCACTCAGTTTACCTTGGTAAGCAAGGGAACCTAAGAGGACAATGCCTATTGTGCCATATGTAAAGATGGAGGACTCTCTATATGTGGAGACCATAGGTACCATGCAGACCAGACCTGGGAGAGGGCCCAGTGGGAGAGAGGATGTCTGGGGTGTATATGTGTGTTGTGTTTGAGACGTGTGTGTTTCTGGGTATGCATGTTTCAATGTCTTTTTCATACAAGAAGAGACAGGCTTGGATAAGACCTGATGTTGGAGGGCTGGGGTTGTGGCTCGGTAGTAGAGCGCTCATCTAGCATGTGCGAGGCCCTGGGTTCGATCCTCAGCACCACATAAAAATAAATAAATAAAATAAATATATTGTGTCCAGTTACAACTAAAATATAAATATTTAAAAAAAAGACCTGATGTGGGAGAGAGGGGACAGAAAAGCTCCTGGGCCTGTTGGCCTCTGGGGAAACTGCACTGTGGCTTCTCTTCCATGAAAAGTGAGACTGAGCTGGAGAAAAACATCAGTCTGCTCCTGGGCTGTCCGTAGGACCACAGTCTGCAGCCCTCGTGGTCAGTGTTTCAAGTCTGGGTGAGATTTGTGTCGCCATTGATGGCAGAAACAGAGTGTCCCACTGCAGGTCACAGAAGCCTGCCTGTGTCTCTCTGGGCACCTCAGCCAACCCCACTTCTTCTGGATTACCCCCTCTCATTCATGCCCTCTTCTCCCAACCCTGTTCCACCTTCACCCTGGTCTCTGCTGTCTCCGGCACAAAGCCAGGCTTTACCTCTGCTACCGTCATAATCATCTGCCCCATGGCTCCTGGAGATGCCTGGGACCCAAGTCTAAGGTGGGTTCCTGCTCATGATCCAGTGCTGCCTTGTGGATCAGGAGGCTCATGCTCCAGGGTGCTAAACAGGGCAGCCGTTGACAACTCCAGGCAGGAGTGCCTTTCACACTCTCCAGAGGGAATTGACAACCTGACATGGGCCGGGGTGGGATGGGAGGACAGGGAGAGAGTACCAAGAGGCTGCAGTTGTCCCTACTCCATAGTGGGGAAGACAGCCCCAAGTTGGGTAGCCTAGTGGGTCTCTGGAAGCACCAGAGTTCACAGGTGAAATGTCTATGCTCATTGGGAAGGATGTCAGTATCACCGGGTCCATTTTACAGGACAGAAGTCTGAGGTGTGCAGTACCAATACACCGATATTTTATACTTACATGTATTTATCTGAATATGTATACTATTTACATCTAATTTGCATTTTTACTTTTCTTTTGTGTGCGTGTGTGTGTGCGTGTGTGTGTGTGTGTGTGTGTGTTACTAAGGATCCCACCCAAGGCCTTGTGCATGCTAGGCACCCACTGAGCTACACTCCCTCGGCTCCATTATCTTTCTTCATCCCTATAAGCTCTGTGAGGTAGAAAGGCTAGACCCTTCAGTCCCTCGGCCCCATAATAGAGCTCTACTAGAACTTGGCTCCTGAGTTTTTTGGCTGGGACCGTTGTTGTTTGTTTAACTGCTTTCCTTCCTAACCCTCCTAGCAGAGTCCAGTCATGGTCTGGCCCTGCTATGTAACACCTGTGTCTCGGGGGAATCCAATCCCAATAGTTAAGGTGACTCAAAACTTCTTGTTTGTGTTGGGTTCAGAATCTTGAGTAAGCCAGGCAGCCCCAGGTGGTAGTCTAGAGGCGGCTATTTGTCCAGGTGGTGGCTTAAATTTTTCCCATTCAGACTGGAGGGGAAGACACTTCCTCTTTCTCCTTAAACATGTCCACCAGCAAGTGCTAGAAGGTGCTACCGTGAGGGAAGTCAGCTGAACCACAAAGAACTAGCAGAGAGCAGAGTGAGCAAGACTGTAGGAAACCAGAGTCCACACCCTGGTCACACACCCACCCCAAGACCCGACTCTGGGTTACTATGAAGCAAAAAGAGACTCTACACTTCTTCCCAGTTAGGTCAGCATGCATTGACTTTTCTCTTTGTATCCAAAGCATCCTCGGAAGCCCATCTGGATGGACATGCTTTCCTCTACTTCTGCTGTTGGACGTCTCCTTGTCTTCCTCCGGCCCCTGTCAAAGCCAAGTCAGCCCACACTGAAAGGGCCAGGGCAGACTGAATGCCTCTTCTGGCCACCACAAGTGTCTTTTGTGATGTCTTAAGACTTTAAAAACTGTGCAGGGCACTGTGGCCTAGCTTGGTCCTGCTTCCCATTAGGATAAACACATCCCTCTGTGGAGGGACCCATGAACAGTTCCAGAAATAGCCTTCCCACCAGAGAAAATGTACTTTATTTGACAGGCTTGCCACAGCCATATCATTATCATATAATCTCTTTTATCCACCCCTTTCCCCCGCCTGGAAGTCAAATTGCATCTTTAAAATGTCTAAATAGCAGCTTGCTGATCTTTGGGGAAGCTATACTTGATTCTGAGCTGGGAAAATCAACGTCAAAAGCCCGACTTGAGAGAAGTTCTGGTGAGGGGGTGGGTGGAATGTTCAACATCCAATTATTTTTCTGAAAAGAAAGATGGGCTGAAAATACTTGACCATGGACTAACTGTCAACATCCCAAGGTCGAGCTTTCAACTTCAGGGTCAACAACATCAACTCCACAGACCCCACCTGAGTACCAGGTGCTGGTTCTTACTCCTGGCTTCCTTCTCCCAGGCTGGTGTGGCCATGCACGGTGCAGCTGCCCAGGGGTTCCAAGAGAAGTTGGGCAAGATGCCAAGAGGCAGCCCCTGGAGGGAATGGAGGACGCTGCCTTAAAAGACCAAGCTATTCACATAGGGGCTGCTCAGGGCAAAGACAGGGTCAAAGAAAAATGGGCTGAATGCACCAGAAGATGCAGAGGGGCTCCCCAGGGGGTGCTGAGGGACGAAGACTCCGGAGCTCACTATTTGGCTGGTGGGTGACCGCCACTTACCCAGCACTGGTTCTGCCTGGCCACCACCTCCTCCCTTAGTGCCCTTCACTCTTCCTCCTCCCTGACTGAAAACTTGCTGCAGTTGTTTCCTGGGTCAGAGTGACAAACTGCAGCCCCAAGAGCTGAGGGAGGGCGGGAGAGGACCCTGGGAACAGGGACTGGAGAGGTTTTCTGAAAGGGAACAATTCTGCCATGTCCCTTTCCAACAATGGACTGAAAGAGGCGTGGTGGGAGGTGGTCTCTGACCTAACATGGGGCTTTGACTCCTTATTGTCTCTGAAACCTACCTAGGGTGGCAAATAACAGTGTCCAGTCCACAGCAGGCAGAAATGGGCAGGGTGGATCATTGCAGGCATCAAATTCAACCTATCTTCTTGTTGCAGGTTGCACCCAATCAATGCAGGATAGTCGCATTGGCCATTCTAGGAGAAAAAGCAATATAGAATTTTCTGGAAAAACTCCAAATGCCCAAGCTCACAGGGTGGTTGGAGCACTTCCTCCTGCCTTCTATCAGATCCCCCAGCAGTTCTCAGCTCCTCAGAGTTCCCTTCCCTTTTTCCTCCCAGGATCCCCACCGTCCTGACACACGTGTGTGCTCACACACACACACACACACACACACACTGAGTTCTTTTCAAGATAAAAAATATATATATATGAGCACATATAATCATATTTTCTTATAGATTTCTGGAATATTTTTAAAAGGTGAAGGTCTGAGGCTGTAGCTTGGTGACAGAATGCTTGTCTAGCACACATCAGGCCCTGTGTTTAATTCCCAGCTTAAAAAAAAAAGTTAGCATCCCTACACTTTGGGTTAAGGAAAATTTCAATCATCACAAAGAAGTAACACAGAAGCAGAGCAGATCTGTTTCCAATGACCAAGTTTGGGGGAAAGGCAGCTCCTTGCAGGGTCCTGGACGGTTCACAGGCACTTTCTACTTGTGTGAGCGGCTGCGTAGGTCTGAGCGGGTGTGCACACGGGTGCCCAGACATCCAGCAGCTCCAAGTCCTCTCGTCCAGCTTCAATCAAGCAGCAGAAGATCTGCATTTCATTGCAAATGTAAAAATAATTACACAGAAGCCCAAGCTAGCATCAAAGCTAGGCGTCCTTGACTTAGGGCCTGAGCCACGGGCATCTTTTTACTGAAATGCTTATAAAGCTGTAAACTATAAGTCAAAATTTCTTCAAGAACACGTCTTCTCTAATTAGGGTGATTTCACTTTTAAGAGCATCCCGGCCTTTTCCCGGAAAAGAGGATGGGGTGGAGATGGGGATTTGTAGGGCGAGGGAGGGGGACTGGCAGGACGCCTTAGATCTGTCTTAGAGATGTCTTGTTTTTAATTATCCGTGTCTTGGACGACAATGAAGTCAGCCTCTCTCTCGAGTTTTAAGCTCAGATGAAATGCTCGGCATCGCAGCCTTCTCTCTGCCTCCCAGATGGCGGCCTTCCCCCATTTGAAGATTATTTATTGCTTCTTAGCCACCTTTCACGCCGCTAAACGATTCTCCACACTTAGGGAGGAAAATGGCCCCGCAGATTTGATTCGATTTCTCCCAGCGCTGACCTTGTCCTCCCACCTCTCCCCCAGGAGCACCTAGGGCTGGACAACCAGCTTTGCTGTCTGCCCTCCCGCCTGCTCCCCGTCCTTGGCTTTAGCGAAAGGCCCAGAGTCTCCCCTGGTCACAGGGCTGTCTCTGGGTCTGGATCTCTCTACTTGCAAAAAAAAAAAAAAAAGGGGGGGGTGGGGGTGGGGTGGGAAATAAACTACTTTTAGAAGCTTGCTGAGAAGGTCTTCAGTCTGAAATGCCCCCCCCACCCCCGTTCCAACTCCCCACCCTCTGGGCTATTCAGTAGGTGGTCACCCTGATGGACTTTAAAATGCAGATTTAGCCGGAGTGGGTGGATGCCAACCTCTCCTGGCTCCCCACCCAGGTCCAAAATAAATTCACACCTCCTCATTTCTGTCCTATTAATCAGTCAGTCCGAGGGAAAAAAAAACACGCCAGCCAACCCTGGCCAGTTGGATGTAGCCACAGAATACATGTTTTCAGAGATTTTTAAATTAATTTTATTTCCTGCTCATATTTTTAATTTTGCTCCCGTTACCAGAATGCAACTGGGCTGTACCTCTTAAAAGGAAAACTGTCAATTCTATAGTTAGACTCCCTGCCCCCCCTTGGAAACTTGGGGCTATATTTGCAAACTCCACTGCCTACCTCCTAAACTGTGATCTTGGGGAGGAGGAACCTTCAGCCCCCTCCTCGGAGTCCTGGCCCAGGTTGGCCAGTGCCCACCAGGCCCCAGACCTGGCTCTTTCCAAGACTAGCTGCTCTTCCTGGCCTCGTGGATTGAGGCAACCTCCCTCCTCCGCTGTCCCACTTCCCCACTTTCATACTTCTGGCTCTTCCTGCCTCTAATGTGCCTCCTCCTTCTGTTCTTGAGTCTCTTTTGGGCGGGGGGGGGTGGCGGAGGGAGTCTAAAGAGCAGGTCAAAAATGTTTAAAAGATTATTTTTTTTTAAGTGTTGGAGCCAGGGCCTCATGCATGCTAGGCAAACATTCTACCCCTGAGCCACACCTCCAGCCTCTAAAACAAAATTTAAAATGTTCTTCTACATTTACCAAGTTCCAGGCACTGGCCTAAGCACAGATTAATCCATCCACTCACAACCACCCCGTGAGGCAGACACTATTATGATCCACGGAAGCACAGAGAGGTGGAAACTTGCCCGACGTCACCCAGCTAAGAAGTGGGAGAGTCAGGATTTGAATGCAGACAGCTCCTAAAAATGGCACTATTCTCCTTTTCTTGTGAGAAATTTTCTCCAGTTGAAAAGTACGTTTTATCATTTTTACTAAGTAGTATCTTACTTCTCAAGAAGTCAGCTATTTGATAATCTCAGTCATGCAGACTTCAACCAAGAAATGAACATGTACGTAAAAGGGGCTCGTGAAAAGCCAAAGTAGAGTTCACAGAGTTCATATTCAAAGGCTCCCAGGAAAGCCTCTCAGGCTTCCCGCAAGCTCCCAGGGCCCCATTGACTCTAACTTTACCTAGTTCTAACAAACTCGGTGGTGATTTCCCAGGTGCAGGGTCCTAGAAGCAGCAAATTAGAATGAAATGACCATTAAGCTTAAAGGGCTGTGTGAGTTAAACCATCGTGCTGTGTCCAACAATTTTTGCAGCAAATATTGATGTTGGTGATGAATTTAAAATCAGCATAGGGAAATGACTTACAATGATAGCTAAAAGTAAACAGAATACAAAACTGTGTTTATGGCATAACTTCATTTAAAACAAACAACAGTCAAAACTTATGGAGAGGTAAAGTGAGAATATGCCAAAACTCAGGGGTCTCAAGATGCCCTGGGCGGTTTCATTCTCCACTTTATCGTTATTTCTTTCCTTTTCCCCCCTATTTTCTATCAATGGGCTTTCTCTAATGAAAAGCTCCCAATGAACTTTAAAAATTTAGAGAAATCAGGAAAGAGGAAGAGAGAGCAAGAAAAGGGGGAGGCAGAGGTTCACCCGAGTCAGGTGCAAGCCACCGTGCAACTGGCGGCAAGGGAGAGGAAGAGAAACCACTGAGTTCATGCCCAAGGACGAGAATGCCTCACTGTCCAGGGGCCATTTCCTGGAAGGCCAATTGTTCTTGTTGAACATCTCACCATATAATCCACTGACAAGAGAAAAGCTACTGTTAATTAAGCATCTACTTCTTTCCAGACCAGTGCTTTACTTACAGAATCACTGGGCCTCATAGGACGCCTGAGGGAGGTGGCCTTTCCTCAGTTTACCCATGAAGACCTGCGGCAGAATAGGGGATTTGCTACAGGGCCCAGGGTTGCCTCTTTCATGGCACCCAGCTGAGAAGGCATGGAGCAAGAAATAAAAAGGGGACATATTCTTATTTAAAATAAAGTGAATGAAAACGTTATTTGGAGGGATGTTTCAGGTATGAGAAAAAGTGACCTTGCTAGCACACCTGATGGGGCTGGTGATGAGAAAATGAGGAAACCCTGTTTGATTCTTCAGACCTCAATGCTTCAGCCAGGGAGGCCCCAATGACTGGACAGGCCCTGCCTCTGGCACTTCCTTCTGGACCCTAATGTCCTGTCATGGGTCATGCTTTATGTTGTCCTGTTGTGTCAACAAAGTCCATTGGAAAGAAAAGAGAAGGGAGGGAGGAAAAGAGAGAGTAGGGCAAAAGAGAGAGGCGACAGAGGAGGAAGGTTCTATGACCTGGGCCACAACTCCAGGCACAGCCTCAGTTGCTGAGGCTGCCTCACACACTGGCATCCAGGGCCTCTGGGAAGCCCCAAATGGTCAGTCTGGAATGAGCAGGTGTTAAGGGAGCAGAGCGTGGGAGGGGTGGGCGCTAATGAGGAAGAACTGGGCGTGCTGTGGGGAGGAAAACCTGTGTGGCTTTTCCTGCGAGGCAGAGTTCATTTGAAATAAAGCTGTTTTCACAGTGTCTTGACGTTTACCTCTGAAAGGTACCTCCACCGTCATCTGGTTCTGGTCCAATTTTCTTACTTGACATTGAGTCCCAGAGAAGGGAATGGGATTTTACCCAGGGATTTACCCAGGACTAAGCTGTATGTCTGTGGCTGAAGCCAAACCAGAAAGCACTTCACACTAGATCAAACTCATTTCAAAGCCACCGCACAGAGATAAGGCTCCGTTCATCTTCCAAAGGCCGCTTGATGCCACCGCCCACAGAGAAAAATGCCATGTGCTTCCCACATCAGATATTGAAAATTCTCCCTGTTGTGGGTTCCCAGGCCACGTTGTCCCCCGCCCTTTCTCTCTGGGATGGGTTGAGATAAGGGTCTTAAGAACAACCACCCTGTAAAACCCAAATCAGAAGGGACCTCAACCCTGGGTTAACCCTAATCTACACCTAACCCAAATGATGATCTTTTGTTGAACCACAAAAGGAACTGAAGTCTTTCAGAAAAAGTCCTGGTGAAGCATTGAGAAGCAGATTCAACACGACACAATTCCAATGCAGCTGGAGCAGAACAGGACCAGGGGTCACAATGTTCTGACTCCGGGGAGCTTCGGCTCTTGGCTGTCAGTGTGACGTGGGTAAAAAACACAGGGAGTGGTCTCAAAAGAAGCCCCTCCCCTGGTAGGAGGTGGAAGTTAGGGTTAAATCCCTATGGATGTGCCCCCTGTTGGATTCCCAGGAGGGCATCTGGGACTTCTGAGTGTGGGGTGACACAAATAGCCCACCATGTCCCACCCAGCCTCCATAGCATTGACCCCTACAAGTCAGTGATACCAAAGTGTCCCTTGTGACAAAAGTAAAGACTGAGACAGTCAGGGTCTTGTGTTGGTGTTGATTGTTAAACTGTGCTTTGTGTTATAAAAGGGGCATTGAATTAGGAAGACTAGATTTGAAGAAAACAGCAGGAATGTTACATATCTTGCTTCTTATCAGAGGGGCGGCATTTTAGGAATTTACCAACTAGTTATGTCAGGAGAAGGCATACACCAGCAGATTGTGTTAGCTCTCAGGATGGGTGTCCCCGAAATGCCAGCAAATAATTTGAGGTCTTCATTACAATTCATCTTTTATTTCCCAACTCAAATGTCCACTGAACCCCCTTGATTATTCCACACCCTCCCACCATGGAAACAGTTCTGGCATGGAAGTACAGCCGGACACCTCTACAACCTTGAATCACTTCTACTCCTCATGGTGTTATGGGTCCCTGTGGGCAGTCTGGGAAAAGTCCTCCTGTTTGATTGTCCCCAACTCCTAGGTGCCTCAGGTGGCACCTAGTGTGTGAGAGCCACACAATACCTGTTCATTGAATGAATGAATGACTTCCCAGATTGCTCTCTCTCAAGAAGAGCAGCCTTAGCTTCAACGGCTGGGCTGAAGAGAGCAGTAAACCCACAACAATCAGCCCAATCTGTGAGGACTGTCCATACACATATGCACCATTTGGGAAGAATCCATGATTTTTATCAGATTTTCAGAGGGATTCCGTTTTCAAAAGAGTTAAGAACCATAGCTTCAGGATTGTCTGGGGATGGTCAGGTGAGGTGATCCCTGTAAGAGAGCTTTGGATTTCCATCTGGGGAAATGTTTGGTGTTGACCTTCTGGAAGTTGGCAGATAGGTGACATTTCTACTATGTCCCTCTCCAAGTCTCACTCAACAGTAATGCCATCCATCTTAAGGACGTATTGAGTGTCAGACTTTGCTGACATTACAAACAAAGAACCCAAGGCTCAAAGAGGAAGGAGAATTGAGGTCACAGAGGTAGTAGGTGCAGGTGTGGAGTCCTTATAGCACTTCTGGGGTGGCTTATGGGACACAGACAAGGAGGACTTCAGTAGTGTCCCTGGAGTAATATGGCTTCCAATGAGGAACCCCCAGAGTCCCACGTATATAAGTATAATTGACCAAATCAGAAGCCAAGGCTCTGGAAATCTGGCTGGAACACTCCTTCTCTAGTTTCTAGCCTTATGTGTGTGTGTGTGTGTGTGTGTGTGTGTGTGTGTGTGTGTGTAACAAGAACTAGACAGATTAGTGGGTAGATGGATGGGTAGATGGATGGATGGTCGGACAGACTGAACACTGAATGGAGTGGGGAGAGGAAAGGACCCTTGCCCTTAGCTTCTTCTCGATATTTATTTTCCCCTTCAGAGGTGTCACAGACTGTCACCCAGATACACACTGACTTAGAGAACAATACATTCAGACAAGAATATATGTTCTATTAGGAGTTGAGTTGTATTCCCCTCCCCCAAATATACTAAAAGCCTAACCCTCAAAACTTCCAAACTATCATTCGATTTGGCAATAGGTTCATTGTAGACATGATCAGTTAAGATGAGGTCATACTAGAATAGGTGAACTCCTAACCAGTATGACTGATGTCCTTATAAAAAGGGGAAATTTACACACACACACACACACACACAATGCCATATGAAGGTGAAGGCAGAGATCTATATACAAATAAACACCCAAGATTGCCAACAAACCATCAGCAGCGAGGAGAGAGGTGAGGAATGAGTCTCTCCTCACAGCCCTCAGAAGGAGCCAAACCTGCCACACCTTGACCTTGGCCCTCTAGGCTGCAGAACTGTGAGACCACACACTTCTGCTGTTGAAGCCCTCCCAGCTTGTGGTACTGTTACAGCAGCCCAAACAAACACACTCTCTTCCTATGAAAGAAGTGTGAAAAGATGCATGTGAGCTGAACTCTCCCTCTGCCCCATGTGCCACATTCCAACCCCTAACTCCTTTGGTCCCCTGCAGAATAGGGACATACAAGGCAGGCAGCACCAGCTTGGTCACGGCAGGAAAGCCAGCATGCATGAACTGACTTGGCCCAGCTCATGCCTTGGTTTCCATCAGTCTTTTCTTAAATTTTGGACACTGCTTCTGAAATCAACCCACTGCTTATTTGGTTGTTTATTTCCCAGGGATAATTGACCAAATCAGAAGCCAAGGCTCTGGAAATCTGGCTGGAACACTCCTTCTCCAGTTTCTAGCCTTATGATTTGAGCTCCAACTATGACCCAGGAATACCAGGCTCAGGGCAAGGCTCCCTGAGAGGGGGGCAAAGAGGCCTGAGGACAGATGACCCTGACCACAAGGACCTGAAGTCCAGCCCAAAGGACAATACAGAAGGGTGCCACACTGTACAAGGTCTACATAATGACAACGGGTGGGAGTGCCTGAGAAGTCATGGCAACGACCAAATGCAAGACACTAGAGCCAGGTGATGAGTTTGGAGAAGGAAGGAGGAGGTTTGGGGAAGTTGAGAAGACGAAAACATAAATGTGCAGTAACTTGAGATTCAGGCTTTGTCCAAGTCAAGGGGAATTGAAACTCAATTGTTATCGGATCGCAGCTACATTTAGAGCTGGAGTTATAAGTGGGTTTGAAACCTGGCCAAATTGCCTATCTTTTTGGCCTAAAACTCTGGGTCTATCTGAAGCCAAAAACACAGCATTTCAAAACAGAGGAACCAAAAGCAGAGCCATCAACTGGGTTGGGCCCTTCCTTATGGTTAATGTGCCCCGGTCCCAAAGGAGAAGGTCTTCCTCCCATTGAAGGTGCTTCATTGACATTCTCTTTTCACTTTGTTCACCTTCACTTTGCCCAAGGACTAAGCCATATACAGTGTGCAGCACCAAGCCCCGTCCTGCAGGATGGGGCTACAGAACGGGCCAGCACAGATGTGAGAGAGAAAGTTCCCTAGGCAGCGGCTGACAGTCCTTGTCCAACTCATAGCTGTCAGAATTTATCCCCAAGATGATCAAATCTTTAGTGAACCCATGAAATCTAGCCATGGAGGACATGCTCTCCAGAGGATTCCACCGCCACTGACATTCTAATTCTCAGTCCCGGTGAGTTTGATTTGACCTGAAGGAAGCTGCAGACTCCTTGGAGGTGCTGGCGGGGGTGGAGAGCACTGCGACTCCAGCGCTGGCTGGGAGGAGATGACAGAGGGCAGCTGTGCAGGTGATATGATGTGGTCTTCCACCAGGTTCTCCCTGACCCCTAGAAGTGGAGACCTAGGGGGTCCTCCCAAAGGCAGGTGTCTCTCTCTTCTACTTCAGCATCCTTCAGGAACACCAAGCAACCAAGGAAAGTAGAGCAGAGAAGATCAGATGTAGCAGATCAAATGTAGCAGCTAAATGATTAAGAGCTTGGAGACGGCTGAAGGCCCAGGACTCAGAGTGCTGGTCAGTATGCTGCAGGCAGCTTTCCAGGGTAGCCCACAAGTTCAGGTTCACACCTGGATTCTGTCAGTTCGCCATGGGTGTATGAGGAGTCAGGTCAGGTTAGGACAGATCAAAGGGAATGCCAATGTGCCCTCGTATGGTAGGGCAGCTGGCTTGGCCACTTCTTCCCAGGGGGTAGGTCTACTCAGAAATCAAATCCCCAGGTTCTTGAGTAAGCAGAGGGTTAGGGTTAAGGTCAGAGTTAGGGTTAGAGTTAGGGTTAGGGTTAGGTTAACAAGTTGGTTTTCTCTCTCTCTCTCTCTCTCTCTCTCTCTCTCTCTCTCTCTCTCTCTCTCCTTCTTGCTGCATCCTCAGTGGTGAAAAGGCTCAAGTTTCTGTTCTAAGAAAACTAGCACCTTCCTCTGGAACCAGACGCCCACTCATTGGGTATTCTACATCCTCTCTAAGGAGGGAGACACGTGTGAAATGAGGTGACAGGTGTACGAAATGGGTCAGCTCTGAGTTCTGTGTCCATCACTGCTACTCTCTTCTGCACAGGCTCTCAGACCCTAGATGAGAGCTTCCCTTGTCCCATTTAGAAAGTAGAACAGCATCACGATGGATTGCTAAAAGTCCAGTACAATCTACGTCGAAGAACCAACGCCTCATCTTTTCAAGCTGCTGTCTCCCCTCCCATCTAACTTGGAGTCTCAGCAGAAACTCAAAAACAACAGGGATAGCATGATCGAGCTCTCTCTCACATGCAGCGAAAGCACCAAGGGTTCAGTGTCATGTTTTGTCATCTTGCACTAAACTATGTGTGGTAATGACCTAAAATCTCAGCAGCATGAAGCATCGAGACTCAGTTCTTACTCACAGTTTATGTGCCTGTTGGTCTGGCTCCACTCCATGTGGCTTTATTCACGAGAGCCCAGGATAAAGGAGTAGTTTCATCTGGGACACGCTGTACCTGCAGCAGAGGGAAGATTGCAGCGATCAAGCTGGGAAATGGCTTTTGAAGGTTTTGACTCAGGCAGAATGTGCACCACTTCCCACTATATTCCATTGGCTGAATTAAATCATCCAGGAATGGAGCCAGGAAGTAAGTTCCCACCTCACTGTGTGCCTCACGACACAGGTAGGGATGTACAGTCCTCCTACAGACAAGTGGCAAACAGTTGGGAACAATAAGATCATTTACCACAAGTAATCTTTTAATAATTTCCAAAAGGAATCATCATTTTTCAACAACACTCCTAAAGAGCAAGAAGTAAAATCAAGAATCAATAAATGGGATGGCATCAAACTAAAAAGCTTTTTCACAGTGAAGGAGACAATCAAGGATATGAAGAGAGAGCCTGCAGAGTGGGAGAAAATCTTTGCCACCTGCACCTCAGATAGAGCATTAATCTCTAGTATTTATAAAGAACTCAAAAAAACTTAACACCCCAAATAAATAAATAACCCAATCAATAAATGGGCAAAGGAACTGAACAGGCATTTCACAGAAGAAGAAATATAAATGGTCAACAAATGTATGAAAAAAATGTTCAACATCCCTAGCAATTAGAGAAATGCAAATTAAAACTACACTGAGAGTTCATCTCACTCCAGTCAGATTGGCAATTATCAAGAATACAAGTAACAGTAAATGTTGGCAAGGATGTGGGGAGGGAAGTATACTCATACATTGCTGGTGGAACTACAAATTGGTGCAACTACTCTGGAAAACAGTATGGAGATTCCTAACAAAACTTGGAATGGAACCACCATTTGAGCCCAGGATAAAGGAGTAGTTCCACCTGGGACACACTGTGCTTATAGCAGAGGAAAAATTGCAGTGGCCACTGAGGAGTGGCATTTATCCCACTCCTCAGTTTATACCCAAAGGACTTAAAATCAGTATACTACAATGATACAGCCACATTAATGTTTATAGCAATTCAATTAGCAAAACTAAAGTTATGAAACCAACCTAGGTGCCCTTCAAAAGATGAATGGATAAAGAAAATGTGGTATATATAAACAATGGAATATTACTCAGCCATAAAGAAGAATGAAATTATGGCATCTGCTAGTAAATGCATGGAACTGGAGATTATTATGCTAAGTGAAATAAGCCAATCCCAAAAAACCAAAGTCTGAATGTTCTCTCTGATATGTGGATGTCAACACACAATAAGGGGTGGGGGAAAGGGAAAAATAGAAGTTCACTAGATTAGACAAAAGGGAATGAAAGGAAGTGAGGGGGGATGGGAATAGGAAAGACAATGGAATGAATTGAACAGAACTTTCCTAAGTTCATATATGAATAAATGACCAGTGTAACTTCACACCATGTACAGCCACAGGAATAGGAAGTTATACTCCGTGTATGTCAAAATAAATATGCTGTCATGTATATCTAAAAAGAACAAATTTTTAAAAATCCTCATTTCATCTGAGCCTATTTAATTAAATGAGATAAGCTATAGTTTCTCTTAAAATAATCACACGTGTGTCTACTTCCAACATTCTAAAGTGGTTCTAATTTCTGATTTATATCTGAGAGTGGAGTCTTGAGAAAGCTTTCAAGATGGACAGTCACATGTGTGTTGTCTTGTATTTCCAAAAATAACATTTCTCATCTTGTCCCTAAGTTCTTGGACCTACATGCCGCTCAACTCTTAAAGTGGCATTTAGTTTAGGAAAGAGAAAGTAGGAGAAGGGGTTTTAGATGGTGCCCCCTTCTGACCAGTCACACAGTAGGTGCTCATCTGGTCACTGAGTGAGTGAATGAAGAAGGGAATGGATCGTGGTTAACTTTTGGGCAAGTCCCTAGAGGATCTGGTGACGAGGAGACTCAGGCTCTGATTTCAACAGGAAGAATTTTCCATGTTTGAGCAAACTTTCTTCTTTGAAGGTGTTTGAGGTGGCCTGTGTGACTGTCACCTCCTGGTTGTTGTTCACATCCTTGTGTGACCCCACCCCTTGAGTGTGGGACCTGCAACTTGCTTCTAACCAGTAGAACATGATGAACATGGCAGGAGTTGTGATTCCACGTATGTGGTACACGATTCCACTGCGTAAGACTGTCGCACCACCTGCTTCCCTGGCTTCAGAGAAGCAAGCTGCCATGCTGTGGGCTGCCTCACTGGAAGGGCCATGGAGCAAGGAGCCCAGGGTGGCCCTAGGAACTGAGGGCGGAGTCCACGGACAGCCAGCAGGAAACAGCAACTGGCCCTGCTACAGCTGCAAGGAACCGAACTGCACTGGTGAAAGCAACCTTCCCCAGACGAGCCTCGAATGAGACCAAGCCCCCGTTAACATTCTTGATTACAGCCTTGAGAGACATTGTGGAGAACCTACTCAGCCAGCCCCAGACCCCTGAGCCACAGAACCTGAGATGATAAGTGCATGGTGATTTATTATGCAGCGATAAAAAATGAATGCAGCACTTAATCTTTGCAAGATTCTCCCCACAGGGTTGTGGAGAAGATATCAACCACCTGTCCACCAGAAGGCTGCACTCGGGGCAGAATGACTTCACCTGAAGCCACACAGCTTGCCGGTGTCACAGCCAGGATGAGAATCCCCCTTTCCCACCTTCTTGCTCAGTGATTTGTCAACACTGGAGGAGCTCCCTGTTTGGGGTGGTGTGAGTCTCTGTCTCTGCTAAGGATCCTGGAACCTTCTGACGGAGGACTAGTCACCCAGCAGAGGGGGATGCTCCGCTGGGGCATTTAGCCTGCTGAGCCTGGGAACAGAAGACTCCACCTAACCCAGCTCTGGTTCTGAGCTCTCTCCCTCCTCAGCCACAGGAGACTTAGTGGAAAACTACCAATTAACCATTCCCCAGAGCGCCCATGAGGTGCCTAATAAGGCTTAACAGTTAGGGCCCGAGCAGCTTTGATCTACCACAAATTCCTTAATCACCCCCAACAACTCCTCAGGATGACCTAGAAACTTCATTCAGAACCCCTCCTGAAGGACAGTGAGGATGGTGGCATCGGGAAGGTACACAGGAGCAGCCTGAGAAAAAAAAAGTGCATGTCATAGAGCAAAGGAGCCAGGATTGTCAGACCTTTTCTGAATAGAAACTGTCCATGGGGGAAGAGGTGAGCTCAGACCACCCCTGAGAAAGAGGGACTCCCAGCTCTGAAGATCAAGGACCTCCCTTTAATGCACAAGTAGTTAATGGTAGTTACGTTTTTCACATCAGTGAAGAAGAAAATTCTTAAAGATGAAAAACAATTTTAAAAATCAGTATCGTTTTTAATCAACAGGACCCACATCTGTCACGTACCTAAGCCCAATATCAATATTTCTCTGGTCTCAATCAAGACATCAGCTGGCTTATATTAGAGTCACCTTGTCAACTCACTGTACTGAATTGTAGGTCTTTGTCAATTAGAGGTTTGGTTGAACGATAAAAGTTTCTACCTTAAGTCTAGTCACACACCCAACTTGTTTTCGAATTTAATTTTGGTGCCCTTCTCCTGCCTTCTCTTTCCTAAACTAAACCCGAGCATCCCTTTACAATAAGCAGCCCAGCAGTTCAGAAATGCTTGAAATTAATATCCTGAATGGTAAAAAACAGGTAAGCTATCCCATCACAGATAAAAGAGAAAGATAATATCATTTCCAAAAGTCAGAAAAAAATTGTTTGTTAGGCACAAATGAAGCACTAACAATAAAAAAAAAAAATCAAGTCCATTTGGGAAGCCCCAGATTGTCATGATTGCAACTAGTCAGATTTGAAGAGAGAACTCATGCGCATCCCAGCTCTCTGACCTTGGCCATCATCTAAGTCCCAGTTCTCTCAAGTAGAGATGCTCGTTTTCTGCATAACAAGTTACCACAAGCCACAGCCTTGAGCAAACCCATTTATTATCTCACAGTTTCTGTAGGACAAAATCCAGGCGGGGTCCTCTGCTCAGGATTCACAAGGCTGAAGTCAAGGCGTGGGCCAGTCTGTGTCCTCTCGGGCCCTGAGGAAGAATCTGCTTTCCAAGCTCCATTCAGCTCCTAGCAGGGGTAGGCCGGGGTCTTCATTTTCTCTCTGGCTATTGGATTGGATGGCACTCAGCTTCCAAGGATGCCCTTAGCACCTTACCATATGGTTCCTTCCGTGGGCACTCCTCAACACTGCAGCTGACTTCTTCAGGCCAGCAGGAGAAAGAGGAAGTCCTGTATCTCACCTAACCATGGGACCAACTATCCTGTCCCCCTTTGCCTTATGACCTCACCTAATCACTGGAGTGGTGTTCCAGCATATGAATAGGTCCTTTCCACATATTCAAGAGAAAGGGTTGATTCATTAAGGCGTGTTGGAATTCTGCCTACCATGGAGATACCATTGCCTATACCTTAGGGTTACTGTGATGTTAAATAGACATTGTAAATAAATCTCTTAGCTCAAAAAGTCTCAGAAATGGCCATTATAATCCCCACCATCAAAATGTGTGGGAGAGAGAATAATTAACCCCAAAGATGCCCGCAGAACCTACGACTATGTCAAGCCACAAGGCAATGAAGTTTTCAGATGGAAACAAAGTTGTGAATCAACACCTTAAAATAGGAGCTGATCTGGAGTTAGCTCCTTGTGTAATCACAGGACCCTGCAGAAGAAGAGTCAAAACCAGAGGGATGGTGGCGTGAGAAGACTTGGCCCAGCTTTGTTGGCTTTGAAGATGGAAGAAGAGAGCCATGAGTCATGGATGATGGGTGGCCTCTGGAAACTGGAAGAGGCAAAGATGAATTTTTCTTTAGAGCCACCAGAAAGGAATGCAATCCTGCTGTCCCCTTGATTGTAGTTCAGTGAGACCCATTTCAGACTTCTGACCTCCAGAACCATAATGTGATAACTTGGGGTTGTTTCAAGCCACTATGCTTGTAGAAGTTCGTTACAGCAGCTATAGAAAGCTGATACAATATCTTATCAGTTGTGTTGGGTCTAAAGATTAAGTCCACGGCATTTGAGGTGCATATCGATCATTTGTAAAAGCTGATTGAGAAACTTTGAAGTGGAAAGTCCAAAGTGGAGTAGGCGACAGTCTCTCTGTGTCCAGTCTGCTTGGCTGGAGTGTACACATGGTGTGAGGCCTGCAGAGGACAAAGACAAACAGATGGAGCACAGATGTGAAGGAGAGTGGCGTGTTCCACACAGAACAGTGGAGAAACCAGAAGCATGTGGCTGGGGGCTGCCGTGCTTATTGGGAAATACCAGATGGACTGTCTTTGGGAAGAAGACTTAGAAACATTGAGCAGCAACTGGATGGAAGCTACTAGAGCCCAGCACTCAGTTCAGTATCAGTAATTGCTTTCTGGATTATGTCAGTTAAGACTAGATTGAACTGTGAATATCAGAGCCCAACGAACGGTGGCTTAAAAGATGAGCATCTTCTGTTGTGGCCAATGCCTTCTGGAGGGGATCATTCAGGGCTGTTTTGATAGCCCCATGATGTCATGGATCTGGGCTCCTTCTCCCTCGTGAGCTGCCTCCAGGAGATTGACGGTGTCATCCTCGTGGTCCATGCTGAAGCAACAGCACATCCACATGCAAGCCTGCAGCAGGGAAAGAGGGACAGCCTATAAGTTCACATCCCAGTAACTGCATGTATCCCTTCTGCTTTCATCCCAACCACAAGAACTAAGTCACGCCCTCACCTGGCTGCCAAGGAAACTGGGAAACGTTTATTCTGGGGGGCTTTGAAACTTAATCAAAACTTGGAGATTCTATTACCCTGGGAGAGGAAGGGAGAACAGACTGGGGGCAACCAGCTGGCTCTGCAGCGGTGGCTGGGTGATTTCGGAGGTGGGGATTTTCCTCTCTGAGGGATCTGTACTCCTTTAGCACTTCAATAGCTAAATTTCTTTAGATGATTTCGTTCTGAGGATCAAAACTTTATCCCATGGAACCTTCTGGTGGATCTATCAACAGGCTCTTCCACAGCCAAGAGTGCTATCATTCACTCTAACTCCAGCCTCAGGGACAGACTGACTCCATTGATCCCATTGAACCACCCAGTTCTTGCCCTTTCTCAGACCACTTCTAAGTCTTTCTTTTGTCTTTCCAAAAATAAAAACAGAACAAAACTCCCTTTCTGCTTAGATCAGTTAGAGGAGGTTTCTGTTGCTTGCAACCTACAAGCCTGCCTACTTGAATCTTTAAGCAGATACCAAAAACCTCTTGGTAGAACTGGAAGCAATCTGATTGCAGCACAATATATATCTTAGTATTGCATTGGATAATCAGACAGCAAAACACTAAGTTAGATAACTTAAGCTGGATTTATATTGCTATCACTAAGGTACTTGGGGATAAGCAATCCAGAATTGGTATAAGACACACTGATCCCATTAAGAGTATTGGCAAACTTTCTCTGAAAAGGCCAGATTGCAAATAGCGGAGGTTTTGGGGACTGCATCACCTCTGTTACAACTAATCCATCTGTTGTTGAAGTACAAAGTAGAAAGAGATAATACATAAAGAATTGGGCATGATTGTGTTCCAATAAAACTTTATTGACAAAAAACAGATGTCAAGCTGTATCTGACCTGTCTGGGTCCTGTTTTGCTGACTCCTACCATGAAAGACTCTTCTTGCTCGTCCCACTCTGCCTTCGCCCATGGCTTCCGTTATTCTTGTCCTGTCATTGGTACAGGAGGCTACTCCACCTCTAGCATCCTTTTCTTGTAGAGGGTCTTGCTAGATCCAACCCAATGACGTCCACCTGCATCTTATTGGCCCAAACCATACCTCATGATCATTTCTACCAGCCACAAAAAGGGTGGGGGGAGATATGTAGGTTTTAGAAGGATACTAAGTAAACCATGTTTTATGGGGAGATGAAAGGAGAGAGGGAAGGAGGAGGGATATGGATTTGGATACACAGTGGGGAAAGAGCTGAGTGTTCCACAGGCTGAGACTATGTCTGGTTCGCTCTGATGTCCCCACACCCAGCATGGCGGATGGTAAAAATCTTCACAATGAACTAACTGGTTTCCATTCACTTGCTTATTTAACCCTAAAAAGAACCAGGGCGACATCAGTACCATTATTTTTTCAGGTTTACAAATCATGGAGATTGAAGTTAAGCCACTTGCCCAAGGTCACTGATAGGAAGTGAATGGCTGGGATTCAAACCTGAATCTGTCTGACTTCGAGCCAGCTCTCAAAGCCGCTGGATGGCCAAGACATGTTTATGGAAAGACTGAGGCTGAAGCAGCCCTTGGCAGCCCTTCCGCCCTGATGGCTGCGATAGCTACTGTTGCTTACACAAACTGAAATAAGCCTCCCTGTGGCTTCCTTCTCATACCCAGGACCAGGCTCCAATTACTGTCCTTTCCAATTTTTTCTTTCCCCAGTTATGCTGACCATGTTTTCTGAAAGAAAAATCAGGACACATTTGTCTGGCACTAGCCTGACACGTGGTCTCCCAACACAGCAGGGTGTTTGAAATAAAGACTTTCCTGGAAATTCTGGGATACAGAGTGGCCACCCCAGGGTGCCTCTGGCCAGAGAATGTGGGCTCCTCCCAGCCCAGGCACAGGAGCGGGGCCTCTGCCTCCCCCTCTCATGTTCATTTAAGTCCAAGAAGATGCCGGGTAGCTGAAGGCATTTGAGACATTACAGAACCTACAGACTTTTGTTACCTCAGAACAAAACGTTAGCAATCAGAAACCTGGAAAACTTAGGTCTAGAAGATGAGACTCTGTCTCACTGAGGCAAAGGTTCTGAGAATCAGAGACTAGAACATCAAAATTACCATTTGGATTCAAGTTTGACACCCAGACCAGGGTTCTCTCAAGGGTAGGGAAGGAAACCCACAGAATCCAGTGAAACTGGCTGGAATGGCCTGCTGGTTGGGATTTGCTCAGCTTGCTGACCCTGGGTGTAGAGTGAGGAGGGAGCATGGACACTTCCCTTGCTCTGCCAGTGTCCTCTTCCTCTTTGGAGACAAGCCCTCTTCTGCTTCAGTACGTCTCTGAGCCACCTCCATATTGTCCTGTGAAGCCAAGTCTCCTCCTGGAAGTTCCCTGCACACCTCTCTCTCAAAAAGCCCTTCTCATGGGCTGGGGTTGTAGCTCAGTGGTAAAGCACTTGTTTGGCACATGTGAGGTACTGGGTTCAACCCTCAGCACCACATAAAAATAGATAAAATAAAGGTATTGTGTCCATCTACAACTAAAAAGAAAAAAATTAAAACAAGAAAAACAACAAAAAGTCCTTCTCATATTCTTAGCTGCACTTACACCTAATTTATGGCTGGGAGAAACAGTCACAAGAGGCTAAATGGTACCCCATAGTCGTCCAGAGGAAAGGGCTGGACGTACTTCCCCACTCATGGGGCTGCTGGTCTCCCTGACCCCACCCAGAGCTAAATGAGAAGGTTTTGTAAACAGAGCAGGAGTTGTGAGGGTGGTGTGGGGACTCACAGGGATCACCACAACCCCACACGCTTAGACTGAGCAATGACAGTTTAATCCAGGCCTCGACCCTTCCCCAGCCCCTCTCATCACACCCCAACTCAGACATGCGACTGCCCACAATGCTCCTTCATGCAGAATGATCTCCCTAGGAAATAGGATCCTTGAGGAAAAGGGCCATGTTGGGTGATCCAAAGAGCACTGTTTCCAACTGCAAATGGGAAAAGATTGTTGTTCTCCTAGAACTGCCAGGAGGATTCGAGGTGAAGAGGTAATCAGAGTGCCTCGAACCACGCCATGCATGCAGGAGCTGAGGGGCAGAAACATGGAGGAGCTGAAGGGCTCTGGACATCTGTACACATATAAAAGGACAGTCCAGGGAGTGGGGACCAGGTCTCCATGGAGAGGGTTTGTTTCCAGGCTATCTGTGGAGAGATAGAATTTCCCAATTCTATCTGTGGAGAGAGGCTGTATAGCAAGCGTGCAGTCTGAGCCTGTCCCCGGACCAAATCCCAGCTCTGCCACATACTAGCAAGACAGCAAACCTCTCTGTGCTCTGCTACTTTGCAGGTCACTTCCCTCAACTGTGAAATGGGCTAATGGGATTGATGGGATGTGGGGTATAAATTGCTTAGCAGGACTCCTGACTCCTGGTGAAAACTGAGGAACCGCTTACCACTGTCACTCAAACCAAAGTTAACAGCCACCTTTTTGGAAGCACTGACAACGTGACCAGTACAGAGTCGGGTACAACCGTCGTCTTCAATCCTCACACAGCTCCACCATCTGACCACAGAGATGGAGGCTCAGGGAAGCAGGATGACTTGCCCAAGGCCGTCTAGGTGGAAAGAGACTGGGCTGGGATCGGACCTCCAGGGGTCTGGCATCAGCAGCAGAAGCTAGGGCACAAGATTTTACGGTCACTCTCGGGAGGTCAGTGGAAACCAGAATCCCTCCGTCCAAGTTCATCTGCTTCCACCATCTGTTTCTTGCCTCTCTACCAGTAAAATGATACAGAGAGACAACTCCCCAGCACTTTGGGATTAAAACAATAATTTTTTTTAAAGCTGGTCAAAGATGGATTGAAACATCAGGCAGGTTCTCAGATTTTCCTCCTAGCCTGGCCACATCACTGCCTCACGGGGGCTTTCTGAAAGCCTCATTCTCATGGCTGGGGCAAGGACTCTGGCTCCCAAATATGCCTCTTCTGTCCTCAGGAGCTGGGCCTGCCCTGCCCTGTCCACCCTGTGTCTCCTTCTCTCTGCCCTGCTCTGTCCCCACCCTGTAAATCCTTGGGCAGAAACCTGAGTCTGTAGGGCCACTTGATCAAATTCCACTTGTGAGTTGTGTGAGTAACCTCCTTCTGTTAGTATCCCCAAGAGCTTTCCCGGGAGCAGGTGTGCACTTCTCCTCTTCTTCCTTGGTTCATCACCCCTGCCCCCCTGTTCACACTTCTCTTTCTCCACTGATGAATGACACCTAACAGTCCCTAAGTTCACTCCTCTACAACCAACTCCCAGAAGCCCTAGTGCAAGGCCAAATTTGAGCACCTGCCCTCTGCAGAGGTCTCACACCTTGCCTATCCTTAGCCCTGCTGGAATGCCTGGTAGGTCATTTTAATTAGGCGATGGTGGCCTGCAGCCAGGGCTTTGAAGGGAACAATGTAGCCACATCCCATTCCCTTTTCTGCTCTCAGTCACCCCTTTTCCCAAAGAGAGACCCCCTCCTCTGTTATCGGCAACCCCCAGCATGGCAGCCTGCCCCCAGCAGATGGCCCATAGCTTGCGTTTATTCTCAGGACCCAGTCAGCACCTCCGAGGAGAACCCAGTGAATGGAAATCAGCAAACCACAGGCAGAGAGGGCCATCCAACATGGAGCTGACCCTTTAGCAGGTCCCTTGTCACCACAGGATCTACAAGTCCAGGAGAGGAACGATCAGAGGTTCCAACCTCAACCCACAACCCAGAATCCCACACAGGCCCAACTCCTCCAGAGACACAGATGCTTAGCCCTAGGAGGGGCTCAGGCACATAAATCTTCTTGCCACCTCCAGGCATGTTTGAGAACCACTGGGCCAGACCATCTTCATTACAGGTTTTTGAGGGGCTGGCGTGAGGAGTCAATGGTTAAATATTGCTCAGTTAAACTAGCATCTGTTAGCAGACTCACTGTTGCAAAAACTTGAACAAAGGCTTGTGAAGAGGAACAAGGCATGACTGTGGCCCTCTGAGGGCCACCTAGAGTGATCTACTGGAATAAGAAAATGATCTCTCGGCCATTCCAAACTTGACACCCAGGGTGCTTCACTGCACAACACCATGAACTTTAGGGGTGTCCCCAGAGGGTGCCACCAACATAGAATGGATGCATATAATGCCCCACATATGCCTCCTGGAGATACTGCGAGAGCCCACGTTATTCTACAGAAACCTAAACAGCAAAGGAGAAAAGAATGTTAGTTCACCCCGTAGCTGTAGCCAGCTTTATCTTACTTCTCTCATTCTAAAAAATGCGAGCTGCTTATTTTCTCCTACTAGATTGTTCTCCCATAGCATTATTACACTGAGGATGAACATATTTGTTGTCTGAACCAAGGTGCTCCTGAAATTAAAAGGAGGCACTATTAGGAGTTGCTCCAGGACACCAGGTGGGAGTCAGGACTGCCCCAGACAAGTAGGGCCTGTGGCTCCCCATTTAAGTTCTTTCTGTTCCCTCTCTGGACCCAGCACAAAACTTTGTACGTAAGCCCTGTTGAGAACTGTGGAGAATGTTAAATGTTCTCGTAGCCGATGGATTCACTTCCCTTTGTTGACTGAATCAAGCACAGAGACACTTGGAGAGTGTCCTACTTTTCAGCACCAAAGAAGGAAGCTGCCTCCTTAGGGTCTCTCAGTATTGGGTTAATTTTCCTGGTAAACAGAAAAGCCATGTTGTTCATTCCTTTATCCCTCACAGAACGTTAGAAAGTGGGGAGCCAAATGCCCCCTTCCCCTCCACTTGGAGGGCTTGTGGAGGGCTGCTAGGCCTTGTTCCTGATGTTGGGTTGTGTCGGGGGAGGTGGGAGCAGGATTTCCACTTCCTTTAAAACCTGGTGGAATAACAGGAGGTCACTGGCAGAAGGGTAAGTGGAAGATCTGTCCCACGCAGTCTGGGACCAGTGCACACCCTTGAATCAGTTGGGCAAGACAGTGAAGTTGTTGGAATCCAGGCCTTTCTACCTCTCTGAACTCAACAGTTTCTCCACACTCCGTCCTATAAACACTTCCTCCACTGGGTCTTCTCTCCCAGTCAAAGCTGCAGATATTTTCCTGTACCTGCCTCCATATTAAAGACTCCTGTCCTGTATGACCCTCCCTTCATCATGATCCTCCTAGCAAAAGCCTGCCTGGGTTTCCGTGGCTGCCGATGGCTACAGTAGCTTGGCCCTATCTCTTCGGTCATTTCTTTTTTGACAGGAGCCTTCTTGTCCCTAACACATGTCTCCTACAAGGAGAGCTTCTATTTCAGGCCAAAGGGTAGTTGGGCATTTTGAAACTCTTAAAATTACATCCTATATAAGTGGACACTTCTCCGCTGACCCACAAAAACTGTGAGGAGAGACGCCAAACCCATCGGTAGCTGAAAAGTGGTGCTCTGGGACACTGAGTCGTGTTCCTTGGTTTTGTCTGTGACTTGCTCACAGCCCAGAGTCTTGAAAATGGACCCACTGTGATCCCTGTGGCTGGTCTGTGTGGTTGTTCCCACCACAGAGCCCATCTGCACACAGCATGGAGCCGCACAAGGGGACAGACACCAGGCAGGGACCTGGAGGGTCTCCTGGGGAGATGGGGGATTGGAGCACATGGCTGTTTGCAGGTATCATGTTCCCTGGGAAGTCTAAAAAGGAGAGGGGAGAGGAGAAGCAGCGGAAATGGCCAAGTGTCTCCCAAAGCTGGAGGCTGGGGTGGGGGGGACTCTTCTTGTTTTCATTGGCTTTCCTCACAGCTGTTTTTGTTTTGTCCAGTGTACTGGAATTAGAATGCTGATTGGAATTCAAGTCTCAGTTTGAGGCTTCAAACAGGACTTTCTCTCTCTCTAATGAGGGGACTGCATCCCATTAGCTACACAGCAAGGAACACGTGGTGACCACTTGCCCAGGTGGACTGCAGAGCCCCGTGACCAGCACAGGTGCACTGAGGACCTCCATCTCTCTGCTTGAGTTGATGCATCCAGGACCAGGTAGTTCCTGTCCCTGGCCCTCCCAAGAGCTCTCGTTCCCAGACCCTGGGAGGACCGCCCTGCCCCCCTGGCACAAGACCCACTCAGCCCATCTCTGAGTGCCTCCTCTTTCCTGCCTCATCCCTTCCCCCAGAGCCAGGGGACTTCCTGGACACTGTTCCATCGCTCAGACCTTTTTTACAGGGAGAGCTAACATTTGTTGAGCACCTAGAGGTCCTAGACACTCTGCCAACCACCATCACATTTAATCTCCATGACCCAAACACAAAAAGGGATCTTTCTGGTCGCCCAGATGGCCCTTGTGAGAGTGGGCTTTTGTCCCCACTCTCCTATTCTCAAAACTTCACTATTAACTTTGAAAACCCTTTGAGTCTAACACTCTGATAACCAAAAAGGTACCCTTGACACTCACAGATAGCCAAACTCCAGAAAGTGTCTTCAGAGACCCCAGGCACCAAGAATCCTGAGCTTCTATCTTCACACTCTCTTGAAGTTCTCTTTTCACCCAAAACAAAGTACTGAGGTGCACCCACAAGGGGAGAACAGGGTGCACTCCCTGCATACAACCCACCCGCCCCCAAGCCCCACACAACAGTGTCTCAAACTTGAGTCTCAACTGATTTCCTTATTCCTAGTTACTTCTGGGAATGACCAAAGTTAGGAACTCCTTAGGCTCTACCCAGAACACCAAGGGCTGGCCAAGCGGAGGCCTCCTGCCTGTGCCTTCTGGGTCCAAAAATTTCCCAAAGCTCTACTCACAGTCCCCTCCCCATGGATCAGGCAGGCTGTCTGAGCCCAGGGTGCCACTCAAGGGCCTGGTGGGTCCCAATGTTGGGGGGGGTGGGGAATCTCAGATTTCTAATCTTGGGAAGGGGCTAAGCCATGGAAGACAGCTAGGGACCAGGAGCTGAAAACACAATGTCCTGGAGTAGGAAGAAGGATTCTCTTAGTCCTTGGGTAAGAGGAGAAGGTCTCTGAAAAAGCAAGAGAGGAAGGGAACAGAGAGGAGCATGGGTGGGCGTCCAGCAGCCACAGAGAGTGATGGCAATCTAATGACCTCTCAGTTGCCCTAAAAGACCCACAGCAAACTGGGCTTCACTGCCTGGCCTCAGTGCTGAGATGCCACCTCAAAGACCGTCACATGGCTTCTTTAAGTGGGCTTCTATTCCCTGATAATCTGCTCAGGGTTGGGTTGGTGCCCAAGGCCCAAGGGTGTATCCCCTGAGCTGCTGCCCCAGCTGTGGGGCTGGCTTGGGCTGCCACTCTGAGCCAGGCAGCTGGGGGCTTTCAGGGGCAGAGACGCATCCCAGCACAGCAGCTCCCTTCCCCCAGACCCCTGCTGCAGGGCCCTGTCTGCAGGCCTGTACTCTGCCTCCCTCTCCTGATGGGCTCCCAGGTCTCCAACACCAGCCCGAGTTCTACCCCCTTTTCTGTGCAGTTCAGTCCTGGCTTTGAATTTTTCAACATTTTTTTTCTTCATTATGACAGCACTTGTCTTCTGATCATAAAAAAACAGGACATAGACCCCCTCTGCGAGAGCCACAAGGAGAGCCTCTGGGGTCCTGGTAAATGTTCTCTTATGCATGTTTATGCTTTTCTATGTTTATGTCATTTCTTGCAATAAAAAGAATACCCAAAACCCAAGACAGCAGCCCAGGCTGTCTCTGCAGGGAGCAGGAGGTGACGCAGGATGGAAAGAGACCACGTGGAGAAGCCCACTCATCTTGCCCTGTCCCGCCCCTGCTGCACCTGCTCCTGGGCCTGGGAACATGCAGATGACCTCTCCTGCTGCTGCTCCATCCCACCTGCCTCGCTCCCCTCCTAGTTTCTCTTCCTCCCCTCCTGCCCACAGGCCTCCCCACAAACCCTCAGCCCTCCGAAGGCCCCCTTCTTCTTTCTATCTTTGTCTGAGGTTGCTAACTTTCTGTTCTGGATATTCACATGGTGTCCCCTCTCCCCACCTCCAAGGCCCCTTCCCTGGTCTCTTTTTCTAGGTGTTAGTGACAGACCTTCTCGTTCCCCAAACCCCAACCCAAATGCTATGCCAAGTCAATGTGGAGGAGAGTGAGCTTCTGCTCGGAGGGAGATGGGGGAGACGGGGCAGGGTCCCTAGTTGTTCATGTCATTATGAATAGCTAAACTTACTCTGGATTTGGAAATGTTCCCCATCACCTGACAACAGCTTTCCACACCGAAACAGGATGAAAACTAATGGAAAAGCAAATAGAAGCCTCCAGCCAATGGAAAAGTCAAAGTCAAGTTGCCCTGAATCTTGGCTAGGAAGACTCAACATTAGAACAGAAGAAAGGAAAGAAAAGATGTCACTCTTTTCTTGATTCAGGTTTTGATTTAATGACATTTCAATAAAAGGCTAACGTGTTTTTGAACTAGATTATCTGATTCTAAATTTCATATGGAAAAATAAATCATAGTCTAGATAACTCTGAAAAGAATAGAGAAATGAGGGGACCGACCCTGCCAGATATTGAAAAGAAACATTCTCACTGTTGTAAGGACTGACGACACTAGAACATAGACAAGTGAGCAGATGGCACACGGTGGAAAGATAGAAACGTGTATCACAATGCGCATGGAATTTCCAATCATTGGTTAAAAAAATGTTATTCCATAGATGATACTGGAATGTCTTGGTAGGAAACAAAATAAAATGTGGACTCACTCTATTAGAAGATTCAAAATTGATCAAAGAGTTAGATAAAATAAAACTATAAAAGTGACTAGGAAAAGATGTGGGAGAATTCTTTTAAGACCTCAGCTTAGATAAGGTCTAACTATAACAGAACATCCAAATTATAAATCTGACTTGATCTGTGAAAGTCAAAAACTTGTGCACGTCAATACGAGAGACAACAAAAAACACCCTAAGGAAAATATTCTTAAAAATCACATGAACATGTCAATGAGAAGAATGTTTTACAGCTTGTCTCTTGACAAAGAGATGATCTCCAGAATAAATTGAAAGATCCCTACAAATTCATAGGAAAAAGATTAATAACACTACAGAGACAGACCAAGGATGGCATGGATAATTGATATCAAAAGAGAACTATAAAAATATTTCTTAAGCATATGAAAATACATACAACCTTACTTATGATGTAAAATATGTGAATAAAAACTACTTCATTTTCTCCTGTCAAAATGTCAAGTCTGAAAATTTGAACACCAACCCATTTTTTTGATAAAACTACAGAAAAATGGTGCTCTAATACAGGGCTAGAGGAATAAAAATTGGCACAATAAACTCCCAGAGAGGGCAATTTTGTATCTATCAAAAAATGTAAAATGCAGCTGGGTGCCAGTGTGCATGCCAGTAATCCCAGAGGAAGGCTGAGGCAGGAGGACTGCAATTTCAAAGCCAGCCTCAGCAATAGTGAGGCATTGAGCAACTCACTCTATTAGAAAATTGAAAATTGAAATACATACAATGCTTTTATTTAGAGACCTTGTTTCTAAATAAAATACAAAGTAGAGCTGGAGTTGTGGCTCAGTGGTCAAGTGCTCCTGAGTTCAATCTCTTAGTACCAAAAAAAAAAAAAAAAAATTGTAAAATGCAGCTGGGCCCGGTGGCACTTCAGCTACTCGAGAGAATGAGGTAGGAGGATCACAAGTTCAAGGCTAGCCTGGGCAACTTAGCAAGACACTGTTTAAAATTTAAATAAAATAAACAGGACTGAGGATGTAGCTCAGTGGTAGAGTGCCCTGGGTTCAATTCCCAGTACCAGGGGAAAAAAAAATGTAAAAATGCATCTCTGACTCAGCAATTTCACTATTAGGAATTTATCCTTCAGATATATTTGGATATATGCAAAATGGCATATATGGATGTTCATTGTATTATTATTTATATTAGCAAAATGTTGGAGACAACCTAAATATCTATCAGCAGGAAACTAGTTAAATACCTCATGGTATATGCTTATATGGTGATAGAAAATCATACATCTATTAAAAGAGAGAGAATGATATTTATGTTCTTTGTTATTGTACAAAAATACTACCAAGATGTAGTCAATGAAAAAAGCAAGATGCAGTATACTGTGGCAGTCTTTATAAGAAAAACAAAGATATCCAGGCATAGTGGTGCATGCCTGTAGTCCAAGCAACTCAGGAGGCTGAAGCAGGAGAATCACAAGTTCTAGGCCAACCTGGACAACTTAGAAAAATCCTTTCTCGAAATTGAAAAAGAGAGAGAGTGAGAGAAAGAAAGAAAGAGAAGAAGAGAAGACAAGACTGGAGATGGAGTTCACTGGTAAAGTGCGTCCGGATCTAATCTCCAGTACACCCCACCCCCGCCCCAAAAGAAAAGCAAGAAAAAAAATACTGCATATCTCAGTTATCCTGCAAATTTACAAATAGAATCTAAATGAAAATAATACACTAATGTTAATAGTTGCTTGTAAGGCGAAATGAGAAGTGAACAGATGGGGGAGCATGTATATACCTTTAAATACTTTTTAATGTTTCAACCATATATATATATATATGTATGTGTATATAATCTATTTAAAACAGCACAGAAAGAGAAAAAGAGAAACGGCAGTTAAGTGGCTTAACCATAAAGGATGTGGCTGGTAAATAGGCAAGTCCCAAAGAGGAGCCCCAAACCAGCTTGAGCAATGCAGCCTGGCTGGAAAGGGGAGGCTTGGGGCTGTTCTCCATTCTGCTGCCGTGACTACTACCCAAAGATCGGCTGTTTCTTTGCTCCAGTCCAGAGCACACCTGGGACCAGGCCCGTGAGGCTCCACAGATACGCTGTATGATTCAGCCCTGGTGCTGGGGGCCTTACACAGGGCACCTCTTAACTCCAGAAGGTCTCAAATCCACCCTGAGGCTAGAGCTATGGAGGGACAGAATTGAGGCTGCCCTTAAAGTGCTTCCTTCTTGTGGGGCAAGGTGGTACCCTCCTGTAATCCCAGCTGCTAGGGAGGCTGAGGCAGGAGGATCCAGAGTTTAAATCCAGCTTCAGCAACTTAGCAAGGCCTAGGTAACTTCGTGAAACTCTGTCTCTAAATCAAAAATTTTAAAAGGGCTGGGGACGTGGCTCCGTGGTTAAGTTCCCCTGGGTTCGTTCCCCAGGACCAAAAAAAAAAAAAAAAAAGTGCTCTCTTCTTTCTCTCCTTCTGCTGCCAGTTCCACTCACTTGCTGACCTCACTCTCTAAACCAAGTTGGGTGGTCCCTTCTTCCTCCCTATTGCCACCTCTGAACTTTTGCTTGATATTCAATAGTCCCATCAGTTATATTCTACCTGCATGACCCTGGGCAACTCCCTGCTACAGTTCACTCCTCCATAAAATGGTAAAATAGAACATCATTGCTTTCCTAGGGTGATTATTTATTTGTTGGTTGGTTGGTTGGTTGGTTGGTACCAGGGATTGAACCCAGGAGTGCTTAGCCACTGAGCCACATCCCCAGCCCTTTTTATATTTTATTTAGAGACAGGTCTCCCTAAATTGCTTAGGGCCTCTCTAAGTTGCTGGGGCTGTCTTTGAACTCAAGATCCTCCTGCCTCAGCCTACCAAGCAGCTGGGATTACAGGTGTGTGTGGCCACCATGCCCAGCTCCTAGGGTGGTTATGAAAGTTGTGTCTCTCCACAACTCCTGGAGAGACACTGGTGCAAGGGGTTGAGGTAATCCAGGAGTCCATGCTACAAAAGCACAACAAACCTCCACGTCTCAGAGATTCAGCAGGATTCAGGCCTCGTGCTCACTTGGTGAGAAATGGGCCCAGGTTGGACAGCCTTCCCTTATCTTGCAGTGAAGCTGTGGGGACCTCGTGCTCTTCAGGGTAACCAGGGACTGCAGAGGACAGGATGTAAAAGGGGCTCTGGCTTTAATGCCTCAACCCACGAGTGACCCTTGACCAGAAGGAGCCTGGGCTCCACCTTTACTCTAGACAGGACGCTGTCCTTGGCTCCCCAGGACCCTCACCGGGTCAGCTCCAGCTGCTGCCCACCTTGCCATCCAGGAAATTCCTGCCTATCTTTGCTGTTCTGGGTCTGGGCGCAGTGGTGGCACAAGATACTAAAGATGGAGAAGGTCCTCGTCCCCGTCCCCTGACCGCATGTGCAAACCCCAGCTCATCCCTTGCCCAGCCCTCCAGCCCTCCCACTGTTCCACCTGGGGTAAGCCACCACCAGAGGAACCCAAGCAGACAGGTGTGTGCCATCAAGAACCAGAGGCAGTAGGAACAACACGGTGGTGACCAGGGCAGGAAGAAGACGCTGGTCTCTCTGACCTCTGACCTCCGACTTCCTGGCCTGTGGTGGCTATGATCACTCGGTGCTTACGTGGGACCATGTGCTAATAGTCCACATGGGGCCATCATATAATTATGTCACTTTCTTTTATCCACAAAACCCCAAGGGAGTCCCAGTAGGGGCAGAGGCCTGTGGCCTTTAGTGAGAACCCAGCCAGGGGAGCCTGGGGAGGTTTGGGGAAGGGGAAGGCCTTTCTCTGTCAAGGTCACTTTTACATTCTGAGGCCACTGTGGCAATGAGGGTGAAAAACAAGTCACCCATGTGTCAGGGAGATCAAGTGGAGGGAACTAAGGCACATCCCTTCCCGCACCCCCCTCTGACCCCACCCCAGCTCCAGTCCCCAGAATGGCCTGGGTGGAGAGGAAGGGAATGGGTGGGGCAGGCACACACCCCCTGCCTGGGCTCTGCAGCTTCTGGCTGCCCCGGGTGGGCAGCTGCAAGGGGCTGCTTCCTCCTGCAGACTGTCCTGGGCAAGCAGCAGTTTCTGCCACTGCCTGTGGGAGCAGTGCCCTCCTGCCCCATATTCCAGTCACCTTCCGAACCCACATCTGGAGACCCCCTTTCTTCTCACAGCCATGTGAAGTGGCTCCGATTTCCCCCAACAGGAACATGGGAGATGCAGCTTCACCCCCAAGTCTGGAGACTCCAGGGAGGTGCCTGTTCTCAGGGTCACCCCCTTGTGGCTGCTGTCTTTCTGGAGCAAAGTGCAGGCGGGAGAGTTGTCCCCTGAGAGCCTGCTGACACCTTGAGTGCAGCCTTCTGACCTGCAGAACCATGGAGAACAAATGTCTGGTTTTGTTTTTTTGTTTTTTTGAAAGATATTTTTAGTTGTAGATGGACATCACTTTATTTATTCATTTATTTATATGCAGCGCTGAGGGTCAAACCCAGTGACTCACACACGCTAGGCAAGTGCTCCACCACTGAGCCACAACCCCAGCCCCATGTCCATTGTTTAAGACACCCAATTTGTGGTAATTTGATATGGCAGCCCTGAGAAATGAATAGATGACTCAAACAGTCCCTGGCACATAGTAAGTGTTCAATAAATATTAGCAACAATTATTATTGGATATATTATTAGATCTAATTATTTTCCAAATCTAACTTTTCATTAAAAATAATAATTACAGGGAAAAAAAATCAGCACATTTTGCTAAACCAAAGAGACATCCTCTCACCCTTAGCTGTATAAAATACCTCCTGAAACTTTGAAGTTACTTTCTTTTAAGAGCAAATCCTGAGACTGGCTTCCTGTCCTCACCACCAGTGTTGGGTGGACTCTTTCTTGTCACTCTCCAAAACACTCCAGTCCATCCCTTTGGAACCTGAACTCTGGGTCTGAGTGGTTTCCAATGACTTGTCAATTCCCCAACCCCTTGCTCCTGCCAAATGAGGGGACTCATTACTTAACCATAGTTCCCTAAATCTTCCCCAGCCCCTTGCCTGTGCCCACTGTATTTCTGGAGCCTGAAATCACCCCCCACCCCATTTCCATGGGTCCAAACATTGCCCACCTTTCAAGAGCCCACATAGACCCCGTCCCTCTGCAAACCCTCCTGGTCAGGGGAGAATATGACCTCTCTTGCCTGCTGCACCTCTGCGGGCACTCCTAACCTTCTAGTAGGATGCCAACTTCCACAGCTGATCCCACTTCTGCAGCCTGGGTTGATGCCAGCAAATCACTCCTCGATGGCTCTTCAGAAAAGTGGGACTGATCATTTCTTATGCTGTGAAAGGGGCATGAGTAAAAGCCGGTTCATGCCTAGGATCCCACTAAACGAATGTTCACAACTTCCACACAGTTCTAGTTCTTATAATTGCAAAGCATCTTAACATTACTCCTCAGAGTAATCTTACACAATCTCGTTTGAGATGTTTAGCAGTGCTATCAAGAAAGAAGGCTGTTTAAAAGACTAGAAAATGAAGGCCTAGAAAGATTCAAGTTCAACTAGTATTTACTGAATGCATTGTCCATGCGGGTGTTGAACTCAATTCAATCATGTTATATTTTCTTGGGAAACTTTGAAGCAACTACCATTTCTCCAATGTTATAGATGAGAAAGTGGTTAAGAGAAGGAAAGTATCTTGGCCAGAGTCACTCAACTAGTTTACATCAACGCTGGAAATTGAACCCCGGTGCCCTGACTCCCAGAGCAAGAATCGGAATGACTCACATTTCCACCCATAGAGTCAAGTGGCACCATCTGTGGGTGGTGATTTAGAGCAAGAAGGAGAGCAACTCTACTTCTGGGTCAACTCTGTAGGAAAGTTGCTTCCTGTGATTCAATTTCTCCATCTGCAAAATGGGAGAGCTTGCAGAATACCTGGGGAACACTAGTTTGTTAAGTACTTTTGCATTCACTGTCTCAACTAATTGTCACAGCCATATTATATCCATTTAACAGATAAGCAAATGAAGGCTCAGCGTCCATGCCCATTTAGCCAAAAGAGGTAGATCTCAAACTCCAAACTGCCGTTCAGAAGCAGCTCTCACACCCGAAGTGTTCCAAGGTCTGCCCTCGGAATTGAATTTCTGGGCTAAGGGTGACAGACAAACTGGACTGCTTTTAAGGTTCAAATAGAAAGGACAGGAGGTGAGTCACATGACTCAGGTAAGCCCCCACCCCACCCCCATCCCCACCCCCAGAGCTGGAAGGATCACAAAGGTGAAGGGTGCAATCCAAGGAAGTCACCTGAGGCCCGTGGCATGGAGCCATAGGGCTGGTAGAGAGATAATGGATGTGTCAGGCCCAAAGCATTCATCTGGCTCCTAAGGGGTCATGTTGCAACGTTCAAGCCAGGGTGCAGTTTGGTAGCATAGAATAATGAGGTATTTATTGATCACTTACTATATCAGACTCTGAACCAATAGCCTTAGGAATATAAGTGGCACATAAGGCTGGGTGCTGTGTTCAAGGACTTTCAGTCCAGTTAGGGAGACAAGGATAAAATATTAAATGGCAGGAGAAATGAAGTCTGTGCTCAGTGTCATAATGTAAACTAGAAGTTATGCAGGTATCAGACCAGAAGACTCTCAAATCAGAGTAGTTAAGAGATGGGAGGCAGAAGGAGGAGGCTGACGTTTCTAATCAGAGTTCTAGAAGGAAAGAGGAAAGAAGATGGAGGAGATGTAATTGTCAATGAGATAGTGGCTTTGCTTTCTCTAGGAAGAGAGAATTGGACAAGAGAATTGGACCCACAGATAGAAGAAGCATACACTATATCAATCAGGTCTCTTTCTCACCCAGACACATGATAATGAGCCATAGAACACTGACAATAAAGACACAATATTAAAGTAGCCAGAGAGAGAAAAGAAAAATAAAAAAGGCTTTAACAATTAGGGAGCAAATATAGAAACCATCTTCAAAATACTTGGAGAAGATCATTGTCTACCTAGATTTATGTACTTTAAAAAAAATTTATCTTTAAGACTTTGGGTAAGATAAAGATATTAGGCCACAGCCGAAGGGGCCCCAGCAAACTTCCAGCTGCCAGCTGATGATTGGCTTACAGCGGCCCCAGCAAACTTCTAGCTGCCAACTGATTGGCTCCTCTGCGGTGATGCTCATTGGGCTGATTCCCCGCCCTTTCAGACCACAGAGCTGCTCATTGGGGGACTTTTTTTGGCTCTGCCCACGCGACCCAGCCAATCAGCCTCAAGAGCAGGAGAAGTGGGGAAGGTTGAGAGGCTTGTGAGAAGCCGGTGGTGGCAGTTGGGCTCTGAAGGTTTTTCCTGAGGAGCTGTGTGGTTTGGCATGTGTGGTTCTAAAAATAAAGTTCGTTTCTTTTGACAAGTGGCTCCTGAATTTTGCCCAGCCAGACTGCGACATTCATTAGCCCAATGTCTCCCTCTACAGCATCGTGGGCAAGTACCCGGTATTCTACTCCTTTGATACCTAGTTTTGTTAAACCCTCCTCCTATGGGGCAATTCCTTTTAAAATGTCCTGTTTGTTCACAATTGTAGCATGTTCTTGGCCTGGCATCTAAAACCTGTTGTACTGCAGCTGCCAAGACTTGCCCTTGTTCTAAAGCCTGTTTTACTGCAGCTGCCACGACTTGCTCTTGTTCATTAATGTCTCTACATAATTTAATATATGTGTTTAAATCTTCATGTTTCCATGGTCTAATGACTTCTCTGCACCAACGATTTGCTTGCTCATAAGCCAGTTGTTTTATTAATGGCATTGCTTGTTCTGTATTCCCAAAAACTCTGGTAGCTGTTTGAATAAGCCTATCTACAAATTCAACGTAAGATTCATTAGCTCCTTGTATTACCTTAGATAATTGACCTTGTAAACCTCCATGTCCTTGTAAAGTCTTCCATGCCCTAACCGCATCTGCAGCAATTTGTGCGTATACGCCAGGATCATATGCAATTTGTTGCTGCTGATCCTCATAAGGTCCCTTTCCTAACAACATATCCAAATTTCTCTGAGGATAAAAGATTAGAAAAACAGGAACAAGGTATAGCAGCACCAATACAAATAACTAAGGAACAAGCTAGACAAATAATAAAACAATGTCAAAATTGTGTGACCTTTTTACCACAAGTTAATCTTGGAGTCAATCCTAGAGGACTAATACCTAACCATATTTGGCAGATGGACGTCACACACTTGCCAGAATTTGGAAATTAAAATATTTGCATGTTACAGTTGATACTTCTTCTGGATTTTTGATGGGCTCCCTTCATGCCAGAGAAAAAACTAAAGATATTATAGCTCATTGCTTACAAAATTTTGCCACTGTGGGCGTTCCAAAACAGTTATGCCCCTGGTTATACTTCTACCTCTTTTAAACAATTTTGCTCATCATTTGGCATTACTCACATAAAGGAATCCCATACAATCCACAGGGACAAGGCATAGTTGAAAGAGCTCATCAAACTATTAAAATGTACTTATTAAAGCAAAAAGAGGGAATTGGGAAGGGGTATATATTCCCCAAAGATAAACTTAAAATAACTCTTTTTACTCTAAACTTTTTAAATTTGGATTCATCAGAGCTTGGTGCTGATAACGCCAAGGTCGCGGGTTCGTTCCCCGTACGGGCCACCAAATGCCGCAGTCTGGCTGGGCACAATTCAGGAGCCACTTGTCAAAAGAAACGAACTTTATTTTTAGAACACACACACCAAACCACACAGCTCCTCAGGAAAAACCTTCAGAGCCCAACTGCCACCACCGGCTTCCCACAAGCCTCTCAACCTCACTCCTCCTGCTCTTGAGGCTGATTGGCTGGGTCGTGTGGGCAGAGCCAAAAAAAGTCCCCCAATGAGCAGCTCCGTGGTCTGAAAGGGCGGGGAAACAGCCCAATGAGCATCACCGCAGAGGAGCCAATCAGTTGGCAGCTAGAAATTTGCTGGGGCCGCTGTGAGCCAATCATCAGCTGGCAGCTGGAAGTTTGCTGGCAGCTGTGGCTCTCAACAGATATTTTCTGATAGACAAAAATGAGCCATTGTGAAAAATAAAACTTCTAAAACTATGCTTTAGGGGAAAAAATGATCCCATTAGATCCCATTAGATCATTTTTGCATGTAGGATACAAGAAAGATTGAGAAACAACGAGATTAATAATCCTATATATAAATCCAAACAAATATTTTTGATATAAAGTTATAACAATATCTATTTTTTAAAAACACAGAACTAAAAACTGAGCATAAATCATCCAAGTCTGAAAAGTATGCACAAAGGGTTACTATTCTACAAATTCTTGTATTACTTGGAAAAATGGATGAGATATTAATTAGCATTTATTTAATATGCATCATAAATGTCAATGAAAGGCCAGAAAGTATGTATGTATAACATCCTAGTCAGTTTGCAAGGGGGATAAGAAAACAAAAAAGAAGAGCAAGAAAGGAGTAAAAAAAAAATAATAGAAAAAGCAGGAATAATATAAAGTGCAAGACAACTATCAAAACAGGTCCAAATATGACTGTAATCACAATAAGTATAAAAGTACTAAATGCATCACTTAAAAGACAGAGATTATAAAGTTGCAATTTTTTTAAAAAATCTAACTATATGCTACTTATAAAAGACATATCAAAAACATAAAGACATGGAAAGGTTGAAAGTTAGAAATAATGGGAAAAAATACAGCAATCCAATAACTAATCAGAAGAATGTTGGGAAGGCAAACTTAATATTGGACAAAATAAACTTGAGGACCTGAGGAGTACAGGAAGACTCATGGTGGAGGTAGGACCCGCTTATTGTTCAGATAAGCAGTGAGGTCAATCTGAATGGGAAGAACTAAATAGATCCATGCCATGGGGAGAAGTCTAGACACTTGATCGCACATTTGGGCTCTTCCAACAATACAAAAACATAAAAATGTCCTCCCAAAGAGCACTACAGATTAGCAACGCAACAGCTGCCAGAATACACACGGAGCCTGAGCTCACTTACATGAGGCCACCGCCCTCTGCAGATGGAGAAATGAAAGCCTGGCTTTGTTGAATACCCAGCCCTTGGACAGGTTCCTCCTAGCTGATGACAGGGCTGCCACTGGGGCTTATATGCTGTGAATGGGATATAAGGGCACTGTCTATTTAGTTTCTCAAAAGGAGGTTCTATTTGGTGAGTGAACAGGATTCGGATGGATGGTTTAGGAAATTCTCCTGAAATGCAACATCTCCCTTATGCCATCAAGAGAGGGCTGTCAGGGAGAGAGCTGAGTTCCTCAGTCTTAGTCAGAGCTATGCCTGGCTTTTGCCTTTGCTCCTGCGTTCATCACAGCCGGCTCCAAATTCCATCTGCTTCACCTGTTCCAACTTCTACAAATCCAGTAAATCCTGGGGTAACCAGAACTTGAGATCACACAGTGTCTATATTCTCAGAGAGAAATCATTTTCATTTTCTTTGAAAGCTCAGCTTCTGGAATAAACACTGGGATCAGTTTGTATTCAGCCCAAATCCAACAATACCTTTTAGTGATTATTTATATTCAGAATTCTATCTCTGAGTAACGGTTTAAACAAAGAATCCATTATGTTCACTCTCAAAAGCCACAGCAGCCACAATGTGAGGAAGGATCATGGATAGAGAAGGTCACCGTCAACCTCAGGCCTCAGTCTCCCTACTTCCCTAGCACAGGAAGGGACTGCATAGCCACTTGTGCAACATCCTCCATGTCATCTACAAGGCAGGTTTGCAAGGAGAGGGTGTGACAGTTATCCTTACATTTTTATCTTCTTTCATGGAGATACATTGGGTTTGGGGTAATGTCCAAGTGCAAATCTATGAAACCATTCTAGGCTATTTGCTTTGATTAATTTAAAACTTCTCTACACGATGACAAAGACAGTTAAAAACACAACCTATATTTTCCTTCTGGAACTGTCATCCCACCAGTCACCCACTCAAAGGAATGAAGATGACTGACATTTGCCCTATTGTGTCACAGCAGATTTCAGGTAGGAAGCGGAACTCATGACTCCCCTGTGCCTCTGCTGTTCACACCCAAGTCTCCAGTTTCTTTTTCTTTCTTTCTTTCTTTTTTTTTTTTTTTTTGGTACTAGAGATTGAACCCAGGGCACTCGACCACTGAGCCACATCCCCAGCTCTATTTTGTATTTTATTTAGAGACAGGGACTCACTGAGTTGCTTAGGGCCTCATTAAGTTGCTGAAGCTGGCTTTGAACTCGTGCCTCAGCCTCCTGAGCTGCTGGGATTACAGGTGTGCACCACTATGTCCATCTCCAGAGTCTCCAGTTTCTAGACAGGCCTGGAAACACTTCCAGAGGACAGCCAGAGCCACAGTGAGAAGCACTTAGAAGCAGCCTAGATAACAGAAAAAGAGAATTCCTGTGACTAGTGTCAAAATAATAAAATCTTACCTTTGATTGCGTCAAGAAGTGTTAGAGAAGATGGAAAAGGCAGTCATGGTGTAAACGAGGTTCTATTTTTTAAAAATACACAAAAGATGAATTTCAAAGACAGCTAACAACTTTCCACCTGATTTTTGCCTGAGGCCTTGCTGCTTCCAGAGTGGCCTCCCTTCGTCACGCTCTTCTTACTGAGACAGGGATAGAGTCTGATAAGTTCATCAGGATTTGCATCCTGAAGATTCAAAACAAAAAGAAGTTTCTTCTTAGTCACCCGTTTTTCAGAATCATACCAAAGCCCTTTCCTTAAAGCTAAAAGGAACAACTCATGATGAGGTTGACATAGTGCAGTAAAGTCACTTTGGGGTCCTGAAGCTGTGCTTACATTAGCAAACTTTAATAATAATGGTAACAATTCTTGGCCAAAATCTAGTGCCTCCAGTCTACAGCAATGGTATTATTTCCTAGAAGAACCTGTTATTGAGCTAGAACTTAGCTCAATCGTTTTTTGTGTTTGAGCAAAAGGGAAAAAAATTCAAAGACCAAGAGTAGAGTTGTGTGTTGATGCTGCTGGCGAGAGGAAACAGCCCCATGCTCTCCAACAGTTCTAAGACCACCACTCTGATTTTTTGTTCACCATGAAATTGACCATCCTTGGGTCTCATTCTCTCAGGATTCTGATCCCTCTCAGAGGACTGAATTGGCCATGCCCATGGAGTATGTTGTGACAAACACATGCAGGGGCCTCTCTTCAAGTGAATCTTATTGGTCTCTTTAGGCCTATCCGCCCCCCACCCCACCCCCTGCCCCATGTACCCCCACAGGAAGAAGAGCAGAGTAAACTAGAGAAAGTGGAGGCCACACAAATCGTGGAAAGCCTGGCTCTCAGTGGCGCCGTGAGGTCCAGCCAGGACTCCTGCTACCTGCTACCTCCCCCTTCAGACCTCCCTCACCTGGCCTTGGTAACGTATCGACTCAGCCAATCACCGTTAGCTGGCCTTAGTGACCGGTCCAGAGGGTGAGTGGCATGACCCAAGACCTCACCTGGGTTTTCCAGCTGGGGCTGAGGAGAGAAGCCCCTTTCTTCCCAGGGTTGGATCTGGGAGAGTCAAGAGCAAGCAGAACCATGGCTCCTTGGTGGAGAAAAATCCCACCCCAGGGAGGAGGAAGTGGAGCAAAGCCACAGAGAGACTTCTAATGATCTCACACTCCCCACATCCCGACATCCCATCCCTTTTCCTTTCCAGTTGGCCAAGGCTGGTTCTAGCTAGGTTCCTGTCACTTACAGGCAGGAGTCCTGTCTAGTATAGGAAGTGCCCTGCCAGGGGTCCCCACCTTGTTAGTGACTGGGCTGAAACAAGAACCCAGAGCTTCCTCAGGTCACTAGGGGCTTTGTGGGATTGCGTGATCTGACAAGCCTCAGCCCTGTTCTGGGTTAGATATGGAGCTGACCTCCATGATCGCAAGGGCTTATCAAGAAATATTTGTGATTTTATTTGGTTTTAAAGCAAAGGAAGAGGAAGAGAAATCACAAGTGAGAAACAGAAAATGGAAGAAAGGGAGGGAAGAGATGAACAGCTGCTTTTAAAAAAAAATGGCACAATTATTCTTCGTTCCCTGCTATAAGTTAGAAAGGTGAGATGATAATTTTTTTGGTTTTCAAACCGAACTTTTTGGTTTTAAAATGTGCAACCCCAAACTAAGCTTGAGAAGAATCAAATGACTCATCTTAAAAAGAGCTATCAGGGTGGCTCAAGTCAGTGTGGCCAGAAACAGCAGGAGGCTTCTAGTCCTTTAGTGCATAGGTACTCTGTTGTGACAAACACATGCAAGGGCCTCTCTTCTAGCGAATCTTATTGGTCTCTTTAGGCCTGTCCGCCCCCCCACCCCGCCTGGGATAAATGGGTCACTAGCTGAAACTTCTGTGGCTCGGGGATTTCCAATTTACTACCCTGGGTAATGACAGATCAAGTGGTTTTAGGTCATCTGTCAGGGAAGCAGATTCCAGATTGGGTTGGTTGAGCAGCGTGGTACTAGAAGTGTTCCTGGAAGCTTGGTCCTGAGTAATTTTCTTCTACTCCTCCGAGAAGTCTAGGGGTTAGCAGATATCTCTCAATACATCTTCTGCTTAAGTGAGCCAGAGTCAATTCTGTTGCTTGCAACTGAAAACTGTAATATAGAGTAGAATGGAGGTGGGTGGGGAAGAAGTATCTACCTCAGACCAAGAACTGCAGATGGTACAGACATGGCCTTGTGGATCGTCCAAGAAGCCTGTGAGAGAGACATGCTGCCTTCACCACGCACACCGTAGAAATTCAAGTCACAGATGTTAAGCTGTCTTACAGAATTTTAGAGGGCCCAGATTCAAATTCAAGTCTGAATCCAAAGCTGACTCTTTCCTCAGTTCCAGGCATTCGATGACTTTTCATGAAAGCATAATTTTTTTTTCATTGTGTTTAAATCTGACTTAAGAATTAGGTCTGATAGATCTGAGAAATGTCCCTGGGATGCCCCAACTCCTTGTGGCCTCCCCCAGCCACGTCTCTGTGTTCCAGATCTCTCAGGACAGGGGGTGCATAAACTGACCCCTCAGATCATCCTGCTTAACGTGATCTCCACCTCTCTTTCCAGACACTTCCTGGATCACTGTTTCCCCACTCCCTCACACTGTTCCTCATTCTGGCCTTCTGTCATCTCTAGGAACATTCAAAGCTCTTTCCTATCTATTTGTTCAGCAGGGCTAACAGAGAACCTGACACTTATAAGGGCTCAGTAAATCTTTATTAAGTGAATGCATGGGGATTTCCTCTGAGGAGGATTCCGTGTTGAACCTCATGTAGGATAGAGAGGGTTCCAAAGACTTGGAGTTCTCCCCAGGTCCCCATGGTGAAGGGCTATGCACTGCAGGATCTGGCCCACTTACCTGTCATGTGATGGGAAAAGGTAGAGGGACACAAAAAGCAAAGACCTTCTGTGACTCTTCCAAAGAACTTCAATGATTCTGTCCATTGAGCCAGTTCTCTCCAGAGACCTTCCTTAAGCTGGGATCGGGGTTGGAGAGGTAGGTATCCAATAGATGGGGAAGGATTCCCAAGACACCGTCACTGGATAAGTCCATTCGGCACCATTCAGCTCTGCCTGGCAATTGTGTGCACATGCAAATGTGTTTAGGTGTCCACCTTAAATATTGACCCATGGGTTTCCTGGGTAGATGATCACCCCTCAGGAAAGAGGAGGAGGAGAGACAGGTAGAAAAGAAGAACTGCTAGAAGGATGAGTAAAACTGCACAGCGTTTCTCTAGGGGACTTCAAAGGAGCCATGTTCTCACCCAGCAAATGTCTATGTTGGGTTCCAGAGGCCTGGGTTGGTTTCCCCAGGCGTGGTATCCTTAGACCTGTCCTCGTGCGTTTTCAGGAGGTGACCTGAAGTGAGAGTCATTATCATCATACAACCCATCTTGATTCCTTTGCGGTTACTAGATTGAAAGTTCACAAATTCTTTGGAGGTGAATAGATGATTTATTTGCATTCTTCTTAATAAAATAAATCAATGTAAAACTTATAAAATACCTTAGAGTTCACCCAATGTAGTTGCTCCTTATTTTAAAGGATGGGAAAACTGTGTTCCAGGGAAGGAAAATAGTTTGCCCTGAGTCACTCTGCTGGGAGAAGCAAGCATCAGGCCTAGGTGTCCCAACACCCGGCCCAGGTCTCTTGTCGCAGCACCACAAATGCAACCACCCAGGACCATGGTTTGATTTACACCCCAACCTGTGAGCTTTTACAACCCCCCAACCTGAGATCCCCACCACCCCATGGGGTCTGGATGTGCCCCCTCACCTCACACGTCGACTTTAGCAACACCAGCCCATTGGTGGCTCCCATTGTTAATCACCTCTTAAAAGAGTTTAACATCTGCTGCAGAGAAATTTACTGGCCTCAAGTTACCAGCTATAATTTTGGTCATTTGGGGGAAATAATGATGCTATAGTCATCACTTTCCAAATGTTGCAGGAACCTGACCCAAATCAAGAAACCTCTCAATAAATCAGCTCGAAACCAGCATCCATTTCTAGCCTTGCTGTTTAGAATGCTGCAGCTCTGAATCAGTGTCTGGGCTGGAGAAAGCATCCAACGTACAGTCTCTAGATTTTAATAATAGCTGCCATTGTTCAAAGAGGGATTCATAACTCTCAGTGGACTCCAGCCAAAGATCCCGAGCCAGACTCAGTATTTATGTGTGTTTGGATGTACTAAGTGCTCTATGGTTTTCAAGAGGAGTGTTTTTTTCAACATTGGGAGCTGCCCAGATCTCCAAGTCATGGTCCTGCTTGAGGACATCACTTCACACCGAGCCCTCCCTGCCGACAAGCTACCATAAGTCTTCTTGGGCCCTAGATTTATGTACAGATGGCTGGGATCATTGTACATCATGACATCGGTCATTAACAGTAAGAGCAGCAGCTAAGTTGTATGAAGGGTTTGCCCTGGGCCAAGAGCTGTTCCATTAATTCATACAGGCCTCACAATAACCTAAGGACACAGGTACTACTGTTTTTCTTCATGTGTAACACCAAAAAACCAAGGTACCAAGTGTGTAAGTGACTAATATAAGATCACGCCTATAGATATCAGAAGAGCTTGAGTTTAAACTCAAGAAGTCTGGCTCCTGAAACCCCCATCTCACTTTGAAATAGATTTATTGATATATCATTCACGTACTGTAAGATTCACCCTCTTAAAGTATACACCATCTAAAGTATACAACAGACGTTTTTAGTATATTCATGGTTGTACAATTAACATCACTAATTCCAGAACATTTCCTCACCCTTTAAAAGAAACCCTGAAAAAAAAATAGAAAAGAAACCCTGTACACAGTTACTGCATTCCCAATTCCCCCTTCTCCCGGCTCCTGGTGCTCACTGTCAATCTACTGTCTATCTGCTGTCAATCTACCATCTCTGGAAATTTACCTGTTCTGGGCATTTCATATAAATGAAAGCATGTAATAGGCAATATTTTGTGTCTGGCTTATTTCATTTAGCATGTTTTCAAGGTTCCTCCATCTTACAGCAGCATCAATACTTCATTCTTTTTATGGCCACAAAAGGTCCCATTTTGTGGAGTACCATATTTTGTTGATCCATTCACCAGTTGATGGGCATTTGGATTGTGCCCATAATGTTTAGTGCTGCTATGAACATACATGCTTATACAGGTTTTTGTGTAGACATATGTTCCCTTTCTCTTGGATGTATACCTAGGAGTGAAATTACTAGACACCTGTTAACTCTTTGTTGAACTTTTCGAGGAAATGCCAAACTATTTTTCAAAAATGCTGCATCAGTTTACATTCCCACCAGCAATCCATGAGGAGTCTGATTTCTCCACATGCTCAACACATTATTTTTTATTGTTTTGATTATAGCCATCATAGTAGATGTGAAGTAATATCTCACTGTGGTTTTGATTTGTATTTCCATAATGACTAATGACATTGAGTGTCTTTTCATGTGTTTATTGCCCATACGTATATTTTTTCCTTTGGAGAAATGTCTATTCAAATACTTTGCCCATTAAAAAATCATTCTTTTTTCTTGTTAATGTTGAGTTTAAAAAAGTATGTGTGTGTGTGTGTGTGTGTGTATATATATATATATATACACATAATTATAAATATATACATATTTCAGAATATATGTCCCTTATTAGTCTCTTTCTCTTCTTTTATTTTTGTTGTATATGGACATAATACATTTATTTATTTATTTATTTATTTTTATTTGGTGTTGAGGATTGAACCCAATGCCTCACATGTGCTAGGTAAGCTCTACCCCTGGAGCTACAACCTCAGCCCTTGGTCCCTTTCTTGATGGTGTCCTTTGAAGCATAAAAGTTCTACATTTTGTGAGGTCCAGTATGTCTATTGTGTTGTTGTTGATCATGCACTTGGCATTGTATCTAAGAAGGCTTTGCCCAACCCAGGACCATGAAGATTTGCAACTGTTTTTCTCTAAAATTTTTGAAGTTTAGGATATTATGTTTGATATTTATTTGAGTCTATAATCTTTTTTGAGTTAATTTTTGAGATGGTGTTGGTTAGAGGATCAACTTGACTCTTCTGTAGACAGCCAACTGTTGCAGCACCATTTGTTGAAAGATTATCCCTTCTCCACTGAATGGTCTTGGCCCCTCAGAGGTCTCTCTTGACTACTACACTCCACTGCTTGTCTTGATGATCTTGGGGGATGAATGCCTGTGTATGTGTGTGTGTGTGTGTGTGTGTGTGTGTGTGTGTGTGAGAGAGAGAGAGAGAGAGAGAGACCTAACGTCTAAAGGACAATAATACCAAGGCTAGATTTCCCATCTGCCCTCCAAAGGTTGGAACACACTATTGGAAAGGAGATGAGGGTCTTGGAAAGCTTGAAAAACAAAATTCTCACAAGGAAAAAGGGAGAGAACTCTGTGAGGAGAAGATACTGCTAAACAAGCAGATGTCCTCTGGTCATCTCACGGATGAGATCTAGTGTTTTCTGCCAAAGACACATTTGAGTGGACATATAAAGTCAGGTAAAGTCGGCCAATGGTAAGATTAAAGTTTCAGACCAGTGATCCATCCTTCCTCAGAGATCTTAGGGCTATTCCTTTCTTTGTCACAACTGTTAATATAAACTTCTTGCCCATTAGGCTAGACTCTGCCCCATTGGTGACTCATGGTCCCCAACAACTAGCTACTCCTATAGTGGACAGACCATTATTTTGTTACCCTGACCCTTCCATAAACATTATTTTTAAGCTTTAGAAGGGGCCCTATCATTATCCAGTTAGTGATTTATTTCTGCTTCTCCATAGAAAGCACCTTATACTTGAGAGGTGCTCAGGTAACTCAGAAAGCCATGACTTTCAGAAATTATTACTTTGAGAAAGAAAGATGTCATATTGAAGAAAACAATATGTGGTCAAAACAAGTGTAGTCAAGTAGTCAATCCCCAATTACTCTTCCTTGAAGAGCCCCTGTAAGGGTTGCTTTCCTTTCCTCTACTTTCATGAGATACCTCCTTATCCACACCCCCAAAAATCTTACAGAAGTCAGGATAAGTAACACTGGTTGCTATAACAAGCAATCCCCAAAATGTCAACAGTTTAATTCAATAAAGGATCACTTATCTGTCCTATAAAGTCCAATACAAATGTTCCTAGCCACTAAGCAGCCTTCCATGCAGTCGTTCAGTGACCCAGGGTCTTTATCTTGTATCTCTTCTATATTCTTAGGACTCTTAAGTTCTCTAGTGGATTCTTTCCATGAAGCCAGCAGATGGGAAGAAAAGACTGAGAATGATTCAGCTGGTGTTTGGAGGCTAGAAATGGGCAACATGGTGAATCACATGGACACACCTATCTCCAAAGGTGGGGAAGGTCCTGTGATGAGGAGAAAGGGAAATGTACTTTGGTGAATACACAGCATCTCTGTATACAACTCTGAAGATGCAAAATTCAACCGTCATGTTATGACAAAGACTTTGTGATTCTTCCAAAATGTCTTAGGATGCTCCTTCCTCTGAGCTCAGAAAGTCCTTCCTAGGCACCTGCCCTCCAAGTGTGACCAGATTGCTAAGTGAGGTCAGTCTAGGCAGGATCCTTCCTTTCCATACAGTTCAAGGCTATCAACAAGCATTTCACAAATCTTGAAGCTCCTTAATAAATCAGGAAGAGGTCCAGAGAGCCTGGTCTGGATGCAGGAAACTGGGGTTTGCTGTGGAGCCTGAGAGCATGGGCACCAGAGAGTCACAAAAACAGCCCTCTCACTCCAGAGGACTGAGCGCAGAGGTGAAGCCAGATACCAGGCCCCGGAGCATTCATCGATCTAGGTCAATAGCTAAACATCACAAAAAGAGAAACAACTAGACATTCCATGGCTCCAGAGAAAAGAGCACACCGTCCCCTATTATCTAAGGGGAAAACTCAAACCTGAATGTGGTCAAGCTCCAGTTCCAACTACTAACTTCCCAAAATTCACAAGGTGAAGGAACCTGCTAGAGAGCTATCAAAGATGTGGGCCAAACAGACTTGTAGTGCTTGCAGATGCATAGAAACATACTAAGACGTGGCCACCACAAAAGCCAGTCACCTTGGCCTAGGAGAACAGCCTTGGTGTCCCAGAGCAGTTGAGAAAGTGGCATGAGCTCAGGGGAGTTGAGCTCAGCTCCCTGCCTGGTTCTGATGATCAAAATGAATCCAAGCGAGTCTCGCCTCTCTGGGTCTTTCTCTTCTTTAGGAGCAACAGTGAAGTCAATATCAATTCTCCCAAGTTCCTAGGATTGCCTGAGATCCAAATGAGCCTGTGCCACCCACATGACTCCTTGTCACTGGTGAGCTGGATCGGCATCCACCCTCACCCTCCTGAAGACAGAGCCCCACCCCCATCCCACTCATCTCCTGCTGACCCCACAACCATCAGCATGTCATGGACACCACAGCTAGCTTCTTGTGAGTCTTTCTCAAGCTATAGTGCTATCTGTGCCCGGTAAAGAGCCTGATCACTATAGATAGAGTCAGTTGTAGACACTCTATTGAATAAACAACATACGGGAAAGTCTCTGCAATAATTTCAGTGTAGGAAATGTTAATTATTGCGCTTATTATCTTCACTGAGCTACAGGATGAGGCCACTAGGAGGGAAATGTCAAATTATCAGGGCTGGAAGCTTTGACAAGCTGGTTCCTTTCAGGCAAAGAAGACCCTTGTGATGGAAGAAGGGAAAACAAAGATGGTGGTCCTGGTCACTGCTTTGCCTTGGTAGGGTAAGCAGATGGCGGCATCAGATAGTGTGGCCAGAGTGAGGGATTGGGGACGGATCCTCAAGCCAAACCTGTCTACAGTTTTAACTTTGTTAAGGCTCATCTGTGATGACTAGGTGACAGACACACTCTGTCCCTGAAACAGCTTGGAGAAGAGACTTAAACAGCCCAACACCAAGCCTTCGCTCCTGGCCCTCATAGTGACCTTGAACTATCTGATGGTGTCCACCTGAGTAGTGGGCTTCCAGGAGGCCACGCTGGCATGAATGAAACCACACAGGGTTCAGGATGGAAGGTGCCGAGAGGTCCAACAACCCATCTTCAGTGTGTTTCCCAATGGTTTATTTGGGAACCCCAATACTAAGGGGTATTAAAAGTCAATAAAGGATAAGGGATTGAATGTAGGAAATCTGGATTGACCAGAACAAGACAGATTACTTTAATGCGGAACTTATCAGAGGCTTGAATAGGTTAACACCTGCCGGGAATCTCCAAGAAAGCAGGCAATGCTTCCTCAAAGATTTTGGATTTAGAAGCCTATTTTTGTGAAGCATCTTAGGGACTTCATGTGCAAGGGTACAGTTTCAGGGAAGGTTGGTAGAGACAGATGTCAGGTTTAGGGGCTGGAGTGTTATTCAGGCTTTAACTAGGGGTTTGAAGGACGGACAGCATGCAATCACATAGTTTTCACGAGCGATGGTGGATGTTGGTCTGTCTGTCTTCACCTCCCTGCTCAGCCACGTGGATAGATACTTTGGTTGGACAATCCTCTGGGCTTTTGATTCCACTGGCCTTACATCCAGGTGCCACAGGAGGCTCTTTGACAAGGCAGATTTTAGGGCATTGATTATTTCTTCTAAGTAAGCAACAGGGATGTACGGCACCTGCCCGGCTATCCCCAGACAGCCATGTGGTGTTAACAGCCCCACCTACCATAAGGCCAGATCCAAGAGTAGGTACATCAGATGAGAGATTGGTGCAAAGGCTCATGGTCCACCTCCCCCACCCCAGAAGCTTCCCAGCCCAGGCGGTGAGGCCTGAAGTAATTTATCAATCTGGTGGCTCCTGGGTGACACATGTAACTAAAGTGACATTTCAAATGCCTCCCAAGCAGCAATCCCTCTTGCCCACCATGCAGGCCGTGTGTGGCAGGATCTACAAGATGATATCAGAATTTCCTACCTGAGAATCCTCTGCTGTGTTCCCAGGACTTAAGAATAACACCCCAGACCTCTTTCTGTGACAAGCTTTGGAAAAACTGAAGTGAGACTGAGCTGGAAGAAGCTCCTTGAGCCACGTCCAAGGCCAGGTCCGTGAGGAAGTGAGAGGGAACAGCCAGTACCGGCTCCTCCTGCTGTTGCTGCTGCTGCGGGGGCCCCTGTTTTCTCAGCCACCCCCAGCGGCCCTCCTTTCAGCCGCGGCTGGGGTGAGAATTATGGAATTGCTATTATTACCCCAGCCCAGCGTCCAGGGCTTGATGGCTGATGCCCTGGCAGCGCTGGCCCAAAGGGGAGCCAACTGCAATGACAATAAAACAAAGTCCTTGGCAGCTGAAGGCCTCTCGTCTGTGTGCGAGGCCTGACAAACGGGATACGGAGCCAGCCCTGACTCCGGCTCCTTGGGAAGTCTTGGAGCCGGCCCACCGCCTCCCCAGCATCTGATTCCAACAGCATTTTTCAGCTCAGCTGGGAAAGCCGCGACAGTCAGACAAGGCCCACTCTACCCACCCTCAGGAAGGAGTCTCCAGCCTCCTGTCTCAATGCTTTCAGGCATCTTCTGGAAGAGGAGGAGATGGGCTTGCTCTTATTTTTCCACTGGCTTTGTCAACCAACAAAGCAGCATTTAGAGAGCACCTCTGCATGCACGAGAGCATTGCTCAAAACTTAGGCACTTAACACATTTTTCAGAAGCACCTACTATGTGTCAGGCATTGTACTAGGGCGTAGGGACACATCCATAGACAGAAAAAATAGAAAGCCCTGCCTCCCGGAGAGAGAAGAGAAACAGAATAAGTCGGCAGTAATATGGTGAATTAGAAGGTGATCAGGTAGCCCTGGGGGGACCTGGGTGGAATTCAGGGGGTAGAAGTGTAGCAGGCAGGAGTGAGTCTAAAGTAGGCCACTGGGGAGGGACTTGCCAAGAAGGTGGCATTGGAACCAAAAGTTTGAAAGAGGTGAAGGGTCAAAGCCTAAACCCCAAAGTGACTTGCTTTCCAGAGTTTACTTCTCTAAAGGACAGCAGGCCCGTTCCTGGATGGCTATAACACAGCAAGTGCTGCGTGCAGTACCAGGCAGAGAGTGGGTGGGTGCTCAGAGTGGGCAATGAGCCTAATCTCTTGCAACCAGTGGCGGGGGTGGGGGGTGCGCCTGAAAGCTCTCATTGCCTGAAATTTGAGTGAGATGTCTTAAGACAAGGAGGACTTGAGCTTGGGAGACCATGAAAAAAATATGTGACTGGAACACAGGAAAACAGAGTAGGTGGGCCAAGGGCCCGTTCCAAGGGTGGCACAGCCCACCAGGGTAAGTACCTGGGGAGGTTTGGTGGACTGAGCCCATGAGAACCTCTCTCTTCCTCTTGCCTAAGAAAGGTTCAGGTCTGTTGACTGCTCTAAGATCAAACCCTCTGGAATAAAGGGTCTCACACATGCCTGCTCATCAGTGCACCTTCTTTATAATACATAGTGTACTGTTTTTATAATAATGGTGTCCTGGGTCCCATTCTAGATTTATAAATCAGACTGTGAATTTTTAAAAGCTATCTAGATGGTTCCAAAGATCAATCAGGTTCGGAGACCACCATTCTGGCTCTTTGCTGTCGGAGTTTCAGTGCTTGAATCATCCAGAGGAAACTCAGGGGGTAGGAGAAGGGAGAGGGCTTTTCCCCACACGCCAAGCTCCACCATGAGACTGTGAGCCCCTTGAGGACAGGAACTGTATCTCACTTTTCTGGGTGAAAGTACAGTCCCCCAAATATAAGAAGCATCAGTAAACATGTTCTAAACAGATCAGCTAAGCCAGGTTCTACGAGGTACAAGCCTTCTGGCTGTGGTCAGGATACTTAACCTCCCTGGGGCTCACTCTGCCTCTATAAAATGGGTACAGAGAGTCCTCCTGTTCCTGTCTCCCAGGATTTCTGAGAGATCCAGTTTGAGGCAATCTGTATTCCTACAAAAACATTTGAGCAGCTTCCTCAGGAATTCCCAGTAGAAGGAAAGCTTGGCACAAATGACCCAAAACAGACCATCTTCAAAGCGTTCATGGACTTTGGAATCCATCCTATGAAGGGTTTGCCTTGCTGAATTTTTCTTTCAATGTGACTAAAACTCATCCATTCATATGAACAAAGATTTAATGGTCTACTATGTACCACACACCATATTTGATGATGGGGACCCACAGATGAATGAGACCTAATCCTGACTGTCACAGAGCACAAATCTGAAGTGGGAGGAGCCAATGCATGGACCGGGAACTCTGACCTAAGCAAGTGGAGGGAGGATTCTAGCCAGGGGCTTCACTCTCAGACCTGAGGCAATAAGCAGAAGAAAACCTGGGGGGGGGGGGGGTCAAGGCAGAAAGTGCACCGTGACCAGACAAAGGCAATGCGATAGAAAATAGAGAGCTTATTTAGGACCAGCAAGTCAGGTGACATGACTGGAGTGAAGAGAAGGGCCAAAAGATGCAAGAAAGAGACAAGATGTGGAAATCAGTCTTGGTCCCCACCCTTGAGCATGAACTGTCCCCAGGCACTCACTTTTAACAAATGGGCATGTGTTGAGAACCACAGCCGAGTCAGGATGGCGCCTGGCATTGCCAGAAGGAGTGGTTGAACGGTGAGGCCAGCGAGCCATTAGGATGATGATAATTAAGTTAAGTTGTGTATAACTGCTGTGACTGGATGATGCTGGATTGAAACAGGCTGTGTATTCAGTTGTATATAGACCCCTGCTGTCTGGCAATAGGGCGGCTCCTGCTGCCTCGGGTGCCCACTACTTTTGAGTTCTCGGAATTCCCATTGAGTTCCGGTTGGGTGCTCGCGGAGCCGGTTGAGGGCGGAGAGAGCGCCTGGAGTGCTGGTGAGAGTTCGGGCAATAAAGTAGTTCCTGTTTGAACATACAAGTGCCTCGTGGAGGCTCAGTTATTTGTGCCCAGCCAGACTTGGCAGGCATGGCTGAAGTGATGGGTGTCACTTCCAAGACCAGAGTGCAAAAATTCTATATGTCTTCCTTCTAGAACATTCTTTCTTGCCCTCTTACTAGCTCACTCTGATGGAAGTTGGTTCCATGCTGTGATCTGCCCCATGGAGGGTTCTGTATGTCAAGGAGTTAGTGTCTCTGGTCAACAGACAGCAGGACCTGAGAAACTCAGTCCACCAGCCTGCCAACAGCCACATGAGTGAGTATGGAATTATGTCTTCCCCCAGTTGATCCTTCAGAGGGACACATGGCCAGGCTGCCACCTTGATCACAGCTTTATGTGACTCGAGACGAAGGCTCTAGCTAAGATGTCTCTAGATTCAATGGTCCGCAGAAATTGTAAGATAAATGCTTGCTGTTTTAAGTTCCTGAGTTCAGGGGCAATTGGTTACCCAGCAATAGATAACTAACACATCAGCGTTGTCAAGCATGAGAGTGAAATAATCAAATATGTTTTTTAGCAATTGTGTTGATGGACAATGAGGGGCCTCTGCAGGAATTCCAGCAAGGAGTGACGGGAGCCTGGACAAGGCAGTGGTAGAAGGGACAGGGGAAGAAGTGGGAGAGATGAGGAGGTAGAGTTGGCAGGATTTGGGTGCCAGAGCCCAGGCTGCCCATTCATCAGACTCCTCAAGCCAAACCCAGCTGTTGCTATTGTTCTCCTAACCAACCTTCACCAGCCCGCAAATCCCACCCTCACTTTTCCATCCCTCCCCAGGACTACTCTCCTCGTGACAGCCAATTCATGTTACCACCCCGCTCAAAACCCACCAATGACTTCCAGCTTCATTTAGAATAAAGTTCAAAGTTCTCGCCATGCCCTTCAAAGCCCCGTGTGATCTGGCCTCCACCACCCTCTATCCACCTGTCTTTCCCATTCTTCCCTCTCACTCAGCCCCAGTCAGAGTCCCTTGCTTGCTCTCTGCCTGGAATTCTCTTCCTGCATCTACTGTGTTTGCAAGGTTTACTCCAGTCCCTGCAAAATGGCTTCCTGATGGGAGCTGCTTAAGCAGAGATCCTAGAAGAAAACCATGGAACACGCCATCTTGGACAGCTTTGGGGGATTTGAGTCACATCACCTGCAGCAGGATTCATAGTATTAGTGGAGTGAAAGCTTTGCTGTGTGATTTCTATAGACCTGGGGCCTGACCAGAGACAAAGGGGACATTCTTCTTGCAGGTGTGGAGCATCTTGATAACAGTTCCTCACACCTGTCACTGCCCTTTAATTGCCCCAGATGCTTCCTCTCTTAGTCCATTGTCTGTTATTGTAACAAAATACCCGAGGACAGACAATTTATAAAGGCAAGAGGTTCATTTTGGCTCACAGTTCTGAAGGTCCCAAAGTACATTGCCAGCATCTGCTCAGCTTCCTGCTGCCCCATACCTGGTAGAAAAGCAGAAGGGCAAGTGGGCACATGCAAAGGAGGTCACTCGTGTAAGAAAGGAGATGCCAGGCTTGCTTTACACCAACCCCCTCTTGAGAGAGGGAAACCAATCCAGTCCCTCCAGAATGAGAACCCACTCCCAAGAGCAGTAATCCCTCTGACTGAAACCATCACCCTTTACAAAACCCAACACCTCATAATGCTGGGCTTTGGGGACCAAGCCTGCACATGAGTTTTGGTGAGGACAAACCATATTTTAATGGCAGCCCTTCCCGTGCACCAGTGGTGTTGACCTATCCAGCAAAGCTGCAGAGAATGCATTCTATTGTCACTGACACTACTACTGGACATTTGAGGCAACAGAGGCCAAGTGCCTTGTCCCAGGGTCCCTAGGTTGCCAGTTCAAGTGTTCCTCTTTCTCCATGGGTCTTCAAAACAAGGACAGCTAGACAGGAAAAAATACATCTTAATAAGAAAATAAGTGGCATGTAAAAGTGCTTTGCCAGTTGCTATTCATTTAATGGCTTTTAGCTTACTGTTGTGGTCCTGAAGTAGCCATTCTTTAAGCTGAATGTCACTGGCCACCTGCTGACCACATGCTTAAGCAGCTATTGACACAAAGTCCCCAGAATGTGCCAGGATGTGGCTGGTGGGGTTCAGTGTGGGCTGCTCAGTCTGCAAGTCTGGGCAAGTAGACTTGGAGAAATGGGGGCTTTAGGGATCAGTTGCCTGAAACTGGTGAGACTCACAGCCTCTGTTGGGCACCCCACCATCTGCCCAGTGGTCTTCAAGGTCTTCAAGGTCCTCTGCAGAGTCACCTGCACTTCTTTGCACTCATGCAGCTGGTTGGCTGTGGGCTCCCAAGGGACCTCCTGTGGGTGCTGGAAATGGGGTCAGCAAGTCCACATGGAGTGGCGATCATCTCTTGGTGACCCATGAGTCAACAGAGAGCCCCTCCTCCCAGCCTTCTAACTCATCACCCCCCTTACAGGCCACCCACAAGGTCCGTGAAACGCCAGCCCTTCTATTTTCTATTTTTCCCTAAAAACAGAAGGAAAATGGCCAGGGACTGGGAAGAGTCCAGAAGCCAGGTAGTGCCTCAAAGAGGAGCTAACATGAGGAGCCAGACAGGGTGGTGGCTAAGCTGGGAGCACAGGGATTTGTGACAAGGGACATTCAGACCTCCAGGGTGGTGGCCCCTCTCCTGTGCTGACACGAGTCTCTCAGACCCCCTTGTCTAGAACAATAAAGGCTTTTAAACCATCTTGCCCAACCCTGGATTCCAGTCAACTGATGTTCAAAGTGACCAGCTGATTTGCCCATGTCCATCATTAAAGCCAGATTTGTTCTGGCCCCAGAGAATGGAAGAGAAAGTTGAAAAAATAATTACCTTGGACAGAAAGTCCAAGTTTGGAGGCACTCGACCATAGACCATAGAAGACACCTAATCATTTACCCACCCTGAGTCCCCGCCCGGCTCCCTCCAGGCCAGTCTCTAGCTCCTTGGGGGCAGGGGCTCGTTCCAAGCTTCCTCTTGTTCTGGGCATCCAGGAAATGTTGGCCTAAATTAGGTTAGCCCCAGAAAAGGGAACAGATGAAGCCCAAGCCCTGAGGAATAAATGATGAGCAAAGAGACACCTCCTTCATGGCCGACAGCTTGTTCACTGAGAAGTCAAAGACAAAACTTAAAAAGAAAAAAAAAAGTGTGGACCTAATGGAAAAACACAGAGTCATTGATAATTATAGTAACATTATTAACAATAGCAAGAAACAAATGTCACCTAGACACTATTTTGTCACAGAGCCTCTCCATCACAGTAAGTGGTGCTGATTGGGGCACGTCTGGGCCACACTGGGTCCGCTGGACCCTGAAATCTCAGGGAGAGGAGCCGCCCACTCTTTCTTGCCCAAACCCAGGCAAACTCTGACCAACTCAATTTCCACACCTGCCAGGAGTGAAAAACAGCCTTTTTCAGTGCCTGCCTTGTGTTGACCAGATTCTCCAGGGGACATGAAAAGCTTGGGGAAAGTATGTTCTAAAATTACCATTGATTTTTTTTTTTAAGTCACTATTTCATTTGAAATTTCAAAAAGCATCAAGAATGGGCACAAGATCTTTTAACGCTCATCTGAAGGAGGCCTGGGTGGAAGGACAGAAATCTCACGAATAGGCCTGCTTCTGCCCAAGCCACGCTCCCCGGGGCCACGCGTCCTCATGAAGCGGTGCAGGGGAGTGGGGGCGAGGTTTTCTTTCCTTGCCCTTCTCCTGGCAAGGGAGACAAATAACCCTCCAGTGACATTAGGGAATCGCTGTCATCCTCCTGCTTTAATTTGATCCTGAGCGGGTAGGATGGGAGCCAACCTCATTCGGCAAGCAGCCTCGGTGCTCTGCAGACAAGGACCCGGCCTGGGCTTTCTTCCCGTGGGTCTGGAAGCAGGGCCTTGCTAGAGGCCTCCAATTTCTGGGGGAAGGAGGCCCAGAGCAGAGAAGGAGTTGTCTGCTATGTCAATGCTGGGGCCAAGAACAGATCCCAGCTCCCTACAAGCCAGTGTCCTGGCCAGCACAGCACACAGCGCCTTCAGCTGTCCCCAGCCTGGAGGGGGAAAGAGGACAAGAGAGGGAGCCCAGCAGGCGATCTGCTCACAGTGTGCCCAATGGTCTGTACCTCTGAATCATCTCACACCCAAACCACCAGCACCACCACCAAGTACTATTACCGGCCCTGCCCCTAGTGTACCCAGCTGTAAAATGCTGTAACCACATGTGCTCCCCAGGGTTACAGGGAGGACCAGTGAGTCCAGGCTCAAGGACACAGGCACCAGATGGGACCCCTACCCCACCCCCTAGGCTGTATCTCCTTAGCCTTGTTTTGCATCTGAATCACAGAGATGTGATGTGTTGTTGCTGGTTGGTGACATCAAAGTCCCTGACTCCCAGCTAAGAGCCCTTCCCCAGCTGTGCAGGGGACTGGCCTGCAATTAGCTGGGTTTATCCTTCAAGAGCAAGGGGAATTCCAACAAGAAACAGTCCTGAGGCTTCAGAGCGCGAGCGCGCGCACACACACACACACACACACACACACACACACGCACCAACTAGGAAAGCAAGCACCATGGAATTAGGTCAGATAGTTTATTTCAAACCTCAGATTGAGAGGTTTGCCTCTCCACAATGTCTGTTGCAGGCGTGTGCAATTGTTTTCAGGGCTTGGGAACTTTTGCTAGGACACCAGAATAACCCAGGATCATGCTCCCTGTGCAAGGTGGTTCGGCCCAGCGATGGGTCTCCCGTGTTTCTCATGCACACGGTGTCTGCTTGTTTCTGGCGTTCACACGGGTTCTGATCCAGGCAATCGTGCCCCAGGCTGCAAGTGTGGGTAGAATCTGAGGCCTCTGCTCAGAGGGCTCCCACACTACCCAGAGTGCACAGTCCATGCTCTGGCTAGCCCCACCAGTGTCGGATGTGGTGATCTCTACCAATGTCTGATTCTTTGAAAATTGATAAACTCCATATGATAACGTGAAATTTCTGGTTACTAAAAGAGATTTTCAACTTGGAGAAACCCACTCCCCACCCCGCGGATACTGAGGCTTGCTCCTTTGGAGTTCATCTTATTTCTCTCCTTAAACCCTCTTTATGTTCCTCTTGGGTTCTCAGAGTGGTTCATTGCAAACAATCCAGATGTCAGGAAAGGGTTCTCTCACTTACTGATTTCATAGAAGACACGTGAAGAGGATCCAGATGGCTACCAAGGGCCGCTGTGCACTTCAGTGAGTGCCTGGGCTCTAGCTCTAGCTTGGCCACTATGCTGTGTAGTATTGAACAAATTACTATCTTTCTCTGAGCCTGAGTTTCCCGATTTATAGAACAACCTGCTTGTTGGAGATGGAGTCTAGGTAGCCTGCCAGCTTTGAGTTCGTAGGGACTGGAGAACCAGAGAGACCTTGAGTGAGTCACTTAACCTCTTGGTGCCTACACTGAGATGGTGAAAATAAGATGACTCCTTTGGGTTGTGAAGAATAAATGAATTGATGCAGTTAAGTTCATTGGACAGTGCCTGTGGAATGTGGTCTCTGATGGTGCTTGGGTTACTTGGACAGCACAGAAGGAGCTTCCTTGAGGCAAGAATGTACGGTCTTACCTTCACACCCTAAGCACCTGGTACAGAGCCTGGACAGCCCGGGATGAGAGCGGAATTTAAATAATGACTGTAGAAACATCCACCTTTGAACCAAATATAGGAAGGGGAGGGCCAAAGGGGGACAGCTCTTCTGTGGAATGACAAATACATTCCCTGACCCCAATCCTTGGATGGCATTGGGGGTGGGTAGGTCGATATCTTCAGCCCCTCCCAACCACTTCTAGATGCTGGGGAGACCAGGCTCCCCCACTCCTGGTCCGGGTGGCCCCACACAACCCCACCCTGCTTGGCTCATGTCACTTGCCCCTCTTTCAGACGGCACTTCATCTTCCAGCTCCAGGGAAACGGTAGCAGAAAAGAAGCTGCCGGCGCCCCTGGCCCTGGCCGTAACCTGAGCTGCAGCAGGAGAGCAGCAGTCGGACTGGGGTTTCTCCCCTTCTCCCGCCTCTGCACCGGGTCATCCTTGTCCGTCTTTTGAGGGCTGGATGGGTCTGCACCTCGGGGCGGCTGGAGGGGCCCAGCAACCCTGCTTAGGGGCCGGGGGTGGGCGGGGGCTGCGGGGCGCCGGGCGGGCTCCGATGGCAGCGGCAGGCGCGCCCCTCGCAGAAGGAAATTTATTAGCAGAGGCTGCGGCGGGCGGGGGTTTCTGAGACTTCATTACTCTTACAAAATATACTGTGGGACGTTTACTAGTGTCCCGTGAAGTGTGGCCATAAATCAGGGGCTCCGCAGCACTTGTCAGAAGAATGAGGAACGTGCGTTTGCTCGAGAGCCTGCAGGGGCCTTGCTGGTGACCAGGAGCGGGTCACTGAGCGAGGCCAAAGCGCAGGGCGCAGCCACCGCGACACCCATGCTGTTGCACGTTCTGGATGAAAATGTCACCCAGTTTCAAATCCATGCGCATCACACTTTGAAGATCTCCTGGAAAGAGTATTTTCCTCTGCCAAGTTTATTCTCCCAACCCTATGGACCCGTTATGGGGTGTGTGTGTGTGTGTGTGTGTGTGTGTGTGTGAGAGAGAGAGAGAGAGAGAGAGAGAGAGAGATCCAAAGGTTAAAATTGATTCTGGAACAATCACAGGTGATTTTTATTACTTTCTTTATACTTCCCATACTTTTCCCACTTTAACAAAAATGTGTTACTTTTATAATCATAAAAATATTACTTTTAAAAAGAAAAGAAAAAAATGAGAATGGATCCACAGGAAAATATGAATAAGTTCATATTATTTATAAAAACATGGAACTGTAAAAGACCTAAATATGCAGCAATTAGTCCACATTTCTGAAACAAGCTATCACACAGTCATCAAGATATTTTAGGTATTTGATTTAATGCTGAGTTTAAAAAAATAAAGCATCGGGGCCCAGTGGTGGCTTAAGACTGAAGCAGGAGAATCACAAGGTCAAGGCCAGCCAAGGCAACATACTGAGACCTTGTTTCAAAATAAAAGAAAAATTTTAAAAAGGATTAGGAGTGGTGGTGCTCACTTGTAATCCCAGCAGCTTGGGAGGCTGAGGCAGGAGGATATACAAGTTCAAGACCAGCCTCAGCAACTTAGCAAGACCCTAAGTAATTTAGCAAGACCTTGTCTCAGAACAAAAAGTAAAAAGGTCTGGAGATGTGGCTCAGTGGTTAAGTGCCCCTGGGTTTGATCCCCATTACCAAAACAAACAAACATAAAACCCAAATAAAAAGAAGGCCATTTTTACATGTATATGCTCATAAGTAGTATATTAAAAGTATGCATAAGGAAAATGCCTAGAAATAAGTATTACTGTCATAGTAAGTGGTTGGCTTCTGGAGTATTTTCCTTTTCTCTTCTGTTTTCCAAATCATAGTTTTTGTGTCATTTTGAAGTAGTTGAAAAGCAAAAATGTGATGTGGATCCTGACCCCCACTCCCTCCCCTCTGGCAGGTACCACACACGTGTTCATGCCCCACATGAAAACAGGGGGCCCGGGATGCCATGGTGGGTTCAGTTCCGTTGAGACAATCTGGAACAATCAACTCCATCAATGAAATTTTTATGGAGTTTTGGACTTTGAAGCTAAATAATGAGACTTGGCCCCTGACCAGACCTTGGAATGTTCAAAGTGGCCTCCTCCTCAATTAGCTAATCCCAGGCATCCAAGGAAGGTAGGCAGTTGGGCAGCAAGCCGGCAGGAGTTGATGGAAAAGATGGCCGAGGTAGGTGCCCCTGGCCAAAGAGGTTGAAGGCCCATGAGGGTGGTGCTCCGGCCTGTGGCCATCCTGGGGCACCTCATAAGGCCCCCCAGCAGCCCTATGAATGGGCACCTTTCTCCTGGCTGACATCTAGGGACAAATCCAGAGAGGAAGGTGGGTGAAGGGTTTTTGGAATTCTCAAGGCTATGAGTGGCTCTACCAGTCAGAGCAACTTCTGCGTGGAGGATGGGGCTGGGCACTAGCACCCACCCCCCCCCACCCCCGTCAGCCAGGATGCCCCTTCCCCCGGCCTCCCCTCCCACCCCCCTCAGCACAGCTTGAGGCTGCTTACAAAGGAGCTGTCCCTCTCTCCCACCCCAAGAATTTAAAACTGCCTAGACAGTCCTCAGTAAGGGGATCCTTCAACCTCAGAAGAAGGACACATTTTGTTAAGTTTGGCTTTTGAGGGTTTGTTGGGCTTGCCCCTTTGTTTTTTGATAAATAGTCTCTGTGTCCTGCAATGGTGGGGAATGGGGGACAGGTGAACTCTGCCCCTGCTGCTATAATCACCCTTCACTCTACATTTTGAATGGGTCTTGCAGCATTTGGAATTTCAGTGGCATTTGGTTTTGATTAAAAAAAAAAAAAAAAAAAAAAAAAAAAAACTTCTGCCTGAAGCAATGACTTCTCTCTGTTGCTCTCTGGAGTCTGGCAACGTTGAGATCTTTACTGGCAGGGCTGAGAAGATGAGCTGGTTGGTTGTGGTGTGTTTAGAAGTTTAAAACAGCAAAAAGACAGAGTGAGGGTTTGCAGGAGGGGGGCAGTGCCTGGGGCAGGGGAGGGGGGGCAGGACCTCCAGATCTGTTCTCCTCTGGACTGCAAATTACAAGCCTGCTTTTTAAAATTTCCTTTCCCAGAACAATGTTATTCATTCAATTCCAAAGTAAACATTGGGCTTAGATCCTCAACAGTTTGGGAGAACAGACTGTCCTGGTTGTTAGGGTCTTTACCTGTCAGGGCCCTGATTAAATCCATATATCTTCAGGGCAAACATCAGCAGCCACAGTGGGCTACAAGGAGGGACCGGGCACCAGACTCCCCCAGACCCCGCCCCGCCCACACACACATATTCCTGAAAGAATGGGAGCAGCCTTCAGTGCCAGCCTTGGGCAGGCTGGACGTCCCTGCTCTCACAAGCAGGGTTACAACAGGGGATCTGTTCAGGGCTGCCGCCTGACCCTGAACCTGTAGGGCAAGGAGGCAGATCAGAGGAAATGCTGGGGGCCTGGAGGGCACTGGGGAGGGGGAGCAGGAGGGGAGGGTGGCGTTCAAACAGCCTTCAAAGTGATAGATGTTTGTACTAGAGGGGAGTTGATTTGGGGAGCAATGCGAGGCTTGGGTAGTAAATCGTACAATCTGACGTCGGTGTTAAGAATATGGAAACCCATTTCCTTTCTCCGAGGGGAAGGCCGCTTAATTAAGAGATCTCCGGGTACTCGACTTTCCTCATAAATTTTAGAGAGCTATAAAAGGCAGCATGTGCGTGTGCGCATGCGCGAGTGTGGGTGCATATTCAGGGTGGACAGAGAAGAGTGCGTGGGGAGCTCTGTTCCCTCGCACCATCACCCACCTCAGACCTCCGTGCCTCAGTTTCCCCATATGGGGAATGGCGATGATGAGGCTGCTCCTTCCACCCAATTTGCAAATCGGCATCAGGACCCCAGTTTGAATGGAAGCGGGGCTGGGACTTTGATCCCGAGGCCTGTGTTGGGAGGGGGCAGACCCAGGCCCCAGATGACAGTTGCAGATGTCAAGAGCACAGCTTGTATCCTTCCAGCCCTCCTCCCAGGGGTGCCCCAGTTTCCCTGCTGAGGCTTCCTCAGAACCCCTGGCTGGAAGCTAAAGTTTCCTGCTCTCCTCGAAGGAATATTTAATTTCCATAGCCCGGCCTGTTTCTTTTCCAGAAGAGCTCGTTTCCCCTCCTGGCTTATCTGATGGTGGGTATCTCAGGGAGCAACTTGTCACCTATCATTTTCCACAGAAATGAGTGTTAGCAGTTGAAGGGAGGGCTGCTGGGGAGCCAGCAAACCAGAGGCCGGTGGGAGCAGAGTCCACACGGGAGGGAGAGCAGTCAGCCCAGAGCAATGCCAGCCATGGCAAGCTTTTGCTCCTGTGCAAGGGGAATGCTCTCATAGGGCATTTGCCTCCACAGTATAGTCCACTCCCACTGAGGCATGGGTCCCACAACACAATGTCCCAGCAAACAGGACAAGTCGGGCCTGTTGCAGCATGCTGCAGAAGGGAAGGTGAAGTGACCTGTCCCACGTAGGTCACCATGCCAGAGGCGGAAAGTCCAGTCCTCAGACCAGCTCTTCCAGGCTCTTATCACGTTGGGTCCGCCAGGGTAGGCAGCACCCAGGGGGTTACAGCTGAGAAAGATTGAGGGGATAAATAGGGGCCAGTGGCACATGGCTTTAATCCCAGCAGCTCAGGAGGTGAGGTAGGAGGATTGAGAGTTCAAAGCCAGCTTCAGCAACAGTGAGGTGCTAAGCAACTCAGTGAGACCCCGTCTCTAAATAAAATACAAAAAAGAGCTGGGGATGTGCTCAGTGATCGAGTGCCCCTGAGTTCAATCCCTGTACTAAAAGTAAAAAAAAAAAAAACCAGGGGGAGCCTCCTGTTTCATCTTAGGACTGCTCCTGAGTGGTGCTGTCAGACGTCATGTCACATGACAAATGCATGGCATCTGCAGCTCCAATGCTGGTGACATGGGGTGATCCAAGGCAGTGACTGTGGTCTCTGCAATGGTCAGGCACACTCTCACCCTGCCTTGTCCTTCCAAGCCCAAGGTTCCATTTGGTGGACAGTGTTGTGAGGATGACAGACAGCATCTGTGAAAAGCCTGGGTCTGGAGGTGGCTCTCAGCACACGCTGTAACCATTCTTCCAGAAAATGGGAAATTGCTAACAACTAGCAGGCTCAGCCCTACCCCAGGCTAAACCTGTGGAGAAACAAGTTTGAACGCTGGGACCGGGTTGTTCATGGGGCTCCTTCCTTCAAGGATGACAGCACCAAGGATATAGATAGTGGAGATCAGGACACACAAGTGAGTTTCTGGTGCTGTAGGAAAGACGTTGAATATCCAGAATATTCCAGCCCCTAAGCATGCTCTCCTTGGACCTGTGGTTCTATCACATGTCAAAATTTTTTTCTTATCTGTTTTTTTGCTATAATAAGTATGCATGACTTGTGTAATGCTTGAAATAATGGAATGTTTTTACAAGAAGATTCACAGTCAGGGCACAGAAAACTCCTAATGCTTTCCTTGTCAAAGTTACTCAGGTGCACGATAAGGTAGATTAAACTCTGTTTATAAGGCAAATCCTCGTGAAGGATCTCAGTCCCACGGTTCAATGAACAATGGAAGGATGTCTCATGTATGTCAGGTCCTGAGCTGAGGGCTAGGATGCAGAGATGAGCATATCCTTTCTCCTGACACCACCACACAGCTTCAAATGAAGCCACACATGCTCTTTGTACATTTTACCTCTAGAATATGGGGAATCAAATTCCTGCCTGGCCAAGGAAAAAATCAGGAAGAGTCCTACCGAGGTAGTGGGGAGAGAGTTCATGCACCTAGCTCTCTGTGACTTTGGGATAATCCCTTTCCCTCTCTGAGCCTCAGTTATCCCATCTGCACAAAGGATTGGCCTTTAGAATTCCTTAGGTACCTCCAGCCAGGGGGTACTGTGGTCCAAACCTCCTCTTGCCCAACTGTGGCCCTGTAGTCCTCCACACCTCTGTCACATGCTGACTAGATCTGGGGCCACCCTAACAGCCCACAAAGCTTGTGCACACCAGAGACCTGGGTAGCGTGGCTGGCTGTCCTGACATGGACTCAGTCTAGGTCCAGAATATAGGACTTTTCTGGAAGGTGAGGGGTGGCCCTGTATTTCCCCAGTCCTCTTCCTCTCTCCAACCCACTATGCAGAAAGAAGACAGGAGAAAGACTCCAGGTGAAAAAGAATATAAAGAAGACCCCCAAACATCCCCACTTTAAAGGAAACATGAATCAAAGGCAGAGGAGGAGGGGGGCCCTAAAATGACGCAGGAGTTCTTCTGAATTGTGGGGAAAGGGGCTGCAGTGTCAAGCAGCTGTATGCTCCCATTCTCTATGTCTGAATGAGAAATAAAAGATGCCTGCTCTGAGGTTAGATGTTATACCCCATAATATTTAGCAGAGTGCTCCCTTTGAATTCATAGCCCTGCTTAATCCACTACAGCTAATGTTAGTGTGAGAGGAAAGATCCCCATCCTGGAAGACCTGGCTCAGGTCTCTCTACTGGCCACCCAGGTGACCAAGAACACATCCCCATCATCTTGGGGCCTCAGATTCTCCTTTTGCACATTAAGGGAGGACCACATATTCACCCTGCATAGACCTCCAAGAGTTTTCCAGCCCTGGCTGCTGGACACACAGGGCAACACTGAGGTGAGGCTGGCTCTGGTCACCCAGCTTCCTCAGGGCATGGAACAATGGCCCCCTCTAGCCTCCAGGTGCTGATGGGCACACCTGGGCCCCGCATGGAAAGGCTCAAGGCTCTGCTGGATTTTACTATGCGTATTTTGTAAGCCTCCCTGAAAGCCCCTGGGGCAGCCAGCATTACTCCTCCCTCTGATCCCAGTGGAAATCTCTTGGCCACATCAAAAAGCTGGTGAGGGTGACTTAAGATTCTTTGTGGGCCCAGTCATTTCCCAGAGGCCTGGCTGCACCGTTAACTTCCCACAGTTCAGTTTGCTGGACAGGCCTGGGATGTGCCTTTGGTCTCCATATAATTATTAGCACTGCCTCCTCTCACACCCAGATTTGACCCATTTGGAAGACAATTAAATGGCGACTCTACCCATGATGCAGAGCGGCCTTTCTGGGAGCAGGAGTTAGGCTCTAATACACCAAGTTCAAATCCATTCTAGACCAAAATATGAGTAAACTTTGGATCCTCTGGCTCTCGCCACTTACTTTGCTGCTCCTTAACCTAAGCCAACATTTCATCTCCTTCCCAGGAGTAGGTGTCTCTCAAAGTTACCTGTCCCTACTTCCTAGTGGCTCTCCAAGTGTGGTCCAGACCGGCAGCACCCAAGAACTTCTCAGGCCCCCCTTATTGGGAACTCAGGGGTAGGGCCCAGCAATCTGTATTTTAACAAACCCTCCAGGGGACAGAAACACCTACTCAAGATTATAAAATGTTAGAAATGAACTAAAAATGACCTAACCTGTGCTTCCTCTGCCTTATATTACAGACGGAGAAGCCGAAGGCCAATGGCAGTGTCGCTCTACCCTAAGTCATATGGAGACGATACCTACCTCTTGGCGGACTATACCTCACTGCTGTGCGAATCAGCTGTCAGACCCTGAAGTTGGGCTAACTCTGTGCTCCCAGCCAGGCACTTTCTCCTCTGGTCCTCAGCTTCTTCCTCAGTACAGTGGAGGATGGGCTGACATGACTTGGTTTAAGATCCCTTCCAGGCCTGACATTCTCCGATGAAGTGCCAACTGTGTGTTCATAAATCCTCTTCCAGAAGACATACACATTTCCATGGAAGCCTCAATGACAAGGGAATCAAGATCATTACAGAAGATATTTCAAGGCAGAGGGTTTTCTGGCAACCCTCAAGTCTATTGTAAAATCAGTCTCCAAAAATCAAAAGAGGTTTAGGGGTAGGGGGCTGTCGTGGGGGCCGCTTTGTGCATTGGAGGGTGTTTAGCAGCCTCCCTGGCCTCTGCCTTTTACATGCAGTAACAACCTCCCATCCCCAAGCTGTGACAATTAAAAATGTCTCCATTGGCAAATGTGCCCTGGGGGATGAACCACTGCTCAGGAGGCTCTCTGGGCACCCCTACAAGCCTCCCTGGCATTTCCCCCACCCTCCCCACAAAGCAGGAAGCACTGGCGTTTGCTGGCTTAGCTTACAGGGGGGTCACAGGAATGCTCAAGGCCCCTAGACTCCACTGCTCCACCCAGCCCAGCCCACAGGGACTTCACCCAATCCTGCCCTCCACACTAGCTGATTCTGTGACCTTGTACAAATTACTCAACATCTCTGAGCCTCACTCTTCTCATCTGTAAAATAGGAACAACAATACCTTCTGAAATGACAGTATCAGGTGGTTTCAATGGGAGGTACATGGAACATGTGTCCAGGTGGCATTCAGTGGGAGTATTTGGATGAGAAAATGGAGATGAGGCTACCTTTTTTTTTTCTTCTGTCTCCAAACTAACATCTTACCTTCAATCGCTCCAGGACAAACTGCATTGGCTTCATTTGGATTTTCTTTCCTAAAATGCCCAGCTGCCTGCTACCATCAGTGCATGTGAAGCAAAAAGGACATTTTGGAGCTCTAAAGAGAATTTGGTTATGTGGATCTTTGGCTGAACCAAGAAACAGGGAATTCCAGACCTCAGACTCTAGGCCTCAGGGAAGCCAGGACATGAAGAAAGGCCCAGAGACCTGGGAGGGTACAAAATGTCCCTTCTAAAGGGTTCCTCCACCCCCACATCTATACAGCTTCACATCGTCGTTCTGCTCGGGAATGTGAACCTGCCATTGTCACGGTTTCCGGTCACTCATGAGTAGCCAAACATTTGGATTTTCATGAAGTGAAATTTCCAGATTTTTTTTAAGTGTGTTCATTTGAAGCATTTGGTAGAGAGGGACCCCAAATTAATTCAATAACTTAATAGTCACTCAAAATAATCCTATGAAATAGGTACTATGATTATCCTCGTTTTATATTGAAGAAAATGAGGCATAAAAAAGGTTAAAATAACTGGCCCAAGTAGTTGGGGAGAGCCCCACACAGGAGGGGCTGAGGAGGAACCCTAGGCCCTTGTGTTGAATAAAAGGAGACAGAGCCAATTTTTCTACCATAACAGTAAATTGGCCCCAAATTAAGCCAATACCCAGTTCTTATTGCTTCTGCAAGGAATTAATAAACCATGACATCTTCTGAAATGGGGGAAGGCCAGCTGCTCAGAGAGATGTCAGAAAACTTTTTACAGAGTTGGAGATGTTCCGCCTTAGCAAGTAAAATGGTTATGCCGCAAACACGCAGAGTGGGACAGTGCCCACTCCTGGCTGGGCCCAGACGTCTGCCCACCACAGGAGACAAGGCCTCACAGTAGCTGGCTCTCCAGGCGTTAATAGCTGCGGCCTCCCAGAGAACACTCTGGAATATTTTAGGTTTATATTTTGCAGATGGCATGCCCAGTCGTTCCCTCACTCTGCCTATTAGATGGTTAGTTTCCTTTTTCTAGTTAAAGGATTAACTAGAATTATCAGTAATCATGAGTTTCCCCCACAGGACAGGTCAAAGGAAATTAATGGAAACTGCAGAAATAGGGATGGGGGTAGCACCACAAAAGGAATTCCTGACTGGGAGGATTGTCCCTGGCATGCGCTACCTTGGATGGATTAGAACCTGTCATGGAAGCCAGGCAGGCCTGGAGATTTCCACAGGCCTGGACTCACAGCGGAGGCCAAAGGCAGAGAAGCAGAGGGGGTCAGGGAGGCTTCACCTTGAAGGGGATCTTGAAAATATTCCAGGCTGACCCCTTAATTTCCAGATGAGAAAATGTGAGCCGAGACTGGCAATAACTTGTTAAAGGTCACACAACCATGTGACAGCGGAGCTGGTACTTGGGACCCTGGACACAGTCATGGCTTTCCAACTTGGATCTAGTCACATAGAGAACAGTAGAGAGTGGACCGAAGCCTTCTCAGGCTCTCAGTTTGTGGGGCTATAAAATGGAACACGGGCTCCAAGCATTGCAATGCAATCAGCTGTTTACATTTCTCTTCTCAGGTACCTGGGGTCAATGCCTCTAGAGTGGGATGAGACCGTCCTAATCTTTGTCACTGAGTGCTCTCCACGTGGCACGGCTTTGGGTTAAGGCTCTGAGATATTGGGTTAAGGCTCAACTTTGAAGGTCCTGAGGCTTAGTTCCTTCACAGAGAAGGTCTGTGAAGTGCCACATACAATGTCCCTGTACCACAGGAGGTGTCATCATTGCAACTGGAGCAGATAAGAAACTGGGGTTAAGGAAATGCGTTTGCAGCACCAAATACGGCAAACGCATTTCCTTAACTCTAGGTGATGGACATGAGGTCATTCAATACACTATTCATCAGTGCAAAAGGACTCATTGTACTTCTCTATTAGTTTGAACATATTCATAGCAAATAGTGAAAAAAAAATCTTTATTCAGTAGATGACTGTTATTGCTAATAGAATGTTCTGGATTCTTTGGTAGCACCAAATCCTCAGGGAACTTGAAGGGAAATGAGACTCCAGTTGACATTGCCACAAAGCAAGGCAAATGTGGGTGCAGGGGAGATAGGAGAAGAGTTGGATTGGGTTATCCAAGGGGTCGGTTCTGCCGCTGACCCTACCCACTGACCAACCCAGCCACACTCCCCGGCCTACCCCATGGTCAAACCACAGACGTAGTTGGAGGCAGCTGAAGGCTGGATCTCTCCCGGGAGAGCTTGTGGCCCCTCTCCTCCATCCCTCCTCATTTCCTGTTTTGGGAGATTGGTACACAGGACCCATGAAGTTTAAGTAAGGTAAAGAGCCACGAAATGAAGCACAAAAGTTCAGGGGTGTGGAAGGAGAGCAGAGGCTTGTCACTGACGGAATTTGTGTTGGAAGGGGGAGCAGCAAGTGTATGGGCTGAGGATGTGGTTGTGAGCGCCACTGTCAATAGGCCAAGGGCCATGGCTGCTGGGCATTTTGTTCAGTCTCAGAGCACAGCTTAAGAACATGGAAAAGCACCACATTTGGCATCAGATTGTGGTGCATCCAGATCTAGGCCCGACCACTTACCGTATTCAGCAAATTGCTTAGCCTCACTTTTCTGATCTGTAAAATGGGAGTTATGTGGGGTATCTACTTCCCAGGGTTTGTGTAAGTACTTAATAAGATCATGCAGAGAATGGTGCGTACTCAGCGAACACCCCCTTACCTCCCTAACCTTGCCTCTTTGCAGGGACAAGGGGTTGAGGTCATACACCCACAGAAGAACGTGGGCACCTGCCCTGGTTTTTTGGCTCAGAGTAGAAACCCAAAACCATCTTCTGTAGGTTTTTACTTTTTGTGTTATCACCCACCTTTCTTATGGAGGCACCGTCTCAGGCAAACACTCAACTAGGTTGAGGGTGTGCAGAGTTGATGGGGAAAAGACCAGAAGGAGACAGGGAAAGGAGGCCAGGAAAGGAAGGAAACCAATGAGAGCAGATTACCACTGGGGGCAGCTGGGGAGCAAATGGGTAGCTCAGTCCCTCAGGGGCATTCTGGAAGACTACATCAGGATTACCCCCCTTAGGGATGAAGGAGCTGGGGTATTTACCCTTCCATCTATCATTGGTTAAGGGTTACTCCTGAACATATGAACTCCTGGGAACTTCTTATCAGCTTTGTAGAAAGGCTAAGATAAAGCCTTCAGGCTCTCAGTTGTAGGTGTCTTGATCACAAGGTCATGGGATACTCTCAGCACTTCCTGAAGTGAGGAGCAAGAGGTATAGATCAGTACCTGCAGCACCTGCTATTCCCCTCACATGGAATTCCTTCTTTTCAAAGGTATTTTAGCTTGGCTTCTTGGTCACTTTGAGCTCCATTTACATGAAGTTTCTACCTATGTTTTCTTGTAGTCTTCTGAAGTCTTTCAGCTCCAGATAAGTATGTAGTGTGACCTACTGAGACACGCATAATGTGGATTCAGACTCTGAAATTCTTCAGGGCAGCATCTTTTCTTATATTTCTCTTTTATTGTGGCTTTGGGCTAGTTACTTGCCCTCTCTGGCCTTGGCTTCCTCATCCTGTAATATCAGGAGGGTTGCCCCACTTTGTGATTTTTATGCTGTCAGTCACCACCCCAAATTCTTGGTATAAGTGGAACATGTGGTAGGCATTCCCCAAGGCTGGTGGACTAAACAGAAGACACATACATGTGCTGTTCCAAGCCAGAGGTCTTTCTACTGCTCCAACTGGTGGGACAAGAGATGGGTGGCAGGCAAGATGGTGGCCATTGGAAGATGAACAGAGGAGCACTGGATTCAGGGAAAGAAATCTAAGGACAGAAATGATATTCAGATATGAAGGGTTATGGAAAATAATATTCCTACAAGGAAGGGAAATTAACCAAATATTAAACCTCTCCCAGTACATCCTTTCCCAGTAGCAATGGGCCCTGAGGGAAAAAGCAAACTTTCATCCCTTCCTTGTTCATCCCTAGCATCTCTACCAAAAGCAAATATTTACCCCTTCCCACCCACAATGGATCCTGAAGGAGGGAGGCAGATACTCAAACTGGGCCCTGAACTTTTCCCCTCCCATTGCAGATGAGTCCTGGAAGGAGAAAAGCAAATGGTGAAGCTCTGGGAAATAATGGGCGCTAGAGGAAGAAGATAAGCATTGACAACCAAGTTGTGACTTTTCCCAGTGACAATGAGTTTCAAACTTTACAACTGCCTTCCTGAGTTAAATTTTTAACCTGCCAAACTAGGTCCCTGATGGTCCAAACAGCAAGTCCGCAGCCTCCAATGATTAATTCACCCTCACTGTAAACTATAAAGCCCAGACTCCTTCTGTTACCCGCAAGCCATTTCCATATCCAGAAAATGAGCCCTCCCGTGTCTGATCAATGGACTTCGCTACAGAATAAAGAAAAACTTTCTTCTGAGGTTTGCTTCCCATGTCCTGCCTCCGTCATTTGTGCACTATGTGCTTACAGGATAGACATATAGAGAAGTCACAAAAATCCACCCAATACTTTTTGGCAATACTATGCTTGAGCCCTTCAGAGAACACAGGTCATTTTTTAAGGCCTACAAAGAACTGGACAATGTCTGGCCTTGCCATTGTAAACTACAAACCATGCTGTCCCAAAGAGCCAAAGAGACAGAGAGAATGAAGATGGAAGGAAGGAATTGTCCTGAAATTTTAAATCAAAATATCCCAGTTCAGCTAAATGACACAGGCCATGGGTTTTGCCCCAGGACCCTGCAGGAACAACTGTTCACCCTCCCCACATAGGGCCAGAAGTTGCCTGGAGCCCCCGAGCCTTGGTCTTGCTCCTCTGGCTCTGGGGCTCACTGGAGATGGTGAACAGCTGTTTGCTATTCTGAGCGGAGCAGTCTTTCATATACTTGACGACATGTTAAATCATCCCTTAATGATGGCTGGGAGGACTTCTTGTTACAGCTACCGCATGGATAAAAAGCCTGAGCCAAACGGCACTGGTGTTAAATTCATCTGGGCCGTGGACGTGCAGGGATAGGGTAGACCCCGAACAACAAAATATCCTGTGTTTAACACTTTAGCTTCAGGCCAGGAGACTGTTAAAAGGCACACATCTCTTTAAGAGACTCAAATATTTAGCAACCATCTAGTCCTGATGGAATGACAGGCAAATTTTATTTCTGTGTATTTTTTAAATTACCTACCATGCACATGAATATTTTTATATCCAAGGAAAAAAAAAGCAGTGATGTATACTTATAAACATATGTGAGTTTTGTAAGCAGCTTGTAAGTTGATAGCCCCTGGGATTTGAATACAATACTGCTTGGAGATGGTAGCGAGACAGAAATAAGAGAAGGGAGGAGGCTGAAGGAGAAAAGTGGAGAAGGAGGTAACAGGAGGGCAATCATGACAGGGAAATGCTAGTGCTTGCCCAGCATGTATTAAACACAGAGTTCCCCTTTATCTTCAGAAAACAGTGGTTGGCAGATAGAGGCTGCATCTCTGAAGGAAGCTTTGGAAGGATCTGTGCATTAGACTGTTCATTCTTGATACTGATTAAGAAGTGTCTTTGGCTTTCAGAGCATGATTGAGGTTGAAGGGGTTGCCCACGCTTGCCTAGGAAGGAAGGAATTCCCCAAACATGAATGCATGCCCCCCCGAGGCATGAATATCAGGGAAATGTTGAGGATAAAAGGATTAATAAAAAAAAAAAACATAAAATGATGTGGTGGTGCACACCTATAATCCCCAGGACTTGAGAGACTGAGGCAGGAGGATCACAAGTTGGAGGCCAACCTTAGCAACTTAGTGAGACCCTGTCTCACTAAGAAAAGCAAGCCATAAATGACTAAGAAAATTTTGTGTTTTAGAGATAAAGACTCAAAAAAAATCAAAATAGTTGCTGTGCTGGGGTAATTATATTCAGAAAGTTATTAATGTAATTATCAGTTTCTCAGAATTTTTTTATCTGACATTTTATTATGAAAACTTCGAAACATTCAGCAAAGTTGAAAGACTTCCAATGACCACTCAATTACCTCCCACATAGATTCTGCCTTTCATGCTGTTCAGGTTTTAAACTCTTCGAAAGCGTTTTAAGCTTCTGTTCTACGATATCACAGTTGACGCCTATTAGCACGTATAGATGGAAAAGCCCAGTTACCAAGGGACGCCTTGGAGTCAAGCATCCCCTTCAGCCTGCAGCTCCATTCCACCCCCTGGCCATCTCCGGGAGTGGCATATGCTGAAGTGTGCACTGTCACTATGTCCTCAACTTCTGATGGCTGTTTCCTGCGGCCTCCAGGCAGGCTGCAGTGTCCAAAGTGCCCTGACGTCTCCACCGCTTCACACCTCAGCAAAGGTGTGTTCTTACCTGAGCAAAATCGACTGCGAGTCCAGCTCACCTTCCAGGTGACTGTCCTCCACAGTCCAGCTTGCTTTGATCATACTAGGCCACCACCTTAATAGGAGGTGGCCTCAATTCAGTGCCTCAGCACAGGAGTGACACGTGCCCCATACCTTCTTAGCCCACGGGCCAGAACTAGACACCCAGCCTCACTCCCCTGCAGGTGGGGAGAAGCGTGATCCTCCCAGGGGCCCAAGGAGAGGAATCCAGGTGTGGGTGAGCCGTGGAAAGCACCTCCAGATTTTCCCCAAGCAACATATTACAGTCACGCATCAATTCATGATGGAAATATGTTCTGAGAAATACATTGTTAGGGGATTTTGACTCGATGCAGACATCATAGAGTGCACTTACACAAACTAAGATGACTATGCTGTCACTAAGCCGCATAATCCTACAGGACCACCATCACATGTGTGTCCTGTGTGGGGTACATTGCCAGAAACATCTTTAGTCAGAACAGGACTACGTTGACTTTTTGTTTTTGAGTTTCACTGAGAAACATAATGGTCATCATGCTGGGGCAGTCCTCTGCATCCTGCTTTTTCTCATTCCCCAGCATGTCTCTAAGATGTCTCCATGCTATATTTTGTTCATGTTCACAGTTATATAATACTCCATTGTATGAATGATACACCTCATTCATGATACACCATTTTTTATTTTTTGGTCAGCTATTTCACTGCTGTGACTAAAAGTTCTGACCAGAACAATTGTAGGGGAGGCAAAGTTTATTTGAGGGCTCACAGTGTCAGAGGTCTTAGTCCAATAGATGGCAGCTCCATTCCTTGGGGCTCAACTTGAGGCAGAATATCATGGCAAAAGAGTATGGCAGAGGAAAGCAGCTCACATAGTAATCAGAAAGCAAAATATATACCCCATGGCCACTTCCTCTATCCATAACCCCCATGCCTTGATTAGGTTAAGACAGTAACCTAATCACTCTCCTCCAAACCTTCTTGCTTTGTCACATGTGAGCTTTTGGGGGACACCACATCTAAACCATAGTATCCATTCTCCTATCAAGGGACACGGGAGACCCCCGTCTTTTGCTATCTGGAACAATACCTTTAGACACAGGTCTCCAGGGACAGATGCACAGTAGTGTTTCTAGGGCACAGCTTGCTCAGGTTTCTAAAGTTGAATGTTTTAAGGAGAAGGGGAAGAAAAGGAAGCAGCCAAGGGTGGGAAGGGTTGGTACTTTTCCATTTCACAGGAAAGTTTGGGCACAAGATTACAAAAAATAAAGACAAATGACAGAAAGCTGATACCAGGGTGCAACGAGGTCAAAACTCTGTGCTTGCCAGGTGCAGTGGTGCACACCTGGAATCCCAGTGACTTGGGAGGCTGAGGCAGGAGGATCGTGAGTTTAAAGCCAGCCTCAGCAACTTAGTGAGGTCTTGAGCAACTTAGTGAGACCCTGTCTCAAAATAAAACATAAAAAGGAGGCTGGGGATGGTGCCCAGTCGTTAAGCTCCCCTAGGTTCAATCCCTGATATTAAAAAAAAAAAAAAAATTGCTCTTCTTCAACAAAGCACAAAGTACAGGTTCAACTGAGGACAAATAAGTCCGAAATAAATAAATATTTTTGTAAACCTAGGGAACCATTTCTTTTATATAATTTGGAGTTTTTAAGGCAGTTTTTCCTGGTGTCACAATATCACCATTACAAAAAACAATCCAAATCCTCAGAAGATTTCCATACAAGGTTCATTTCCATTTGAAAACAAATAAGTGCCATGCTATGATCTTTTCCCTTTTTTGCTAGAGGGAGCATGTCTTGGAATCAAAGAAATAATGACAAGGTATTTCAACTCCCCAAAGATTGGTAATCACCAGCATATGACCCTGGAAGGAAAGAAATGAAGCAGGAGAAATGAGGCTATCAATGACAGATTCTGACATTGACTAACAAAGAAATAACATTAATCACATAATTTATCCTACCAGGTTCCTGGCAGGCTCCTTCTACTGTGGCTTTGATGAAACCTGATTTATTTTCAGTGTCTTAGGGTAGTAGAGGTCCTGGTGGGTCAAAATAGAAATGGATGGTCCTGAAAGGTTTTGGAGAGGATGGCTCATGGGCAAGCCGATGGCCTGTTGGGAGAAGTCGGGGAGCCTGTCACCTTTGCTTTGTTGACAAGAAAGAAGAGTTGGAAGGTCCGCAGTGCTGACCCTAAAGATCAGGAACAACCCTGGCCTCTGACCAAGGGTAGAGGAAGTGCATCCAGGGCTGGGGCTCCTTACTCTGGGGATGTCAAGAGAGCAGATATTTATGAAGCAGTAGGAGTGACAGCTCTTAATTCAAGGATGAAAGAATGGAGCTTTATCAAGTTCAAACAAAAGGAGATGCATTATTTGCTTTTGCTGCTATGAAGGGGTTTTTTCCTAAGTGCCATTCTCCAACCAGTAAGGCAGATGAAGCTATCACTCAGGCTTCTCAGTGGCAAGTGATAGAAACCAATTCTGGGTGGTTTCAGCAGAAAAGCAATTTACCCAGAGGGTATTGAGCATCTCAGAGAGTCATGGGATGTCCAGAAAATGTGCCAGAGCTGGAGGAAGCCAGGACCTGATTTCAAAGCATAAGAAACCAGTGCCCTCACTGCGCATGGCTGATGCCTGGTGTTGATTCTACCAACACTGCAGCCGCTGCCACTCAATAAATTCTCCACCATCCACCACATGTCCCTGCATCATGCCCCACATTCAGAGTCCTGGGTAGAGGAGTGGACTGCACTGAGCCTGGGCCAGCAGATGGGGGTGAGGTGGTGTAGCCCAGCAGGGAGAAGCAAGGGTCCACATTTTAGGCTTTCTTTCTTAACTATGAAGCAGCCTCAGCCACCATCAAGACCCAGAGAGGGAGAAGTTCCCCAATTGTCGGCAGGAATTTCAAATGCCAGCAAAGGTAAAAACCTTCCAGAGAAGGAATTAGCATTACCCCTCTTTACAGATGAGGTGTTGGGAGATTGCCTGTTGCTGAGGCATCATGGCTGTGGAGACTTTTCTGGTTTCTGTCTGCATTAGGCTAACTCTGGCCAGGCAGAACCCAGATGCCCTGAATTAGAACGAAGGAGTATGCAAACTGTGATCATTAACATTTTAGGGTGCTTTACAAAGTGCATGACCTATTTGTTTTGTTTGACCAGAAAAAAAAATCCTATCTCCGAACTTGATTGCTGGAGAAGACAGACATTCTCCTCCTGCCTGGCACATCAAAACGGCAAGCAATCAAAGGCAAGGACTTACCTCTGAGCAGAGTAAAACATAGATATTCTGGCCACAGTTTCATGCTGGCCTATTGGATCATTTGAGTATTTGGCTGTTTTTCACTTGGTATTACCCTGTATTTAATGTTTTTATAATTACAAAGGCCTGGCTTCTCAAACTTTAACATGTACACTAATCACCTGGGTATCTTTGAAAAATGCAAATTCTAATTTAGTGGGGGTGGGATGGAGCCCAAATGCACATTTCTAATCAGCTCTCTGGGAATGCTGATGTTGCCGGTCCAGGGACCACACTTTGAGTAGCAAATATTTAGAGAATTAGTAATAAGGACTAAGAGCAGATCACGTTTCTTCATCTTTATCACATACCTGCAATATTAATGATTTGGTAAAGAACTGTAACAAAGTCGACAATTTTTGATCTTTCAATGTTTTGATCTTTTTGTGTTATTTCCTTACTAGGTTGAAAGGAAGAGGTGTGAGGGGGAAAAGGTGTTGTACAGATGAAGTGATCCTTGTTCCATTTCTAGTTCTGCTCTAGAGAGAAGCACACGCAGCAGTGACACAACAACTCCGAGGCGGCTAGGTTCAGAAATACCACGGTATGCTTCAGAAATCTGCCAGTCATTAAAACAGGAATTTCACAGATAATATATCTCAGCGTGCAGTCCAAGGAATTCAGAAGCAATTCTCTCATTTCAAAAGTAAGCTCTCCTGAAAAGTTTATAAACACCCACCGTCCCTGCATGGACACACACACACACACACACACACACACACACACAGGAGAGAGGAGGATAAAGCAAAACTCTCACACTGAGTAGAAGCTCTGAGGGCCACAGCCGTGCTCCAAGCAGCCACTGAGCAAAGTCAGGAAGGCCACAGGCCCAGCTGCAGAGGAATGGCCACAGTGCCTGATTGGAACCAGTTCCCAGACAGTACCACAGAGGGGAAGGTAAACGGAGGGACCTGGATGATTTGAACAGAAGATTAAAACAACTGAAAACTGAAAAGGAAAAAAAGCAGGGGGGGGGGGTGGTTAATAAAACAACCGTCTGTCTCCTTGTGAAAGTAAACAAAGGGGAAAGAAGCAAAGAGAAACCAGATGCAAGGTCTGCTAAACCCCAGCCCGAGCTGGCAGGGGAAGCAGATGAAGGCTGCAGGGTAGCCGTGGCTCTGTCCCCAGCTCAGCCAGGAACCCAGAAAATGCGAGAACTGCAGGGAGATGGGATGGGGCAGGGGTGCTGGGGCCATAGCTGGAGTTTTGATTAGTAAGGGGGACCTGGCCCCCATCAGCCCTCCACAGACAGGTTTGGGGACAATTATTAGAAAGTTATTTTTTGTGGTTTCCTTTGTCTCTCTGAGTCACGAGTTGAAGCTGCCCGTGTATTAATCTGTTTTGAAGCCTGAGAAAACACCGCTGATTTTTGCCCAAACCCTGGAACTTTTAAAAATAAGAAAAACACCCTTCCCGAAGTCCACAAGTTGTTTCAGTCTTTTGGAGTATGTGTATTTCTTTTCAAAGGGATATTACTCAGCATTTGGTTTCCTTTCTTCCTCTCTCCATCAAGAATGCCTTGTGTTTACATATCAAAGTAAGAAAACAGGGGTGGAAATGTTTAAGTCCCTACGTGGTGGCTTTGGAGGGGCAGGGGTGGGGACATGTTGGTTCTCACCACTGGCAGGATGTTATCTCTTGCCAGGTGTGGTGGCATATGCCTGAAATCCCAGAGACTCAGGAGGCTGAGGCAGGAGGATCACAAGTTGGAGGGCAGTCCAGGAAACTTAGCAAAAGCCTGTGGCAAAATAAAATAAAAAGGGCTGAGGTTGTAGCTCAGTGATGGAGCACTTGCATAGCGTGCTCGAGGCCTGGGATTCCAGCCACCAGAAACATAAAGGAAGGAATGAAGCTTCCTCTGGAGCTCTTGCCCTCCACGTGACCTGGACCCTTCCCATTCCTTGAAGTATGAAGCAGGGCATCTGATGGCCCTGTTCCCTGGTCTAAAGGACCAGCCACCCTCCCTCTTTCCCAGGGCCCTTCTCTTCCCTCCCAGTCACTGTTCTACCCACTGGGGTTACTATGGTTACTGCTAACTGGTTCCGGCTCCATATTTAGATTTATTTTGCTTCCAACCACCTCATAATAGCCCTGGAGACTCCATCAACATTGTTAAGATTTGTCTAATGGTTCCCAGACTCTGTGCCTGTAGGTCATGACTGACAGATAGTATCGGCCTAGGTACTTCCTCAGATGAAAATGTCAGACTCTTGTCTCAAGGTGTCAAGGAGCAGCAGGCCCCCGCGCAGCCTGTGGGGGCGTCATCCTCAGGCTTCCACTCACACACTCTGGTAGGACCTTCCCAGCCTCTGCTGGTTACATTTGCTGTGGTCTGAATGCATCTCCCAAAATGTATGTGTTGCAAGTTCCCAGTGCAAGTGTCAGAGGTGCTGAGATCGAGAGGGTGCCCCTCCCCACTTGTGACTGGATTAATACTGTTATAAAAGAGCTTGATGGGGAGCATGTTTGGTCCCTTGTGCCCTTCTGCCACATGAGGACACAAGTGTTCCTCCCTTCCAGAGGACCCAGAGTTCCAAGCACATCCTGGAATCAGACAGTAGCACTCACCAGAGGCTGGGACCTTGATCTTGGACTTCCCAGCCTCTAAAACTGTGAGAAATAAATATCAAAACTTTTAAGTTACCCCAACCATGAAATTTTGTTGTAGCCACACAAACAGACGAAGGCAGCATTGTTCTCATCTACCCATGTTTACCTGCCTCTTACTCAAATCCTACCCTTTCTTGAGGTCACTCTTAGGAGGCAGCTCTCTCAGCCATTGTGGCCCAAGTGCTCCCAAAACATTGCCCAGTAGAGGCAAGTCCCGGGAAACTTTCTGAGTTTTGGGAAATCCAGAGCTCACCTCATGTGAGACCCACAAGTATAAGTGGACACTGATCTCAGCACCCCAAATTGAAGAGCCTCCTGTCTATAGACCTTGGGCCACCTGCCATGAGTCTCCCCAGACCCACCTTTGGCTCCTCAGGTAGGAGGCAGACCTAGTGAGAGTCCTTTCTGTGCATGGTTTCCTGTTATTGAGCTTTTCATTTAGTAGATGGGGAATGAGGAAGGAGGGTCTGCAGAATTGTCTTGATCTCCGGGGAGACCATCCAGCGTGGTTATGATATGCAACCTGAACTTTTCTCTTCTGTAGTCACATCAAAGAGAGGAATGGCACCTAGAAGTGCAGCTGATTTATGTCCACTCTGTCCAGTATCCACACCACCCAGGAATCCTCTCATGACCCCAGTTCCTACAGATATCTCCTTTTTATAAACCCCTACATTAGGAGTCAACAAACTACAGCTCACAGGCCAAACCTGGCAAATCCTTAACGATTAAATAGTCATGTTAGGATGTTTTTTGCTTCACATAATAGAAACGCTCTCAGACTCAAATTATCGTGGCATTTATTGTTTCACAGAACAGTAAGCCCAGAGGTAGGGCAGGGGGCAGCACTGGCAGGGCTCAGCCTCTCCACTCAGGTTCTGCTCATGTGCCCAAGACGGCACCTGGATCAACTGCTTCCTTGTGTACATCCAGCGAGGTGGGAGAAGAAGAGCAGGTGGGACTGGCTTCTCTTTCCTAAAAGCCCAGAGCAACCCTCCCCTTGTCTTTCATTGACCCAAGATAGCTTATGCCAGCCTGGCACGGCGCCAACCCCTGGCAACAGGGACTGAGTCAGCAGGACTGAGCTAGGCTGGTCAGTCACCTGGGTGTACTGGATGTTGGGGTGTCAACCACGGTTCCTACAACCGCAACTCACAAAAACTGTCATATCACATCTTCACCTTCCAGTGTACTGTGTTTTGAAACATTTCAAACCAAAGCCAAATTGTAAATTAAACACGAAGAACACTGGTGTACATCATGTGTCACCTGGTCTTCATGATATAATTGAAACTGTTGTGAGTAATCCCTTTACGCTGTGATCCCAAACACACAGAGGCTCTGCCCGTCAAAATTACACTAAAATGACCCAAAACATATATTCTCCCTATATGACATACTTACATTCCAAACCAAAAGTATCAAGTCAAATAAATTCCAGCGCTTTTAATTCACTAAACCAAAAAAGATTTCCCTCGAGACTTGCATTTCTAGAACTTCAAAACAGGACCCACGCTGTTCCCCACCATGCCCCAGCTAACTGGAATTCCAAAAGGCCCTGGCAAGCATTTATGGTCATAGGAAAATACTTGATATCTCTATGAATGACATGCCTGCTTTAACACCCTCCTGACTAGCTCTGGTTCTCCCAGAGGCTGCTGGGATGTTATTTCATTCCATTTCATTCCGAGAAAAAGAAAGAAGGGAGGGAAGAAGGAAGGGAAGAAAAGAAAATTAATAATGCTTCCCAGAAAAGAGCAAAAAGAACAACAAGATTTTGCTCCATTGAATAACCAGACCACCATGATTTCCAGTCCATGCCAAGAAGGCTGTGGCTGCCTGTGAAGGGTTACCCACGAAAAGGTCAGGGAGGCCTAGGCCAAGGGTTCCACACAGGAATGGCAAGAATCCACCAAGAGCAGGCCTGCGGGAGGTATGTGGCAGCCCTTGATAGAATGTGTCACACAAGGTGCTAAAAATTCATCCAGAGATGGCCATGGCCCATCTCACCAGCTCTCAGGGACCAGGGACCACCTAGCTTAGGCTAGTGCTGAGTCCTGCTAAAGAGAGCAGGAGGGGAGAGGGCTGGCCTGCTATATATAGCAACAACATGTCAGGCCTGGCCACATGAATTATAGGCTGAGGACCCGACTGTGGTCTTGTAGGGAAGAGATCCGAGCCCGCCTCTGAGAATCACTCCCACTCTCCCAGAGAAGCTGTATGTCTGCCACCCCTGCCGAGGCCCTGCTCCAGGGAGAGAGGAGAGTGCTATTAAGTCATGTCACTTTGATATAAGAGCCTCTGTCTAAAAATTCTGTGTTGAATCATGGCCTGCCTGGCTTGAACAATACCGAGGTGGGCGGCCCGGGTCCCCTGGGTGGGTCGGCCTAGGTCTGGACTCCTGAGCAATGATGACATCGTGCTGATGTGAATAATGAGTGTGATTTATCCGGGCAGAGCGGCTTATGGGGCCGACTACCCGCAAATTGCAAAGAGGAACATTTACAGACCTGATTTAAGGAGAAAGCAAAGGGCCACCTTTCTCTAGAGAAGACAACCGAATGCCACCCAAAGGGTCTGTTCTTATCAGGCCAGCGTCCATCTCACGAAATCTGATTTGCTACAAGAAAGGAGAAATGGGGGTGAGGTTGCGTTAGGGTCTCATTGTGCACAGCGCTCATCAGCATGACCCCATCACTGATGCCAATGATACAACTTGAAACATCTCCATCACTGCTCTGTCACTCCCAAAGCCACCCTTGTTGCCATCAACATTGTGCTGTGACCAGCCACCACCCTCACCATCCTCTCTGTCAGCCTCCGTCAGCCATTGCCAATGTCATCGCCACCACCATCAAAACCTCCATCAGCAGCTTCACTGCTGCCCTCACCACCACCAAAGTCCCTTTGCAGGGTCTTAACTCATCTTGCCTTTTCCTGTGTGACGGACCTGAGAATGGACCATTCCAAAGACACCTTCTCGGGTGCCCTCTGCTTGCTGCTAGCCCAGGTCATTAACTCAGTCTAGACTCCCAGTGTCACCAATAAGCAGAATGAGTTCTTCCTCCTTAGAGGGTCACTAAAGTTATCCCAGATTACCCACCTGCATTCCAGTGGCCTTATCAATGATGTCACCACCATAACTGCTATGCTCATGTTCACTGCCAGCATTGACTCTGACGCCGTCCTGACCACTAACATCAGCAGGAAACGGAAACCATGCAGTTGCACAGAGGGCTGTGCTGGATTCTGCACAGAAGACTTCAGAACCCAGGTTTCTAGAAGAGTGGTCGCCAGAGAGTATTCTCTAGAAAATACCCCCAGGAGATAACGTCATGGTTAGGAGAGCATTTCATGTCCTCATGGAGTGTCCTCTGGCTGCCTTACAGATGCATTATTAATGCTGCGCTCAATATATGCGGTTTCCCCTTCCCAAGCTTGAGAACATCCCACGGCTCTGGATATTCATTTTCATGGGCAAATAACTTAGGAACATTTCACTGGTGCCTGAGCTCCCACACAGCCTTCCCCAAGTGCAGAGTCCCTGCCTCGGAGGAGGGAGATTTCACAGTCCAACCCCAAGAATTGGGCTGATGGAGGATAGTGTTTTCTTTTCCTTTCTTTTCTTTTTTTGTTGTATGTTGTTTGTTTTTGGTACTGGGGATTGAACCCAGGGGCACTCAACCACTGAGCCACATCCCCAGCCCTTTTTTTTATATATATATTTTATCTAGAGCAGGGTCTCGCTGAGTTGCTTAGGGCCTCGCTAAGTTGCTGAGGCTGGCTTTGAACTCGCCATCCTCCTGCCTCAGCCTCTTGAACCCCTGGGATTACAGGCATGAGCCACTGCACCCAGCAAGGGTGGTGTTTTCTTGATCCAAGATAGAAGGAGAGAAATGGGGCCTCAGAGGAGTTTTTGTGTTTTGTTTTGTTTTGTTTTGTTTCATAAAGCTAAATGTTGAATCTCAAAGAGAATTCTGAGGTTGTAATTCCTACTTTAGGAGTTAAAACATCCTTAAATAAAGCTGACTGTAGATGGAATGCATTTCCTAGGGCAGTCATAACAATGTGCCACAAGTTGAGTGGCTTAAAGCAACAGAAATTTATGGTCTCGAGTTCTGGAAGAAGAAGTCCAAGCTCCAAGTACTGAGTGGACTGTGCTCCCTCCTAGGCCTCCCTTGATTGAGTCCTCTGAGGCCTCCCTTGACTCCTCCTAGCTCCTGGGGGAGCTAGAAATCCCATATCCCTGGACTCTGAGCTGTGTCACTCCTCTATCCTGCCCACTGTCACGTGGCCTTCTCCCCTGTGCCTAGGTCTTCATCTTTCTTCTAGTCCAAGTGTACCCTTTTTATGTCACCAGTCATATTGGTCAGGGGCCCACTCTACTCCATCCAGCATGACCTCATCTTAACCAATTACATCTGCAATGACCCTAGTTCCAAATAAGGTCACATTCACAGGTACCAGGCATTTAGTGGGGCCATAACGGTGGAATTTTTTTATATATAATTTTCTTACTAGACAAAAAAGAAAGTCAGTATCCCTTAAGCCAAATCAAGATGTTGGTTTGCTTTTATTTTGGTTGTTGTTTTTATAGGTGAGTAAAGTCTCACCACCAGGAAGCCATCACAGGGGACATTTCCCCACTGTACCAGCTCCTCACTGCAACCTGGGCTGGAACCCAGCCTCATCAGGAGGGCTGTGGGGTGAGGGCTGACTCCTGCCTCACTCTGTCCTCCCGAGGAAGCCTGGGACATTAGTGGTCTTGCCCTCCACACAGCAGAAAATGAAGGTTAGAACCTAAGTGTGGGGGAGTCTCTTGTCACATCCCCACAAGGTCACGCCCTGACACATCCCAACCCCAGCAGGGTTTAGACTCAGGCAGGGCCCATCCCCCAGCCTGGCTTGGGCCTCCAAGCTCCAGTTGAGACTTTGTTGTTGGGACAGTAAGCTTCTTGTCCACTAGGCACTCTCAGGGACCTTCTGGAATGACAGTTGCCTGGCATATAGTAGATGCTCAAGAAAAGCTTGTGCGATGAAATAGGGTTCCACATTCCCCATTCTCATTTCATTTATTTGGCTGCCTCCCTTAAGCCAGGCCCCTCTGCTCACTTTCCCCTGGCTGTGGCTCATGCTATATCTGCTGCTTGGACTGCCCTTCCTCTGCCTGGTGTAGGCACAGCACAATGTCGAGGGCAGCGCCTTCCTCCTCTGTGACCACGCCAGCCTCTGACCCTTGAACTCTGCACTAGACATTTACGCCTCCTCACTGTCCCATACTGTCACGATGCTGCTCGTCAGAACACATTTCCCTCAGCTGCACAGGAAATGCACTGACGACCAACTCCAGAAACCTGGGTCACGCGCCACTACGTCCTCCCTACTCCTCCTGAGACCCTGTGGCCCTGCCTCACCAGAAACGCATGAGGTTCAAATCCAGACAGCCCTGGTCCAAATCCAGCCTCTGCCACTTCCTAGCTATGACACCAAGGGGTGTCACGCCCATAGGAGCCTCATGTACAAAATGAGGATAGGAGGCCGCCTCTTCATTGTGGACATTGATGCACCTCCCAAGCCCCCTGTGCTTTAGCTCTCCTGTCCCCCAGATGCCTGTGCACTGGAGGCCTCTCCGGCTCCCCTCCAGCTTGGGAGGCGGAAACTCTGAGAGGGAGGGCCTTGAGGGGGATCGTGAAACCCCAGCCCCTTCTTCTTCTCACTCAATTCTTGGCCCTCAGATGGGTGGCTTTGCTCCGCGGTGTCCCACCCCCCCACCATGGTGCCACACCACCACAGACCCAAAGCAATGAGTCCAGCTGACCATGGACTGAACCTTCTAAAGCCACGAGACAAAATAAACCTTTTTTCTTTATAAGGTGATTTTCCCAGGCATTTGTCACAGTGACAGAAGTTGACAACAGCCCTCAAGGATGCTTTTCTGCCCCTGTTTGGGGGGTGCAATCAGGGTGCAATCCAGCTTGTTGTCTCCTTTGGGATCTGGCTCCACTGGACAGAGCTGCTCCTCCTCCAAGGCCACGCCCTTCCCAGGACAAGACTTCATTCAATTTGGAAGCCAGAGGAGGGTACAGAGGCCCAGTCATTTTGACCCGACTTGGTCACTCTGATGGGCAGTTCTCGCTCTTCGCTCTCTGCGGGGGTGACCCTGACTGTGTAGCGGCTTGTGTTACAGTTCAGTGTCTCTCTATACGTCCCACTCCCTCCCCATGTCTTCCCCGTGTTAACCCATGAACATCTTGTGCGCCACACTCCATCTCAGCATTTGAGAAGCCAACCTGCTGCAGAATATGACAACCACACTTTAGGAACTGAAAACGCCCAGCCTGGGACCCTAGGCTGGTGCTCACAGTCATCGCTGCCCTCCTTGTCAGTGGGGAGGAGTTGAATCTCTCCAAAGGGCCAGGAGAGGCTCAAGAATTCCTGCATTCCTGGAGAGGCAGCAGGGGCCCAAAGACACCAGGGCCCTGTGATTAAAGAGACAGAAGTGAATTCAGATGGTCAGGAAATACTGAAACCGCCCGGCAAGGAGCAGCCAGGGATGAGTGGAAATCTATACGCAGAGTTAATTTTTTCCAGCTCCTCCAGCCAAGGCTACCCTGCAGACTTCTGCTGTCTGCCCAGAAGTACAGAGCTGCTCAGCTTCGAGGAGCTTTTTCTATAAAAAGAGCCCCCTGGCTATTATTCTTTACAGTGTGAAGTGGAAAATTACCTGGATGAGGTTTCATGTGAAGCAGTAGGTTGTTGAGAGAGCTGGAGGAGCTCCTGAGCTGAGAACAAGAAATAGAGCAAGTTCTTGGGACACAGAAAGAAAAGGAAGGAAGGAGGGAAGGGAGGGAGGGAGGAAGGAGGGAGGAAGGCGGGAAGGAAGGAGAAAGAAAAACGTAAAGTTCTGACCGGATGTGAGAAGCTGAGATTTGATCTCTCCAACCTGAACAACCTGAAGGGCAGTTCCTCTCAAGGACATCATGGAGTACCGGAGACCCAGGGAGAAAACACAGCAGTTTTCAGAGTCAGGCAGCTCCAATCCAGCCTCAGCTCAGCTGTGCAACTCTAAAGCAAGTTACTCAACCTACCTGAGCCTCAGATGGCTATTCTTATCTTCATCATCATGTTCTCTCACCATGAAGGGTCATGATCTCTGAGCAAAAAAAGTGATCGTGCTTTGAAGCAAAGGCAAATCAGGCTCTCCAGCCTACTGGAGTTCGCCAGAGTTAGTGCAGGCTGGCTGCGGCAGGTGGCTGAGGGGGCCTCAGGCATTCCAGCCAAGCCTTGGAGGGCAGATTTTGAGGCCTGGAAAAAAAGGGAGGAAGCAGGGGGCATACGATGTGTGAATAAAACTGCAGAGGCAGGAAAGGGCTGAGGATGCTTGTGGGACAGAGAGAATCCGGGGAGGGGGTGGGGGAGGATACAAAAACATGAGCCTCTGCTCTCCAGTCTTGAGGATTCAAGGTGAGTAGTATACAGTCTGGAAGAGGGAAGAAAAATGAACAGTCAGGTGCACAGAGACCCAGGGAGGACATGAGGCAGGCACATGACCAAGCTCCCCCAAAACAGCCAGGGGGCAGGGAAGGAAGGGGGACCAGGGACAGAGCTGCCCAGGCTCAGCCAGGCCTGCAGCCCCCACCCCCGGCTCCTCCAGGACGTGGAGAGCAGGTTGGTCAGGGCTCCCTGTGATGAGGTGCTGGTGTCACCACCCCCTGTTTCCACTGCTTGTCTGTAAGGACACAGCCACCCCTGGAGGAGCTCAGCCCTGAGTGACCTGCGCTGCCCCAGCTCACCCAGCAAAACGTGAATCCCACAAGGCCTGGCTGGGCAGTCGCCAGCCCCACAGTGGACGGATCCCCAAGGAAGAGCTGGATCCGTGGGGGTTGAGGGGACACCATGGGGCTTCATAGGGAAGGTGCTTGGCACACGCTGCAGGCCTGTGGGGCGCCTAGATGGACACCACACAACTACCCATCAGCCTCTGTGCTCCGTGCTAGAGCTATTCACCTGTGCCATCACGGTCTCCCACCTGGCCTTGGCTGGCAGACCCAGTCACTAGCCTGTGCCTCAAATGCTTTAATGTGAGCAGAACAAAGACCAGTGAGCGCGGGAGGGCAGTCTGTGCTCCCCGTGGGCTGGGACGCCTCTGTGGTGGACACTGCATCTGCTGTGAGGTGGCAGCAGATAGTCCTCAGCTATGGCCCCCTCAACCCTGGCCTTAGCTGCAGAGAGCTGGCTCACTCAAGGTCGCACCCTTTCCCAGGAAGGACACATCCAATGACTGAGCAATACCGGGATACTGGGAAGAGCCACCTCAGGTAAAAGCAGCTCCACAGTGCTGCGTGCAATGGCACACGTCTAATCCCAGCTACTTTGGAGGCTGAGGCAGGAGGACTGCAAGTTCAAGGCCAGCCTCAGCAATATATATATATAAAGGGCTGGAGGTATGGCTCAGGGGTAGAGCCTGGGTTCAATGCCCAGTATCCCCCCAACACACACACACACACGCACACACACACACACAGCAAAAACCAGGTCCGCTGTGAGTGGGCCATGCCAACTTCACAGCTCCTGGGGGGTCACCAGGGCTGTGGCTGAGCCTGTGCTACAACTTGGCTTCTCCCTCTGCTCACGCCTGCTGCCCTCCCAGCCCCAGCAGCCCCACCCGCCTTACTAAGCACCCTGCACATCAGCTCATCTTCTGGGAACCCAACCCAAAGAGGCAGCAGCACGTGCAGGGCCAAGACAGAAGGCAAGGTCGCGCTTGCTCCAGGAGCATCTGCATTCCTGTGCTGAGCTAGGGGCTGTCCCCACAGTCACAGAGCTGCAGTCAGTGGGCGGCCAGGGTGGAAACGCCTCCTGGGGAGCTCCAAGGGGTGAACTCACCCAAAGGGCTGTGGGACAGCTTCCATGGTGGTAGATGTTGGCTTGGAAGGGCTGCACAGAGGCCAGGGCAGAGGAGAGATGTGTAGGATGGAGCCCGGGGTATTCACCAGGTCCCAGAGGCAGGGAGGAAAGAGATTGGTTCAGGAAAGACTGGTTCAGGGTGACATTCCCATAAAGGCAGACAAAGACCAGAATACTACGACTGGTTTGGATTTTCATTTTTTAACTTTTTCTTCTTTTTGGACAAAAAGGAGGCTTTTAAGGGGTTTTAAAGCAAGGGAATATCATCCTCAGTTTTATTTTCTGAGAAAATAGGACAGCAGAGATAGAGAGCTGAGAACTCAGAGGGTCAGGGGGAGACCAAGGGTGGGCTAAGAATGTGCTGGAACTCAGAATAAGCTACTTGGAGTCCATGTGCTTATTGACTCCAATGGGTTTATGTCCCAAGAAACCCATCATAAGTTAAAAGTGGGCCAGGTATGATGGCACATGTCTGTAATCCCAGCAAATCAGAAACCAGAAGCAGGGGAATCACAAATTCAAGGCCAGCCACCTGGGCAACTTAGGGAGACCCTGTCTAAAAATAAAAAATAAATAGCTCAGTGTAGTAAAGGGCCCCTGGGTTCAATCCCAGGACCGGGAAATAAATTATAAGTGGAAAATGCATTTAATATACCTCACCTACTGAACATCAGAGCTCAGCAACACCACGGAGTCTCCCTTGTTTCCTTCATGGTCATGGTCATGGGGCTGACTGGGAACTGTGGCTCACTGCTGCCGAGAGTATGTTATTGACTCTTGCTAGCCTAAAAAATAATCAAAATTCCAAATGCAGTTTCTACTGAATTCATATGGCTTTCGCACCATCACCATCGTAAAGTTGAAAATTGTAAATCAAACCATCATAAGTGGGAGACCCTCCATACTGAGTCTTTTAAGCTGAAAATTTTTGAGAAGAACAACAGGAACAGGAAGGCCTCCTGACCTGCCTTCTCCCCCGCACCACCACCACCCCTGCAGAGCAGGTTGTAAGAGAATTCTCTGCCTTGCTGTAAGTTGGCTCATAACACCCTCTGTCTTCCTATACCTGGAAGGAAATAACAAAGACACAGGGAAAGAAAAGAAGCTGAACAGATAGATTTGCGTTCCCCCCAGGTATTTCCCCTTAGACAGACCCTTTAGTCCATAAAAATATACAGATTTCCCTGTGTCTCTGGGTCTTCGTTTCTGAAGGCCCCTGTGCCGTAAAACCTACATTAAATAAACTTGCAAGGTTTTCTCTTGTTAATCTGCCCTTTGTTACAGGCCACATCCAATGACTGAGCAATACTGGGAAGAGCCACCTCAGGCCGAAGCAGCTCCACAGTGCTGGGTGCAATGGCACACACCTGTAATCCCAGCTACTTACGATGAGTGAAGAAAAGATATTATTTTTCTCCTCTACTACAGCAATAGGGAGGAAGCTGCTTTACGGTATTTCAGATTGACAGTACTGATTGGCAGATTTGAGAAACAGGAGCCTGGGTGGGGGCCCCAGCCTTGCCCCTTTTAATGGTTCTGCACACTTGGGCATCTTATAAGCACTCTGATCCTACATTCTTTCCATCTTCAGTACCTGCCTCCCTCTCAGCACGAACTCCATAATATGTGCAAAAATGCCTGGCATTCAGGAGATGCTAACACTTCTCATGTCTTCTTTCTTATACAATGAGATTTTGTCATCGCAGGCTACCAACGAAGAGAACAGGAGCCCCCGTACAGCCAAGATGACTCTGACAGAGTGTAGACTGAATATCCAGGCTCCTGGCCCAACCACCCCTATCACGCTCCACCTGGACCCTCTGCCTGGGGCCAAGGTCAGAGTCCAGAAGAGTTTGGTAGGAGAACAGTCATGCCTTCCTGGCCTGACCTCTAGACCAAAAGGTGCGGAGATGGGAAGAGGTGTGGGTCCATGTTTCCAGAGAGGTGAACCCCGCCAGGGCAGAGAGGGGCTGAGACAAGCCTGTCAGGGATTAGGGAGGGGAAAGCTCTCCTGGCACTACTTAGCACTGTTGTCTGGGAGCCCAGGACGACGAGGGCCCCAGAATAAGAAAGAACAAGGGGGGAAACGTGAGGTAAAATGTGAAGTTAATAAAAATACTTGATTCAATCAAACTCCAAAAGCAGCTGTAGGCCGTAATGGCCGCCCAAGCCGGCCTTCTGATTTTCCGCTTTGGTTAATTAGCTAATGGCTTGCAGGGCTCCCTGCTGCTTTATGACTTGCACGTTTTTCTACTGCTTCTTCCCCTGACCCCAAATTCCTGCTCCATAGATTCTGGTCTTCATTCTCTGGAGCCTGCCTCCCCTTAAAACCTGCTCGGCCCCAACTCCTCTTTGTCAAAAGGATCCTGAGTCAAGGGGAACTTTCTGGGCCCCCATCTGCTCCGGGTGAGCAGGTGCCTTCAGGGAGCATAAAAAAGTAGGGACGTGGACTGTCCCTGGGAAGCTGTCCATCAAGGTGGGGCAGATATTATTTCTTTTTTTCTTTTTCTTTTTTTTTTTTTAATGTGGTGCTGAGTGTCAAACCCAGTGCCTCACACATGCTAGGCAAGTGCTCTACCACTGAGCCACCACCCCAGACCCTATCATTTCCATTTATGTATCAGGTACAAGGGATGAATGTGTCCCCATAACCAGCCTTGTAGCAGAAGGCACTAACAAAGCTATTTTTTGCAGTGCATTTTTAAGGGACAAAGGGTCACCTCCAATTCTGACCGGAGCAGCTGCCCATGGCTTTCTGAGAGGGCTGCTGGCCCCACTGGGTGTCACAGGAGGAAGAGGAGGAAGCCATCCCAGAAAGACATCAGCTCTCACAAAGGAGTAACATGGCATGTTGGGTGAAAGGAGGGGGTGATAGCAGGGAAGCCTGGGATGAGGGGAGCCAGGGAGCCCAGAACCCTTGAGGTCATGATTACCGATCTCTCCTGCCTGACACTGCATCCCAGGCCATCTGCACTACCCACCCCTGCACGACCCAGGGTTCTGATTCACAAGGGGAATGTTGGGCATGAGGAGCACCAGGTTGGCACAGTTAAGCCATGTGGCTCCTGCCAATGTCCTTTAGGCCCTGATGTGGTCTTAATCTGCTAGTGAGAACACTGAAAGAGGTTTGGGTAGATCCAGGAATGTAGCTCAGAGGCAGAGCTCTTGCCCACATGAATGGCACCTGGGTTCAATCCCCAGCACCACAAAAACAATAAGAAAATAACCACCTTTGGATAGATACACCAGAAGAAAAACAGGGGCAGGACTTTATGAGATACCGGATGGATGTGCTAATTTGTTTCACTATCTGTTATGGATTGGATATAAGGTGTCCCCCAAATTTCGTCTGTTAATTCAGGAATATCAGAGGTGAAATGATTGGATCATGAGAACTATACCCTAATCAGTACATCCTCGTTTGAATGGACTGAAGGGGTGGTAACTGTAGGGAGGTGGGTCACTGGATGTGTGCCCTGGAATCGCTCATCTTCCCTGTGACCCCTCTCCCCCTCCTCCCCACTTCCTGGCTGCCATGGGGGGGCGAGGGAGCTTCCTCCACCCACCCTCCTGTCATGATGTTCTGCTCACCTTGGGCCCAGAGCAAAGGACTCAGTCGACCATGAACTGAACCTCTGAAACCATAAGCCAAAATGAACTTTTCCTCCTCTAATTGTTCTTCTCAGATGTTTTGTTCACAGAGATGAAAAGCTGACAAACTGTACATCTCCTATAATATCATGTTGTATACTTTAAATATATACAATAAAACTGATTGTAAAATAATTAAAGAAAAGGCCTTGCTTTAAAAAATGGAAATGTAGCCAGGTGCAGTGGTGCATGCCTATAATCCCAGCAGCTTGGGAGGCTGAGGCAGGAGGATCACGAGTTCAAAGCAAGCATCAGCAATAGAGAGGCCCTAAGCAATTCAGTGAGATTCTGTCTCTCAAAAAAATACAAAATAGGGTTGGGGAGGTGGCTCAGTGGTCGAGGACCCCCCCCCCCAAAAAAAAAGGAAATGTTACTTCCAGACCCCAGGGTATAAAACAGAGAGAAGGTGAGATCCACTTGAAGAGAGGTGAAGGGGGGCTCCTTACCCACTCAGGTAGCCATGAGGAGAAGTGTCTGAAATCTTCCTGACTGCCTAGCTCAGAGAGAAGCAGCCAGTTGATCACACAGGCCTTTAGTAAGAAGCACCAAGTACAAGGCCAGGGCTCGCTGCCCCAGCACCCGCCACTCCTGTTTCTACCACTCAACCTCCAAACCCCGCCACCAAAAAGTCATACATGACACTTTGTTCCTGGGGCATGTGAGAACTACACAGCAGCTGTGAATGCAAATGACGGGGTGGGTATAGCTCATTGGTAGAGCACTTGCAACACAGAAAGAAAAAAAGTGATTTAACAAATGATGGGACCATGACAGATAGATGACAGCAATTTGATGTTTGAGTTTTTCAAGACTTCTTTATTCCTTCCTTCCTTCCTTCCTTCCTAACATTAGTAAAAATTCACCCACCACCACCCCCACAGTCTGTCCAACAAACAGCTTCATCTCAAAGCTCAAAGTCCCACTTTCTCACCCGCCATGTCCAGCTTGTCTCCTAATCCAGACAAATCTTCAGAAATGGTTCTCATCCCATCCACCCTTACTACCACCACTCCTGCTGCCTCCCCAATTTACCTCCTTCCTTCCCAGCTCCCCTCCACCACCCCTTGAACCACACCTAAGCTGGGTGGCTGTCCCTGAGGCCCGGCATCATGGGAGCACCAGTGGTCACCCAGTGCACTCCCTTCCTAGCCTGGTCTACTTGGTTTGCTCTAACAAAGCACCTCAGACTGGATAGTAAGAAATAATATTACTTCCAGTTCTGTAAGGCTGGGAAACCAAGATCCAGGTACCAGTGACTTGGAGTCTGGTGAAAGGCTCCTCTCTGCTTCTAAGATGAGGCCTCTTGCTGCATCCTGACGTGGAGGAAGGGCCAAATGATGTGTGCTCACATGACAGAAGTGAAAGGGCAAAAGGGACCTCTTCCATGAAGGGCATGCCTCTTAATTCTCCCACGTTGGTTATTAGTGCTGATACATGGATTTTGGAGGGACACAAACACTCAAACCATAGCACCTCCCTCCTTCCCACTCTGGGCTGCCCTCAGCCCTCCTAGGACAGGACTCCATCCCAAAGAGGGACCTCAGGGATTCCATTAGGTGAGCCCAAGTTCAAAGGGTGTGACCCCTAACAACCCCTTGCAGCCATTTATTGTCATCTCACCCAAGCCATCTCAGAACTACTGTCACGCCTAGGGATCCAAGCAGGGTCGGTTCCAGGACTCCTGTGGATACCAATATCTGAAGGATGCTCAAGACTCTGACAGAGTGGTATAATATTTCACAGAACCTAGACGAGTCTTCTTGTCCATTTTGCCCTTTCACTTCTGTCACGTGAGCACACATTAAGTCATTTCTAGATTACTTATAACCCCTAAAATAAAGTAAATGCTACATAAATAGCTATGTTGTTCACAGAAAAAGACAAGGACAAAGCCTACACGTGTCCAGTACAGAAAATTTTCTATCCATAGTTGGTTGAATCTGTGGGTGAAGAACCCACAGATCCAGAGGGATGACAATATTCCTGTTTTCAGCCTAAGTCTCTTGTCAAAGCAGTAGGTTCCCAACATCTCTTCTCAAATCTGGGTTTTAATTGTCCAGAACCTCCTGAGGCTCAAGGAGTGCAGGGTTTGGAGAGGACTCTGAGGCCCTTATCCCCAGTAAACACATTCACTGTTCCCCTATCCACAAATGCTTCTGTCTGTAAAATGGAGACAAGAGTAGTTGCCTCTTCAGATTATTGCTGGGCTAATTGAGATTATGCCTTCTAAGCACCAAGCACCATGCCAGCCTCCAAATAAGTTTTTTAAAAAATTAGCTTGAAAAAATAGTACCCTGGATGGATGCCCTGAAGACAAAAAAGGAAGAAAAATATTTCTTGAGCTCCTTTCCTGGCAAGGTATCATGCCAGGTTCCACGTATGCTATGTCACTCGATCTGTTCAGCTGCACCTAAAACTATATTCTATACTTTTAGCCCAATTTTTACCATTTTATAATTTCAGAAACTGAGGATCTGTGAGGGCAACCTGCCCAGGATTTCTAAATGAGTCAAATGACCAAAGTCAACTTGGACAACCTTGATGGTTCAGAAAATACAACAAAGTGTTTAAGAACCAAACCACATGTGCGCAAATCAAGAAGCAGCCAAGCCTCAGAGCCACCAGAAGCAGGGACTCAGATGCCACCAGGCCTCTATCTGCACCTTTGGTCCTTGCTCTCACTGGAGATGGGCTTCATGCAGGAGTCTGTCCTACAATGACACCACCCCTCAGTTCTACTTTCAGAAATGCTCTGATTGGTTCAGCTTGGGTCCAATAACCACCCCTTAACCAATCAACTGTGGCCAGTGGCCCCAGGGATGTGATCATGTGAGAATATGCAACTTCCCACAGTGGGCACATGTACAGAGGAGGAGCATGAGCAATCTGCAGAAAAGGGGTGTGCAGCTCCGAAAAGATAGGGGTGTGGGGCCGACCACAAAATAGCAACATACTCTAGTTTCATCACCAGGAAATAGAAGAACCTGGACTCGTGCCTGGTCCTGTGGAGCTCCAAAGCCCACATGCACGCTCAGCCACATGCAGCCTCTCTGAGACTCAAGTGTCTACTTGAGCTGTTGGAAACCAGGTCTGGTCAGTCAGCTCTTCAGAAAGTTAGAACAAATTTCCTGCCTCGGTAATAATAATACCCATGAATACAGTATTTCTGGCATCCAAAAGCAGATGAAGCCAGGAGCCATGTTCTCCTTCTTCTGTTTCCTATCACCACCTCCATCACCACCTTCTTCATCATCTATTTTAATATACCCTGTCCTTAAAAGTAGGGTTTTCTGACTACTAGAGACTTTCTAGAGGTAGTATATGTAGATGATTGATTTTTAAACATGGAAATCATAGATTGTTGGAGTGAAAAAAAAAAACCCTCAAAACTAATAAATTCAATGTCTCCATCCTTTTCATTTTACAGGTGAGGAAATGATGACCAGGAAGAGAGCACCATTGTTGGAAACTGGACTACCTTCCAGGTTCCCCCATTCCTGGCCTGTGTCCAGCACCCTCCCCTCTCTGCCTTTGCTAGAATGTACAGTACAATGTAGAATTGTATTATTATTATTATTATCATCATCATCATCATCATCATCATCATCATCATCATTATCATCAGCAGCATTGGGATTGAACTCAGGGACACTCAACCACTAAGCCACATCCCCAGCCCTTTTTTAAATATTTTTATCTAGAGACAGGGTCTTTCTGAGTTGTTTAGTGCCTCAATTAGTTGCTGAGGCTGGCTTTGAATTCACAATCCTCCTGCCTCAGCCTCCCAAGCCACTGGGATTACAGGCGTGCGCCAGCACACCTGGCTGAATTGTATTATGTTGTATCAAAAGCAGTTTTGGTACAGAATCTTATTTTTCAATGATCCAATAAGCATTTCTGGTTTTAGTAGGTAGGAATAAATTCCCTTTATTCTTGCCTTCCTAAAAGAATAAATCCTTCACCTGTTCACTCTGCCAAAGTCCTGCTGGCCTCAGAGAACATCACTTCCTTTGAACTCTGGCAATAAGAACCACTCATCCTCGTGTCCAGTGGACTTGGGCTTGAAAGTGCTGACAGTTCTGCATGGATCCTTCACACTTCGGCACATCTCGCCTGCAGAGGTATTGACTACCTTCATTCTGGACTGTCCTTTCAAGATGGCTATACAGTGATCAGGCTTGGAAGACAGAGGCATTGTCTCCCCCAGGAACAAAAGACAGTTATGTCTACTGACCAGGGTAATAAAGATAATGACTCCTCCAGAGCAAAGGGGAGGCTAGTTTATCTCCCATTGTAAAAGATTTAGAGATTCATATATCAGGATTTCTCCCCTGAAACATGACCTGCTTTATAGACAGGCATCATTTCACCTGGGTTGCACTTCATTGTTGGAACCGGGCCTCAAAAAAATCAATACAGTGGGAAGGGAAGGGGATGTGACTCAGTAGTTAAAAGCTCCTGGGTCCAAATCCTGTACCAAAAAAAAAAAAATCAATACAAATGTAAATACTCTGGTTCCTGCTCTTGCTGTGAGTAACAAATTGTCCCTTTGACTCTGGCCCAAGAGTCTCCAGTCTTCTGCCAGCATCCATGGAGCTGTGGAAGGCTCAGTTGGTCACTTGTAAGTGAAGCCAAATCCCAGACCCTTCACAGTTATTGACAGAGAGATGCGATCCCTCCTTCTGAGTCCCCAGTGCTATTTGCAGATCACTTCTTGGATTATCACTACATTTTGATCTCACATGCAAAATCACTCTTCAGCTCTCTTCACCTTGGTTATCTGCTAACCTTCCCCGTCTTGCAGCAATAGCTTAGTCACCTGACTGCCGGCCCGAGAACTGCTGCAATTTTGAACAACTTCACAGGCCAAAGCAACTTCCTGACCTGTCTGTTCCTTCATCATTTCAACTCTTCATGTTGACTCCTCCACTGCGACTCAGCCACAAACTCCCTATTATGGTTTGGATGTGAGGTGTCCCCCAAAAGCTCACGTGTGAGACAATGCAAGAACATTCAGAGGTGGAAGGACTGGGTTGTGAGGGCCTTAATCCAAGCAGTGAATTCGTCCCCTGATGGAATTAACTGAGGGGTAACTGAAAACAGGTAGGTTATGGCTGCAGGAGGTGGGTCACTGGGGGTGTGCCTTTAGGTGTATAAATTTTGTATCTGGCAAGTGGAGTCTTCCTACTTCCTGATCATCATGTAAGCTACTTCCTTCCGCCACACTCTTCTGCCATGATGTTCTGACTCACCTCAAGCCCTGAGGAACGGAGCCAGCCTTCTATGGACTGAGACCTCTGAACTGTGAGCCACTCAGATAAACTTTTCCTCCTATACAGTTGTTCCAGTCGGGTCTTTTAGTCACAGCCCTGAAAAAGCTGACTAAAACACTCCCTTTTCCATACTTTAGTCAATATGAGCACCAGTAACTACTCTATCTTAGAAACCTCAAAAAACAAACATCATTCTCTACTTTGATTATTCTGTTTTTCAATTCTAAGAATTCTAGTTGATTTTCAAATCTTTTGTGTCATCTTTCAAGTTTCCTGTTCCCTGCAGATATTTCTAAGTTGGTCTTTATTTCTTGAAACATAGTAAGCACAGTTTTTTCATCGTCTGTGTCTGATAATATAGTATCTGAAATCAAGGAGTTTGTTACATCTGTGGGTCCCTAATGGTATCTTATTTCCATGTGTATTTAGTTATCTTTGACTGTGTGCTGAATATTATACTTGGAAAATTATTTATAGAGGGTATGTGTCTGGAAGCCTTAGTTTAGAACCCACCTCAATCCAAAAATCAAGGTCAGAGTTTCTGGGGACCACCCAGATAGTACAAATCTGAACTTCAAAACCATGTAAGAATTGGTTTAATTCAGTTCACCCCTGGCTTTAAGGAAACAGTCTTAGGAAGCCCAGTTTATGGTGGCGACAGCCTCCGGCTAGACTCTATGGTTTGTGCTAGTCTTTGACTTTGATTTTGGTAGGCAAAACAAAAGTTCAGATTTGCTAGATGTCAGACTCCCTCAGAGTAAAAGCAGACTTTATGCCGACTTGCCTGTCCAGCTTCTTCTTTGCCCTTTAATATTGACCTAGTAATTCCTTCCCGTTTTGTCAGCCCTGGGTACTTTTTTTTTGGTACTAGGGATTGAACTCAGGACCACACAACCACTGAGTGCCATCCCCAGCCTGTTTTGTATTTTATTTAGAGACAGGGCCTCATTGAGTTGCTTGGTCTCTCACCGTTGCTGAGGCTGGCTTTGAATTCTCAATCCCCCTGCCTCAGCCTCCCCAGCCACTGAGATTACAGGCATGCACCACCACGCTAGCAGCTCTGGTTACTTTTGAAAAGATGTTTCTATGTTCTATGCAGCATTCTTGGTTGTTTTCAGTGGCCAGGTTAGTCCAAGCAACCTAGCTCAGTTGACCAGGAACCAAAGCTCTAATTGTCCATTCTCTCTCAGAGATCACCTGTCCTTCTACCACTCTCCCCCCAGTAATCTCTGAGCATCTGTGGTTAACCTTACCAAGACCTCCAGACCCGTGGCTACTGCCTGTGCCCCCGTCTATTTTTATGTGCCCACTGTCTCCACTCCCTTCTTTATACCCCATCGCTTCAACCTTGCTTTGCCAAAGCTCTTAACTCCTATGCCCCATTTTCTTTCCCTTATATCTGTCTGAGAAAAACTTATCCTCGATGGAGTCAGTCTTCTTTGCTCTGTTCACACTGCTAAGTACTTGTAGGAAAACCCACTCCCCCACTCATTGGTGTTACTCTTCTTTCTTAGTCCATGATGACCAGTGGGCAGACACCCCAGTGACACAATCAGTCCATGCTAGTTCCTCCCAGGACTTTGCTACTTTCCCTCTTGTGAATCTCTTTGCTGCTCCACCAGCGCCCATGCTCTCAGATGCGGCTCATTCCTCCCACTTCACCCAGAACAGCCCCGACGCAGCCACCTCTCCCCATCTCCCCCTCTGGCCCCTCGTCCACCAGTGCGTCCACACCTGCGTTCGCCCTGGTCTCTTCCTCACCTGTTGCACAGGGAATCTCCTTCCTTCTAAGGCACATGCTCATGCCTCCACCTGACTTCATCTGGTAAACACACTCAAGCCCTCTTATTTAAAAAATGACCTCTTTCTTTCAACTGTACAAGTCCTTCCAAGGAAGTATTCCTGATCCATCTCCCCAATATGGGGCAGTCACTCTTACCAGTCCCCACTGCACCCCCAGATTATTGGTCTGTGCTCTTGGACCGCAGTTCCTCCCCAAAAGACAATGAGCTCTTGAGGGCTGGAACTTTGTCTTAATCACTCCTGAATCCCCAACACCTCGCATAAAATCTGTGGAAGGAATGAAAGAATAAGACCTGGGGTCATTGTTAAGCCCAGCGGTTCCATTAATCTCCATGTACTGGTTACCAGGGAGCTCTGCTTTGATGGGAGGCCAACTGGCCATGTGCTTAACGGTCCAGAATTACTGATGTTGTGCAATTCTGTTCAGTCTATGGAAATTCTGGCTTTATTTAGTTAGTATCTAATTTGCGGGTTAATAAGTCTTTGTCTGAAGGTCTTGGTGCTAGCTAGGATCACCTTTCTCAGACTCCCCCAGGGCTTGGGGTGGGGGGATGAGTGTGTTTGAGGCATTGACTCTTTGGATAGCTTACAGGATCTCAGTCTGGACGTATTACTCATTAGGGTTTATTTACTTTATGTGGTGACCTAGAAAAAACTAAACTTAATGAAGTGGTTACCAAAAGCCTTTAACATCATATTTTCCACAGGGTTCATAAAAATATTGACAGTGGACTTAACTGCCACATCACATCTTTCAAAGAGATGAACAAAAATTGCATTAAGTCTATTGACTGGATTATTTTATAAAGTCTTCATAGTGAGAAGTGCAGAGCGGGTGCTCTCATCCACAGCAGCAGCAGCAGCTCGGCCCTCCCTGGGTGAGAAATGAGTGTGTTGGCCTCAGGACCTCGGGCACACCACTGTCCCTCTCTGGGTCTCAGTTTCTTCTTTATGATAAAAAGCTTGGCTGAAACAAGTTCCAGGGTTGTGTCTGTTTCAGAATAGAATAAAACTATGCTTTCTAAATCCACTCCCAGGACCACGCGTGCCTTTTGAGGGGCAATGAGATTATTATTATTTTTTTTAATCTCTAAGATGTCCCACAATCAGCAGAGATCGCCAGAAAGTTGAAGAAAATGGTGACCGTCCCTAGGCACCATTGGCATGTTCTTGCAGGCATCCTGGTCTCAGCCTTTCTTCGTCCCCAGCTTAGCTTCCCTGGAGCTCAGTTCAATGGAAACTTCTGGCTCCACTTCCACCCTCCAAACTTCCCTCCCTGCAGCCTCCTCAGCAGCCAGATCAGAGATACCTGAACTATCAGCTCTGGGTAACCCTTAGTGACATCTGGACAGTGGGGTGTTCAAAAATCACCTGGATAAAAAACATCCCGACACCCCAACTCCACCCAAGACCAATAGCTTCTGAATCTCTCAGGCTGGGGCTCAGGTGTCTTTGAAAAGCTCCTGGTTCTGATTCATGGCCAGGGGATCCACAACTCTCTTGAGCCTCCCTGCAGACTGTCCCCAAGATGGAGCCACATGGAGTTTGGAGCAAGGCTGTGGCACTGGGCCAGGTGTGAGTCCTGCTCCACACTCACTCCCTGGTTGTGCTTTCCTCTCTACATCGCCAGGGACGGACCCTTGGCAAACCACCTGGTCCACGGCAAGTGCTCAGGTAACTGCTGGCTCTCACCACGGACACATCGCATCACTGACATTATCTTCTCCTTCTCCTCCTGCTCCACCTTCCCCTCCTCCTTGCTCTTCATCAGCAACACCACCATGACTCAACAGTAGGTGAGCCTGACTCAGTCCGTGTTAGCCTGTGATCGAGAGCCTGTGCCTCGCTGACCAAGTCTCAGTTTCCTCATCTGAAAATTAACAGCTAAACAGCCAGGTGCTGTGGCGCACACCTGCAATGCCAGCGACTCTCGGGGCTGAGGCAAAAGGATTGCAAGTTTGTTTCTTCACCGATCACTATGTTTCAGGCATCATTCTTAAGTTCTTTATATGAGGAAAGTAAGTTAAAATGAAGCACAGAAAGATTAAGTAACTTGCCCCAAGTCACACAGCTAGAAAATGATAAAAAGAAAAAATGCAGATGACTATATATCTCACAGGGCACTTGTGAAGATGAACTGAGATAAAGTTATAAGAACCTACTACCAAGCATAACACACAGCAGTACACATTCTCAGATCTCTCAAGCCAGAGCTAAAGGCCTGCACTGGGCAGGAACTTACTGCCCCCCACCCCACAGGTGGACCTTACCTATGAGGGAAGCCTAAAATCCCAGGATAAACTGCACATCCAGCAGGGATTAGAAGGAGAAAGAACATGCTGGGCCCTTTCCCCCACCTCCAGCCACGGTCCTTACCTGACCCTGAACCTCCTGTACATATCCACACACTCACACACCCACAAATACCTGTCTACAGGATTTGCTTGGGACTAAGAGTCAAAGGAAACTGGGATCCGTGTGTGCCACCCAAGCATCAGGCTGTGCCTCCCACAGTATGGATCCTGAGCTTGAGTCCTCAGAGTCCCTCATGGACAGGACACACATGATGGCCCAGGTGCCTTCCACCCACCATCCATCCTCCTTTCTCATACATGGCAAAACCCATTTTTATTCACATAAACATGTTCAGTCCCCAGAGACAAAAACTGATCCAACTAAAATCATTTGTTCATGGCCACCCCACTTTCCTTTGCCAGGGTTGGGTGGGCATGCCACCTGACCCTGCTCTGGTCCATAACTTGTAAAGGGAACTCTCAGAATATTTCTGAAAAAACAAATTCTTCCCCTTGATAAAAGGTGAGGGGTATGAGAAGAGTTTCCTGCTCTAGTTCAGTAGAGAGAGAAGTGGAGACTGGAGAGGAAGGCCCAGGGATTCACAGACACACTGACTGTGCACCCTGAGGTCACTGAGTGCCTGTCAAACCCAGAATGCGCACCTAAGACCTGCCCTGACAAACAGCAGAAGGATGTAGACCTGGGACCCGAGCACCTTGGTACTAAGGTGCTAGCTCTATCACTCACTTGAGCTTGGTCAAGGTGCTTCCCCTTCTGAGGCTCAGTTTCTATACCTGTAGCATGGAGACCCTAACTCTCCTCCATCACAGAGATGATGTTAGGACCAAATGTATGACTATATAGAAAGTGTATGAATATATAAGAAACACAGGCTGGCAGAGAGCAGAAACTACATAAGAGTCCACTGTTATTAATCATTAAATATTTAAAACAGCAACAATTAAGATCTCTGTTCTTACAGGTAAATGCATCCTAATTGATTCGTGTCCCTTTGACTAGGACCTTGTACTTCATTTCATAATGTTCAGTTGGGCTGAAACGGAATATTCTTCCTTGGAAATAGTTATTTTAATTAATCAATCAGTGACTGTTTATTGAAGGTTCTGCAGAGGCAGGAGCCTCACATCTAACTTGGTCCTCAGAAACCAGGCAGGGAAGGAGCCATTCCTGCAAGAGGAGTGGCCCCAGAGGAGTGGCTCCAGGAAAGCTACTTGGGCGGGCAGGACTCACTGATCAGCCAGCTCTGACCCAGAGCCCACGGAGCTCTGCTCTGGGGATGCAATGGTGGGCACACTGGCAAGACCCTGCCCTCTGCCCAGTAGGGGAGACAGGCTAAATGAGTCTACACTCGTACATAAACAATACAGATTGTTAATTGCTCGGGAGGACCCAATCAGGATGCTGTGGTAGATATTTAAGACAGTTGAAAGAGTCATGGAGGTCACAGTTAAACAGAGACCGGGAAAATGAGAAGGACTCAGCCCATGACTAAATGGAGAACATGTTCCATGCACAGGGAACCATGTAAGAGCTTTGAAGCAGAAAAAGGAGTCACTTACTTAAGGAGCCCACAGAAAGCTAGTGTGCTTGGAGCCCAGGGAGAACTGGCAGGCAGAGCATGGGACTGTGGGAGGAGTTCATCTTGTAGCCCAAGGGCAGTGGGACCCTACTGACAGATTTGCCAGTGAGGTGAGAGCTAGTCCTTGGGTAGAAAGGAGGCAAGGTGTCCCTGAAGAAAAGAAAAGGCTGAAAAACCAAGCGGGCTGTCTCTTGAGTGCTGATCAAGGGGAATTACCCACAAGGTCGCTAAGACCCTCTGGGAACTCAGGAACTGCAGTGATTGGGCTATATCAAAGCTCTCCCTGTTTTCTGGAAAATCCTTGGAAATGTTAAGCTTTAATAAAAAGAAAGGATGCCGAGGAATTTTAGGAGATTTTAATTTTAACCGGCTTGCAGGATTAAAAACCACCCTCAAATCCAACGCCCACACGCCTCCTGATAAATGTCAGCTGGATCCGTATTGAAGCCACACCCGGGGGAAGTAGGCGGGGCTGGTTTAGCTTAGGGTGGCCCTGCACAGCCTTCCCCAACTTGGCAAGTGACAGGGGCTGGCTGCCCAGCCTCTCCCCATCAGGCAAGAATGCAAAATCCTCTACCCCGTTTCATATGAAAAGTTCAGAGAGAGTTTGAAGATATTGTGCCAGGATTTCTGGAAGCCGAGTAAAAACGACCTTGAAAATAAACCACATGCTGCTGCTAATTAATCTTAGTTCCTGGCTCTTTCCAATCAGACCCTAACTATAATCCATCTTCATTATGCTTCTTTTAAAGCAAAAATAGTGCATTTCCGCAAATCTCATTAAGGAAAGAACATTTAAGGCCTTGGGTCATAACTCTTTCTGTGCTGGTCACATGTGCGCGTGCGCGTGTGCAAGCACATACACACACACACACACACACACACACACACACACGCATGCATGCTGACCCACATGCTTAAAAACTCTACAGGACTTGCTTATTGGCAGCCACTCAAGAGCTCAAGGATGAATGAGATGGCCAAGAAGTGAGGCAACTCTCCAAGCAGTTGTCCCCATCTTGCACACATCCAGCCACCACACTGCTGTATACACACCTGGTAGGCCTCCTAGAGGTCATGGATTGGCTGTCTGGCCATTGCCCCACGGGATAAAGCAAGATGAGCCTAAGCCGGGTATGATGGCCAATGCTCCTGGACAGTAGTTGGTTTGAGCTGGTGTTTGACTAGAAAGACCCAAGGAGAGGTCTATTGGGATTTTCTGGGAAAGATTCTCTTCCGTGGTAAAAAGATGGGTCTTGGAGAGAGATAAGATGAGAGTGAAATGCTTGCCTCTGTGGCAGCCAACGAGATGCAAAACCAGGAGCCACCAAGAGGAATGTCATCTGCCTGTGTGCACCTTCCAAAGTGAGACATGAGTTCTGCTTAGGGAAGGACATGTCAGGATGAAACCGTGTTATCTCTGAGGGCTGGTCTGATCATGACTATCTAATGTGTGAGATCCTAGAAGAGTTGGAATGGTTCAGGACCCATCTCTGAGGTGGGCTTCACATTGTGAATGGACCATGTTGGGGCCATGTTGGGGAATCTGGTAATAGGGGTTTTTCATTGACACATTCCTTACCCTTTAGCCCTAGATAAATCATGAGGGAGATTTGAGTTTTCACAGTGGTGGAGATTGGATGGTTCCTACAAGCCTCCCACAGATTTAATTTTTCTAAAGTCTCTGAACCTGTTTACCATGAAGGAACCTCTGTGAGGCTTGACAAAGTCTCACTGTTACTCACCCACACCCACCTTCCCCCATGTCCCGTTTATTGCTGTGGCTCCAAATTTGTCAGTCAAATCCTGGAAGGACCTGATTCCACTTCTAGCCTAAATTTTACCAATAATTGCACAGCATGAAGAGAGATGCAGCAGTCATTGGATTTCCTCTTTGAAATATTTAACAATCCATTCAGATGATTCCTACTCATCACGTGATCTGTTCAGTACAGAGGCAGTGGTCTAGACCAACTGCCATTGAAGTTTCAAAGGTACTCAAGAACCCAGGCCTGTGTGCTGTGCTCTTGGAGACTATATTCATACACACATACTTGTGTGTGTTCACACCCCCAGCCAGGGGGTCTTCAACAGCAGGGTAAGGGAGGAGGCTACTGGGCTACCACAGTTGTCATGTTCTATTGACCTGAAGGGACCATAAAGATCAGCAGGACTAACCCTCTCCATATATACATGGGAAGCTAAATCCAAGGAGGAAGGTGTCTTGGCCAGAATCCCAAAGGTCTGGGCTTAAAATGAGTGAAAACAAGTGAGTTCATATAGTGTTGAGGATGCTGGTTTCCTGCATAGCAAGGCAGTAGGAATGACTTTGTACACTCTCCAAGGATAAGACTCATGATGTGGTGGAAGTTCAAAGGGTATTGTAGATACCTCTTGGGTAGCTCACTGGACTTCTCCCTTCAGTGTTGGACACAGCCAGACATATCAAGGTAGGCCAAAGTTCATGTCTCTGCTACAGGATGTCACCACTGGCCACAGGTGACTGACCACAGGAGGCTGCTTGGCTTCACATGGGTTGGGCACATTCTTCTTTCCAGGAATTAGACAGTGACAGTGACACTTAGGAGATGGGAATCTTTAGGGCTGGGTCGTGTCTATGGGACTCCAGGTGGACTCGTGCCTCACTTCATTCCAAACCTTGGGTTCAAGCTTTCCTTTGACTTATGAAGTATCCCATGGACTCTCAAACAAATTACTTTTTCTTCGCCTCAGCTAATCAACAGGCTTCTGTTGCCAGCACTCAAAACAAAATCAACAAAACCCCTTAACTGATTAGGAAAATTCTGGTGTGCCCAGGTTGCTGCTCCATGGATAGCATATCTGAGAGGTCCATAGAGTTGAGCTAAGTAGAATCATGTGGCTTTATATCTCACACTCCTATTTACTGGGGGGAAGTTATTTAATTAAATGAACAAGGCTATAACACACCATCAATTGAGCATTTTAAAGACATGTTGAGTTTTATAGAGAATATTTACTAGTATACATAAACACCACTCCAAAAGGATGACATTTTTATCCAGAAGATGATCCATCTCAGGGGGAAATGGTCACCTCTTCAGAGACCCCTGGCCAGATCTCCAGACTCCAGATCCTGGGTTCTTTTCTGCACCACAGAACCAAGAGCTAAAGGATTTGATCTTTAATCTTTATTCAGCTGCAAACAAGATACTTTGTCTCTCTGGAAGCAATTTCCTCCACTATAAAATGGAAGTATGGAAATAAATTACTTCTTTGTTCCCCCATAACTATAAAATCCCCCAATTCTATTATCCAGCCATTAGAAATCTCTGTTTATTCATGTTTGGGCACCAGTCCCTAGACCTAAAGATACTACAGAGCTTACTGAGTGGGTTACATCTCAAACAGATTTTTGTTTTTGTTTTGGTGCTGGGAATTAAACCCAGTGCCTCACACATACAAGGCAAGTGTTCTACCACTGAGCTACATCCCCAGCCCTCAAAAAGATTATCATAACAAGCCTAGCAGAGGACTCTGTGGTTGCCAGTCTCCACAGCGACATACCCACCCTCACAAAGTTCTTATACTGAATCAGGACCCATGTGTGTGGCCAACAGAATACTGTAGAAATGATGGTGTGTGGCTTCAGAAGCTAGGTTATAAAAAGCAGTGTGGATTCCTCCTTGGCCTCTTGGATCACTCACTCCAAACAATGTCAGCGGCCATGTTGTAAGGATGCTCATGCAGCACCGAGGAAAGTTTCCTATGAAGGAAGGACTGTGGTCTCCTGCTTCTGACCAGCACAATTGTCAACTCATGAGTGAGCCACCTTGGAAGCAGAGACTCAGATGATCATAGCCCTGCTCAATACCATGACCACATCCTCATGAAAGACTCCAAGCCAGAACCACCCAGCTCACATTCCTGAGCCACAGAGACTATGAACAATAATAAATATTTTTGTCAGTTTAAGCCACTTTGAAGGCACCCCTTTCTCCACAGAAAAGACTTAACTGGGCTTCTCCAGAAATCTTCACCCAGGCTGATTTTAGGACTGTCAGCAAAAGAGTCTCTGCAAAAGAGTTCAATGTTGAAAGACTTCCTATTTTCGTGTCACCCTGTTTTACTTGGCCACTGGCCAAGAAGATACCAGCACTCCAGGTGCTGGACACCCCCTTACTAGTTTTTCACAAACAAATCCAGTATAGTGCTTTGAAGGAAATGCACAAACAAGGCCTCTGGCCTTAAGCTGGGCTTCACAGAGATGTGTACATTTTTAAGATAAGTTACAAATGGGCTCCATGGTAACAGCTGGCAGGGGGAGGAAAGAAAGGGGAAAAGAAGCTCTCCCCTTCTCAGGTGTTGTCCTTGAGGGGTTAACTTACCCAAAACAGTGAAAGAAAAAGCTGCTTTTATGTGAACTTCTGCAGACTGTGAACTTCTGAGCCCCTCCTCTTACACGCTGGGTATAAAACTCTGAAACTCCCTGAACTTGGGGTTCAGGGGATTACAGCAAAAACTGTACCCTCTGAACCTGGCTGCAGCCAAATAAAACTGTTTCCTGCTATCTTCGGTGCCTTGCCTCGTTTGTCCCTACAACAACTTAGCTTTAGGGTAATTTGTTACATAGCAAAAGATAACTAACATCATCTCTAAAAAGATTACATGATATAATATTAGAATTTATTACAAAGGTAATACTAATCATAGGATTGTTATGCTACTTTTTCCTCTAAAAGCCAAAAATGCTTTCAAATATCTCTCATAATTTTCCCTGAGAGACTTGCCAGGTCAGTAGGGACCTGTGAGAGGCTTAACCCTCTTCTTGTCACTTGACAGATTTGCACATTGTTTTTAAAATTATAATTGATTTGGTGAAGCAGTGATAAACTGATGGGTATCCAGGAGATTATCATGTTATTCTATAACATTGGGGAAATTTTCTACTCAAAAAGATTACAATTGCTCAATCTTTATGAAGGTGGGCAGAAGGGGGAGAACTCCTTGGGCTATGGACCTTGCCTCCCTCTCCATCTTTACCCGCCACCCCTCCTCCCCAGTCTCACTCTACCCCAGCCACTGGCCTCCTCGCTGATGCTTGAGCACACCCAACCCACCTCTGCCTCTGGAAGAGACCACAAAGAGTCCACCAAAATTTGGGGCAACCAACTGAACTTTGTTACCCAGACTCTCTTGTAGGTGATGTGACCATGTCACCAAATTCACTGCAATGGAACATGAACACAAGTGATATCTGACCCATAGGAAACACCCAGAATGTTCCTCCAAGCTCCTTTCCCTTCCAGCCAAGGTGACCTTGGTGGTTACCTTTGAAGAGGATGGAGCAGCTATCAGCTGGGTCCCTGGATGTCTATGCAGAAGACAGCCATCCCACCAGCCCACTTCGCCACTCTGAAGGATCACAGGAGAGATTAATAAGCATCTTCTTCTCTAAGCCTGGTGATATTGAGGATCTATAACTCACACAACCTCCACTGCCCATCCCCTCACATCATCCAGACTTCATCCATCTCAGATGTCACTTGCTCAAGGAAGATTTCAGCACACTGCCCTGCGTCCCTTCATTTCAAAGACCTACCCCACCTGTCATGGCACCTGCTGGGTTCAGCTGATCCTTGACTGTCTCCCCCATTAGAAAGTAAGATCCATGCAAGAGGGATGTTGCCTGTATCTCCAGCAGCAATATTTTTTTGAATGAAACAAATATTTGTTTGTGGAGGAACTAAAGCATAAACGGACTTAACAAACTGTTTCCTAAACCCCAGGAGCCATGTCACCTGGGGAGTCATTAAAAGCACCAATTTGGGTTTCCTACACAAAGAATCTAACCCTGTCAGGTTCAGACACTGGGTGGGCCCAATCTTCTGTGTGTTGATGATGCATGACCAGGTTTAGGACCTGCTGCTCTCACTCTGGTCATAATAAGACAGCACTTTTCAGATGGCGGAGGATCCTCAGAGCAGGAAGGAGATGAACTTCATCTGACTTCCAATTGCTCAGAGGGATTGAAAACCAGCTCCCCAAATAAGCCAATGCTCCTTAGGGGGCCTTCATTTTACATATGGACTTAGGCAGGATTGACAGAAGCTTAAACATGGGTGACCTTCATTTCTCTCTGAAGTAAGCAATCTGAGCTGGGAAAGCGATTGTGGGTCCAACCTGCTCCCATCTTGTTGTGCTACCATCTATAGAATGTCACCTCCACTCACATGGTCCAGAAAGCTCTCCACCACATCTGTAATCCAACCCACAGGGGACAGGGAGAGACACACCCTGGCTCCTTCTAAGGGCATGACCCAGAAATTGTACACATCCCTTCTCCCCACATTCCACAGGCAGAACTTGACCACGTGGATGTGCCTGGCTACAAGGAAAGCTGGGAAATTGAATCTCTAGTCTGGGTGCCACGAGTCCAGCCAAAAGTTCTCTGACAATGAACTGTGTTACCCAGGAAGAAGGCAGGAATGGATAACAGGGAATGGAAGAAGGTAGGAATGGATAACAGGGAATGGAAGAAGGTAGGAATGGATAATGGGGAATATGGAGCCATCACTACCACCAAGGCCACGTGGCTACTGGAGAGAAGAGAACCAAATGCTGGTACAAAACCCCAGGCCCAGGGATCAGGCTGCCAGCCAGCCTAAGTCTCTTCCCTCAAGTCTCACAGGCCACTGAAGGAGACAGTCACTGTCACTACTACTAGATGTACCCCAAGTGGGTGGAAAGCCTCTAGAAGCACAGAGGACAGGTGGCCAACACTCACCAGGGTCAAGAAGTTTGTCCCCAAAGGACCTAGTTCTACTGGTCCTAAATAGGTATGGAGGCCACTTGGCAAGGAGGGACTCAGGCAAACAGGCCACGCCAGCACAGAAGCCAAGATGTGCAAAGGTCAGAAAGCCTAGAAATGCCTGGTATCTTCAGAAAATGGAAAGAAATCCTAGATTTAGATTCTAGAGAAGTTGGGAGAAGAGCAGGAAGATGAAGGTGGAGGAACAGATGGGCTGAACTTGACAGGAGCCAAGCTGCCTGAGTTCAAATCCCGACTCCCCACTTTCTACCTGTGGAAACTTGGCATACCCATCTAACCTCTCTGAGCCTCAGTTTCCTCATCTACAAAATGGAAATAAATAAAGCATCTCCATCTTAGGCTTTTAGGAGGGTTCGATGAGTTTGTAGAGGTGAAAAGCTGAAGAGAGCACCTGTTAGTGCTGACTGCTGTTTTTTCACTGTGCTGCAAAGGGATTGACTTTATCTCTAAAGTTCCTTCAGAAAGGTCCAAAAGGTTCCTACTGAGTAGGAAACTGAAAAGTGTCCTTCCCCCAACCCCATGCTGTGTCTGGAATGTGAAAGGGGGCACTTGGCAGTGTGACTCAGTGCTGAGACTTAGGAAAGCCCAAAGACAGGGAAAGGGGACAGTCCCCACCTGTTCCTCCTTGGCCTCTTGGGAGTTGGTTTCCAAACTGTCTTGTGCTTGTTTTATGAAAGAGAAAATTATCAGCCCCAACCAAGTCACAACTCCAACTCCCAGCAAGAGGCATGCTGGTGGGCTCTGCAGCTCTCTGCAGAGTGGGAGGAGGTACCACCACCACCACCTCCACCCCTGCAGAGGGACACATAGCTGACGGCCTGGTCATTTATCTTCTTGAAGTGGCACCCCCTTTCTCCACAGAAAGGCCCTCTTCACCATGGCTGATTTCAGGACTGTCACCAAAAGAGTCCATTGTAGACAAACTTCCTATTTTCATGTCGCCCTGTTTACTTGGCCACTGGCCGAGAAGATACCAGCACTCCAGGTGCTGAACCCCCCCCCCTTACTAGTTTTTCACAAACATGTATCCAGTATAGTAATTTGTAGAAATGTGCAAACAAGGCCTCTGGCCTTGAGCTGGGGTTTCACAAAGATGTCTACATTTTTAAGATGTTACAATGGGACTCCATGGTAACAGCTGGCAGGGGGAGGAAAGAGAGGGGGAAGAAGCTCTCCCCTTCTCAGGTGTTTTCCTTGAAGAGTTAATTTGCCCAAAACAGTGAAAGAAAAAGCTGCTTTTGTGTGAACTTCTGCAGACTGTGAACTTCTGAGCCCCTCCCATTACATGCTGGGTATAAAATTCTGAAACTCCCTGAACTCAGGGTTCAGGGGATTAATTGATTAAAGCAAAAGCTGTGCCCTCTGAACCTGGCTGCAGCCAAATAAAGCTGTTTCCTGCTATCTTCTGTGCCTTGCCTCCTTTGTCCCTACAACATTCTTAGTTTTCCTGCTCACCCTCAGCCACACCTGCAGGCAGGATCCTGGGATCCTGGCTTGGGTAACTGTTGGCATTGGGTAAAACAAACCTGCCGGAGTAGTTTGGACTTGGAAGAGAGCAAGTTCAGCTTCGGGATGGTCACTTTCCCTAACCAACAAAAAACGGGCCAGGCACAGTCTGGCACACGCTTGTAATCCCAGGGGCTCGGAGGCTGAGGCAGGAGGATCACGAGTTCAAAGCCAGCCTCAGCAAAAGCAAGGCACTAAGCAACTCAGTGAGACCCTGTCTCTAATAAAACAAAATAGGGCTGGGGATATGGCTCTGTGGCCAAGTGCCCCTGAGTTCAATCCCCAGTAACAAAAAAAAAAAAAAAATGGCTGAGCCCACACTTGAGCGAGGGCCTCCTGGTTCCTCACTGGTGATAGAAGGAGCTGAGATGAGCAGCAGGTGACAAGTGAAGAGTGGCTCTCACCATTCAGCACCTAGAGAGGTCTTTATCAAGCTAGATAGAGAAAGGAGCTGGACCTGGGATGTCTACAGCACCTGTCAGATGAAGAGTCAGGCCCCATGAGTCAGTCAGCACCCATATGTGACCCAAATGGCAATTCCTTGCATGGACCACCCAAATGGGCAGAGCAGGGAGAAATCTGTTCACAATGGCACTGAACAGCCCACCGTGCACACAAATCCCAGCCAGCTGCCATTGAGGGCCAGCCCCAGTATCTTCAGGGAGACCCTTTCTCACTGCTCCAGGGTGGGCAAGAGTCTGGATGCTGTCTAATCTGTTTCTCTCCATTACCAAACTTTATAGCAAGAAAGGGAACCGGCCTCTACGTGTATATTCTCCCCAATGAGCAATAAAAAACCCCAAAATGTCAGTGTGCTGCACGTTAGAAGGTTCTGTCCTGCTCAGATTCTGAGGGTCTGCCAAGTCCCATAAATTAGGCAAACATCTTTGGGCTCAGGAGCCCCTCACAAGGAGCCTCATAGGCAACCAGAGCAACAGAGACCCCAAAACAGAAAGGATCAATGCCAGGCCAGCCTGGCCTTGGGGGATGAGAGTAGCTGACCCCCGAATTTCCCTCAGCCATCCTCAAGAAAGGTCCAGATCACTCTGTGATTCTCCAGGAAAATGGTTCTCAAAGGGTGGACCCCAGACCAGCAACGTCAGCATCAACCAAGAACTTGATGGAAATGTAAACCCCTGGACCCTGCACCAGACCTTCTCACTTGGTGATACTGGGGTTCCCACTGGCAATTTGTGTTTTAACAAGCCCCCCTCCACGGGCTCCTGAAGCCCAGAAAAGGATGGGAACCTCCACCTTGAAGACTGTCCCTCTTCAGGAAAACCAGCCACACAGGGTTGTAAGACAGGCCAGGAGTCGTGGGAGGCAAGAGAGGTACCTGCGAAGCAAAATCCAAGAAGGTGCTCCTTGCTAGGTCCACACAACAGCTACCTCTGGTAGGGGCTGGTAAGTGGAGCTGAGTTGGGGTCTGAGGCCTGGGAAAAGCTATGACAGAGGCCAAACTCCAGAAGAGGAGTGTGTCCCTCCCAGGAGAGGCTGAGCTGGAAGTTGGGTGCTACAGGGACAGCAGGAAAGGCTGGGAGCAGAGGTCCCACTGAGGCAGGCAGTGTCCATGACGGAGCATGCCCACGCAGGTGCTGCCCACCCATTCCCCACCCCAAAAACCTGTGCCCAGCAGTGAAGACGGCTCCATGTCCCATCTTGCTCAGGAGGAATCTGAGGCTCTCAGAAGCCAGGTTCTTCATTCAACTCAACCAGCAGCGGAGTCCCATTACTTCCCTGAGTAGAGGGTGTGAGGAAGAAGAACAGAGGGAAAAAGGGAAGGGGAAGTTTCCTGAACCTTCCAGGTATATATATTTGTGTTTGTGATGCTGGGGATTGAACCCAGGGCCTTGTGCATGCAAGGCAAGCACTCTACCAACTGAGCTATATCCCCAGCCCCTCTAAATGGTTTTGAAAAGCCTTTTCTCCACAAAACCCAGACAGCAAATCTGTTTTGGCTTTTGTGACTATTGTTTTGGAAGTCAAAAGCCTGGATAGCAACTATTTCTCTCTCTTTGCTTTCTGCCCAGGTGCAATCAGCCCTCATCCACCAAGGTCATGCAGGCTGGGATGACTCCCAGGAGAAGGCCCAGCACCAACTGGGTCAAGAAGCATCAACCCAGATCTCAGGAGATGAACTCACTGAGCTGAAACGTCAAATTTTAGAACCTCAGAGATGATTCCTACCTAATCCCTTTGTGAAGCACAGAGAAGGAAAGTGACCTGCTCAGAGACACATGGCAAGTTGGTGACTGAGCTAGATCTGGGGTCTGTATCCATGAGTCTTCTATGAGCACAGCAGAGAAAAGAGCTCAATGTGTGTGAGTTCCGGTAATGACTGCCACAACCTGGAACTGAGCCAGTCTTCACTGTGTGTGACACGTAGCTATCACCCAATAACTACCAGATTGTATGAGCCAACAATTAAATGAGGCAAAAAAGGAAGAGAAGCCTCCCAAGCCCCACTCTCCACAACTGTCCATGTCACTTGATCCCTAGGCAGCAGGGATCAACTGATCAATCATCAGTATGACTCAATAATTCCTAATGGTAATGACAAATATGTTCTTTGCCCTAAAAGTGAGACATTATTAAAGGAGTTCTGGAAATTAGACCATCTGCTGATCCCAGCCCCGGGGGACCATCAGGGCTGGAATGCAGGGTTCCGGGCAGGACTTTGTGGTTGAAAGAGCTGGAGGAGGTGCCGAGGCTGGCAGTTGGGCAAACGTCACTGGTAACGCCCATCCCCTCTGCACCTTTCCCTGATCCAGCATGGGAAGCCCACCATGGGCTCTGCCAATGACCCGCTTGTCCTCTGGCTTCTGTTTCAGCTCAGCCAATGGGAGGCCCCAGCACAAGAAAGGAGAGCGTGAGACTGGGGGCCTGGTCACCTGCTTGCCTCCCACTGCTTCTCCAGATGACTCTCTGTCCAGGTGCCAGTACCTAGTGCCCTCTCTGCTCTTGTGCTAGGAGCAGTCTCAGTTCAGCCCACACAAGCCCTGGCCAGGCACAAGCCCTTCACCTCCCCCCAAGAAAACACCAACCTCAACTCTCGACTGGGACGGAGGGAACGGCCAGGTACGTCAGAGGCCAAATAAACACATGAGCCTCCCTGAGGGAGGAGAAGGGGTGACAACTCGAGGTCTTACCACCAAAACGCACTGATCTGAAAGGTCACAGACTTGCTCCCCAGACCTTGGAATATGCAATCAGGAGAAACTGGCCCCTCAGCGTAACACAGGCCTGTGACAAACGTGAGGAATCATCATATAAATGTCACAACTTGGGGTCCCTCCTTGTCCCAGCCCCCTTCTCTGGGAATTGCCCCTCCTCATAACCTCTGCTGGAGATGAGGCTCAGAGGGCTGGTTTGTGCTTACATCCCTCTCTCCCGCCCCCTGCTATGACTGATTGAACCAGGAGTGGACAACTGACACAAGCTGGACCAATCAGATGCTCCATCCAGAATCTCAGCTGAGTCTGATGGTGCCTGACAGAGCCTGTCCAACTCTCTATCAAGTAGGCTTTGAACTTCAATCAGTGGTTAACTCCAAAAGATGGGAGAGACCCATAACATAATGCAGAACAAACAAGTTAGACACATCCACCAACTATTTATTCGAAATGAATTTATTTTTTACCCATGCCTTTTTATAGATACGTGACAAATATATATATATATATATATATATATATAAAATATGTTTTAGCATATTTTAGGAATACTAATATTTTATGTTGATAGTTACATAAATACATAATTTTTATATATCGTATGTAATTTCTTCTCACATTTTCAGAATAGATTCTTAAAGCAGCTGGCTGTTGAGAGTCGGGGTGTGGGCAGAGGACCTCAGCTGTACTGAGCATCAGGCTTGATGCCCTGTGCTATACATAAATTTTATGTGGAATTTTCACAATTCCCTGAAAGCAACTATAATTTTCCTCATTTTTGAGGTCAGAAGGTGAGGCCCGAAAAAGACCCAGACATCGAGTGAATATTTTCTGAGCTCCTATTACGTGCCTGGCCCTGTTCTAGGCTCTGGGGAAATGTCTGAGCCCTCTTCCCCTTGGATCCAACGTTCTGACAGAGGAGAGAGATAAGATCTGAATAACTGGAACTGGTGGCACATTGGCTGACAAATGCTATGAAGAATAGCAGCCTCTTTGCAAACGCAAAGAAGAGTGTTAAGGATGTGACAGGACAGGTGGGGCCAAAAGCAGGGTTCCACCATGGTGCCCACTGACTCAAGATCATACAGACACCAGAGTGTGAGCCACACAGCCATCTGGGGAAGAATGTTTCAGCAAAAAGACTCCACGGCACAAATGTAGGGCTGAGGTTTCACAGAGGAGCAACAGGAAGCCCGGGAGCCTGGGGTAAAGTGAGCAAGAGGAAGGAAACAGGAAGTGACACTGGAGAGGTAACACAGCCAAGGGCAGTCGGGGCCTTTGGAGAGTTCTGAGCAGAGGTTTGACAGGGGGTCCCGGGGCATTAGCAGGACCCCCAGGCAGACAAAAGGCAGCAGTTGAAGAGGCTGAGAGAGGAAGGTGGAAGCTCCACCAGGAGCAATGGCAGTGAGAGTGACAAGTGGTCAGAGGGTGGATGCTATGTCAGGATGAATTTCACAGGATTCACAGACTGAATGTGATTGTGAGAGGATGAGAAAAGTCAGGACGACTCGGGGAAGTTTTCGGTCTGGCAACTGGGAAGAAGGTGTCTGTGTTACCAACTGCTGCGTAACAAACTCCCCTAAAACCTAATGCTTCAAAGGATCATTTGATTTGCTCAGGTTTTGTGGGTCAGGAATTAGGAACAAGCTGGGCAGATCATTTGTCTCATCTCCATCCAACATCAACCTGGAAGGCTGGCAAGCAAGGCTGTGCTTCCAGGGTGGCTCGTCCACTCACAGTCAGCGCCTCTGTGCTTCTCAGCATCCTAGTTGTCTGTGTCGCGTCCTACAGGGACCATCCGCGTGGGCTGGGGCTTCTCACAGCCTGGGGGGTCCTTCAGTTGTCACACTTCTTACATGGCAGATGGCTCCATGAGGCAGGAAGTAGAAGCCACCAGACTAGTTAAGGACCGTGCCTCCAAATGGCGCGGTGTCCCGTCTACCACGGTCCGTTGCTCTAGATGGTCATAGGGCCTGGGCCTATTTCAAGGGTATGGAAAGATAACCCTGCCTCTTGATGGGGAAGTGGTAAGTCCACATTACAGAGAAGTGTGGGGGACGAGGGATACTACTGTGGTGTCTTTGCCATTAGGCATGGATGGATGCCAAGGTGGGGGCGACAGTGTAGAGCAAGTTGGGGGAGAGCAGAGCTCAGGTTTAGGTGTGTTAGGTTTGAGGTGCCATTGGGCATCTAAACAGAAATGGAAAAAACAGCCCAACATCTACTTTGTCCACCCACCCATCTGCCAGTTGCCCATTCAGTGGCTGAACAGCTTCAGAGAATTTTATAGCTTTCTGCAGGGGAGGACAGGAGAACGGAGATAAGGAGGGATTAGGACAGCTCCTGCCCAGGCAACAGTGGCCATTTGCAGTCATAATAAACCCTTTGGCTGGCTCCATCCAAGGCCCCAGCACCAAGGTGTTGTAAAAAAGGCCCCAAGTCAACGAGAGGCAGCTGGTTGAAGCGTTTCCCAGTTTTTCATATGACTCATAAATTTGTTACATGGTGAGGAAATTCCCTGAAAGCTTTTTGGCAGTCTCATCCAGTCTGACCAGTAGCTAAGAAACACATAACCTTCCAGTTAAGAAAAGGAAAGAAAACACACAAGGCTTTGACTCGGGGCTTAAATGGAGGGTCACTTTAAAAGCTTTCCTTCCATCCGAGTTCACAGGGATTTATTAGGAAGGTTTGCAGTTGCAACCAGCCTTCAAGCTGTAGGTAGATCAGAAAGGTGTCTGTGGGCATGTGTGTGCACAGGCCTTAACACCCAGGCCCCTACCTGGAGCAGACAGAGGGAGGCTCCCCCACCCCACCCCCAGGCCTTTCTCTAGCTGCTGAAAAACGCAAGCCTGCTCCCTAGACACGAACATGTGCACTCCTCTCTGTAGCTAGGTCAGGGCCAGGATGCCACAGAATGAGGCCACCCTCCACTCTCACCGTCCCACATACACCGTCCCACATACACCGTCCATCATTGCGGCTCATGTGATGGGTGGTGTAGTAGAAAAAGCCACAGTTGATTTAATCACAGCCTAACTCAGGCAAACAGCCTTACCAGTTTGTGGAAGTCAGAATGACGGCCACCTTTAGAGGTGGCACCAGGAGGGGCATGCTAGTTTCCATGCTGGGTGGTGGTCAGTGGATGTGTCCGCTTTGTGCCAACCCATCAGATCTAATGATCCTTCCTTCCTTCCTTCCTTCCTTCCTTCCTTCCTTCCTTCCTTCCTTCCTTCTTTCCTTCCTTCTTTCCTTCCTTTCTCCCTCCCTCCCTCCCTCCCTCCCTCTGTCTTTCTCTTTCTCTCTCTCTCTCTCTCTCTCTCTCTCTCTTTCTTCTTTTCTTTTTTCTCTTTTCCAGCAAGTTGCATGCTACTTAACATTTTAGCAGCATCTGATTTTGTCAATCAATCTCTTCTCTTGATTTCTAGAATGTGGCTTTCGCCATAAATTGTGTATGCTTCTCAATATGTATACATCAATTAAAAAGTTTATTTTAAAAAGTTGCCTTTTCTATCTTCATCTCAATTTCCTCATTTGTAAAATAAGGCTAGTAATAAACACCTTTCAGGGGTGTGGTAAGGATGAGAGGTGTTGTCAGAAAGTGTCCAGAACAACATCATCACATTCTAGACACTAGCTCCCACTGAGGCCACACATGACAAAAACATGTTCTTGTGTCAATCTCCTATGGTCTGTTAGTTGTTTGACATTTGCATTCTATTTGTGAGTCAGGTTTCAGAATGAGAATTACAAGGTCAAAGGATAAAGAAAAGAATTAAGGGTTTGAATATATCAATGAATTAAATTGCATTAAAAACAAGAACTCTTGAAGATCCAGTGGATGTTACCAACTTGAATAAGAAGCAATGAGTACACTCTAGTGGGATAAACTTCTTGTGGCAATGTGGAGGCAAGGAAGGGCCTGGAAGGCATAGAAAACATGGGAGAGGAAGAGTGAAGGCCTAGGTGGAGGGACAAGGGACAGATGACATTATAATTCCTGGGGCAGAGTTTATATTTCCCCCTGAATGCAGAGGAAGGCTCTGGAGTTAATAAGTGTTGGGGCAGAGCTGCATTTCAGAAAGAATGTAGTGGAGAAGGTGGGGATTAGAGGAAGGTCAAGAATCGGGAGACATTAGAGCACATTTGCTAACCATGCTCAAGTATCCTTTTCAGTGGCGTTAGGTATGCTCACATTGCTATGCAACCAATTTCCACAAATTTTTCATCCTGTTAAACAGCAATTCTATACCCATTAAATAATTCCCCATTTACCCTTAGATTGCTTTGAGAGGTCTTATAGACCTACTATGTGTGGGATTGAGGCAGAGGGAGAAGATGAGGTGACTGACAGTTTCAGAGATTGGAAAACTTGATAGGGAGAATGCTATTAACTACTTTGGGGGATAGAGGATACTTCATTTACCTTTTTCCCATAACAAATCACTCCACTCCAAAACCTAGTATCTTAAGCCAACAAATATTTTTTATTGCTCATTATTCAGAGTTAGCAGGTAGGGCTTCTGCTGACTTTGCCTGAACCCCTCATTTGTCTGCCTGTAGGTGGAGGATCCTGGGATAGAAGGTCCAAGCCAGTTTCACCCTTGAGCCAGGCGATGGCCTGGCTGTTCCCTAGGCACTGAAGCTCATCGCCACCAGATTCACCACACCAGGGCTAGCTTCTCCTAAGACCTGGGCTCCAGAACTCACAATGCCACTTCGGTCACATCCCATTGGTCACAGCAAGTCACAAGGGCAGCCCAGATTCAGAGAGAGAGGAAATAGATTCCACTTCTTAATAGGAAGCATTTCAAAGAAAGTGTAGCCATATTTAATCTGCTACATGAGTGGAAGATGAATTTCAGCAGAGAAAACAAATTTATGGTCCTAGAGATAGAATCAGAAGTTGAAATCAACTCAAGAGAAGAGATTCCCCAATGCAAAAGAGATTCCCCAATGAAGGTAAAGGATAGGTGAAAGGCCCTAATGAACACAGGAAGAAATTTTTGATTCAGTGCTAAGAATAGACATCAAATTGTACCAAATAATGAGCCTGAAGATACTGAATTTATCTGTGAATACCCAAAACACATCACATTGGCAAATGGAGATGCTTATGGTAGAGTCTCTAGTCAGAGGATTATTTTTCCCACCCCACTGACTTCAGGCATGGCCATGTGATCTGCAGTAGGCAGTAGGATGTGGAGGGAAGTGAAATATACTGCATCTAAGCAGGGATTTTAGAGACACACATGGTTCCATGATTATTCTTGTTCCCTCTGCCTTGAGAATGGCATGTTCCCGATGGGAGCTGCTGGATTCCAGAAAGATTAGGCAGTATCACAGCTATTGAGTTGTTGGGGCTGTTTGTTAACACAGCACAACCAAGCAAAGGCTGACTGATGACTCATTACACTCTTGCGAAACTGTAGACACTCAAGAAAAAGTGGTAAAAGCCCAGAATTGGAGGGGTGAATTATGACTGAGGTGATGGTCAGAGAGGGACTCCAGAGGAGGAATCATCTGTACAAGACTTTGAAGTGTGGCTGGGTCTTAAAGAGAAGGCAATTGGGGAGACAGTAGGTTAATACCCTAATAATCAAGACCATGTATTTTTAGGTTCCTTTTTTTATAAATTCTGCATAAGAACTTTTTAGTTCCTAAGAATACTCATTTAATAGTATGCTTGGTTCTCTTTTGAAATATACTTCAAAAACCTGTAATGGCAAATAGGGGCTGAATATTAATGGCTTGGCCCAGCTTACGCATAGGAGATCCAAATAAAATTGGAGTTTCACACCAGAGAAAATAAAGAGGGATCTGGAAATAGCTCCAGATTAGTTCCTGAAAAAGAAGAAAAAAAAATGCTTCTCTTTAAGAGACAGACATCTAATGTCCTGGAGAAACACATCCATATAATCTGAATGTGGGCAGTGAGGATCTTCCAGGAGGAGGGGCTGATTGACAGGACTTGACATGACCCCACTAAGGGCTCTCCTCTTCCATCTGGGGGCCTGGCCATCTTTGAGTTGCAGATAGAAAAGACATGCTGTGAACAGGTTGGGAGCTGAACCCTCTGGAATTCAGAGGCTGTACCAAACCCTCTAGAGGCTGTTCCAAGCCCTTGGGTGAGCAGATTTGGTGGGGATGATGGTGTGTGTGTGTGTGTGTGTGTACGCACACACTCATACATGTTCAATTTAGCAGAGGAAGTCAAGGCAAATAGTTTAATCACAACCATCCCTAGAGGCAATCTGGAATAATTTTCTCATTAGAGAATGTAACGTGCAGCATGACTAATGTTCAATCAGACAGTAGCTCCAGCGCCCTCGCTCACCGCCATTACGCGCCTCTGCTCAGATGGGGGCGGGGGGCTTCTTCCTTCCCCTTCAGGCCTGGGGTGGTGGATAGAGTCTGGTGGGGGGGTGCTTTTTTTCAAATATGAACCTGAGAAGTAAACTAATGGGACCCCTCGGGGCTGAGCAGAGCTGATTAAAGCTGGACCCCGGATGCTCAGGCAAGGCTGCCATCCACGCGCCTGCCCTGGGCTGCAGCAGAGCTGGGGGCCTCTCTTTCTTCCTTTGTTCCCCCATTCCTCTCCCCTCTCCACGTCTGCTCGCCCCCTCTGTCTTCCTCCTTCTGTCTCCCTGTCTCCCTGTCTGTCCACCCTGGAGTCTCTCTTCCTGTCATTTCCCCTCCTCTGCAGCCCACTTTGTGTCAGCCCCCAGCCTGGTTTTTCCTTCTCTCTACCTCCTCTCCCCTAGAGGAGTGTGTGTGTGTGTGTGTGTGTGTGAGAGAGAGAGAGAGAGAGAGAGAGAGAGAGAGAGAGAGACCTCGAGGCCAGAACTGGGTTTCCTCAGGAAACCCTCCAACATGAGGAACCCAGTTTCTGTCTTCCCACCTCAAAACCGCAGTCCGGGATGTTCAGGATGGAAGGGCTTCTCGGACATTCTCTAGAGCATCACTGCTCCCCGTGGGGTCTGTAACTAGCAGACCGGCATCACCAGGCACTGGCTAAAAATACAGTATTTCAAGCCCCTTCTCAGATCCACCAAGACAAAACCTGCATTTTGTCAAGGTCCCCTGGCCATCTGTGTGCCCAGTAAGTAAAAGCTGGGAAGGGCTGGCCTCCCTGCCCCACTTCAGAGGAGCTGTCTGAGGCCCAGAGTGACATGAGTCACCCCAGGAAGAGGTCCGATACCAAACCCAGGACCTCTGGTTCATAGTAGTCCATGTCTCCCTAATTACAAGAGACCCTCTTATTGTCTAAGAGACCCCCATGTTAAGATAACACCTTTTTTATTGTTTTATTTTTATTTTCTTTCTTTATATTATTTATTTGTTTGTTTGTTTGTTTATTTTGGTACCAGGAATTGAACCCAAGGGTTCTTAACCCCTGAGCCACATCCCAAGTTCTTTTTCTTTTGAGACAGGGTCTTACTAAATTGCTTAGAACCTTGCTAAATTGCTGAGGCTGGCCTTGAACTTGTGATCCTCCTGCCTCTGCCCCCCTGAGCCTCTAGGATTACATGCATGTGCCACCACACCCAGAATGCTAACCCCTTTTTGAAAGTCTCCTTTAGAGGTCACTTTGGAGAAGGTTTATCCAACTTCCACCCCCAGTGCCAAAGGATTCCTTTCTTTGCAAAGCACCTCTGCAGGAGCCCCACCCACCATCCCTGTCCTCCCAGTGCATCTAAGTTACAGGCATTCAGACAATCTAATAGCACACACACATTTATGTTTTAGACATGCTTATTGGACACAGCAAAATATACCCTTCTTCAGGCCATCAGGGTATAGCAGTTTAGACTGCTGTAACAAATTGTCAAAGACACGGTGGCTCATAAATAGAAGTCTATTTCTCACAGCTCTGAAGCTAAAAGACCAAGATCAGGGGCCAGCGTGGTCGAGTTCTGGAGAGACCCTCTTCTGCTGTGTACTACCCACTTCCCATTGGGTCCTCATGTGGTAGAAAGAGAGCTGGACGCTAATCTCATCCTTGAGGGCCCCACTGTCATGACCTAATCACCCCCAGAGGCCCTGCCTCCTACTACCAGCACATTTAGGTCCTACACAAAGTTCGCCCAACCAGCAAGTCAGTCAGACAGGACTAACCTGGAGCTAGATCTTCTCAAACGAAGCTGCTGGGGGGGGGGGGATCATCTCAGGGCCTCAGTTGTCCCTAGTGCTAACAAGCAGGAGGAGGGGGTCACTTTTATAGTTCCTGTTTTCTCCTTCCAAGGAGCCTGAGGCTTAGGGAAGCAAGCCATGGAGGGGCAGGAGAAGAACGAAGCCTCCCCCGCCTTCTTCCTTTCTCCTTCCTCCATTCCCCTTTCTCCTCCTTGGCCCAAACAGGATCTGATCTTTACACACCCAAAAAGCAGCAGATGACAGCACTGAGCCAGACACGTGGATTTGGGGACTTTTTTTTTTTCTTTTCATCATCTAACCTAAATCCTGCAAGTTAAATCAAGGGGAGGGGGCTGGGGTTTCAGCTCAGTAGAAGACTGATTGCCTAGCATGCATGAGGCTCTGGGTTCAATTCTCAGCACCACATACAAATAAATAAATAAAGGTCCATCGACAACTAAAAAATATATATTTAAAAACAAAACAAGGCAGGAGAGCATGGGCTGTGTGAGCTGACTTGGAGAGTCCCTGTGGGCATCTCAGCTGCGTGAACAGGGGCAGGTTCTGGGCCCCTCAGCTTTGTCTTCCTTGCCTATAAAACAAGGAGATTCAAGTCTGGGCAGGTATGTGAAGGCCTTAGCAGTGTGCACCAGTGGAGATCCAGTAGGTGCTCGATAAAGGACTATTACCCATACTAAGGAGGAGAGAGAAGACCCGGATTGTTTTCCAAGTGTTAGTATTGCTGGGAGCCCCAGCAACTCCAGGCGTCCAAGGTGCCAGGCTCAGAGGCGTGGGAGAAACCCTGGGGCCACCATGTGCTGATTTTCATTAAACAGTGAGTAGGACCAGAAGCTCTGCCTGGCCTTCCTCCAGGGAGCAGGAGCCACCTGGGCCAAGCCAGGACCCTGCACCCCACCTCGCAGCTTAGACTCAGGGCTAAAGAGCACGTCTGGGATCTACCAGGTACTTAGCTGGTCTTACCCACTGCGACATCACCCCTGGCTCCCAGAGAAGTTTGGAGAGGTGGGACGCCTACAGCAATAAATCACTCTGCCCTCCACTGGCTCCCACCAACACAGCCAAACTTCCACCACACATGCAAAGACAGTGGGTAGCACCAGCGAGGGGGGCAAGGCTTGCCTCAGTGTACCCGTTCTTGCCACTGCCTTTACCAACCTACATCTTGGGGGCAGGCACCACCCATGACCAACACTCCCACACATCACGTCAGCAGCCTCCCTCCCCTCAACAGTCCACAGAATCTTCACAACACCCGGTTGCCTGGCACCTGCTAAGACCTTCATGCATAACCCTCAAAACACATCTGGGACATTACTGGAGAACCACCAGCTTAGGGAGGGACTGACCTTTAACTGAGCCATTCAAGACTGTTAACCCAAAGCCAGGACTTTGGGTTAGCAAAGTCCTCTCCCTCTTCAGGGCAAGGACCCTGGTTCACTTACCATTCAATCCTGCCACAGCCTCGAGGGCTATTCCTGGCACCTGGTAAGAGATACACAGACATTTCGTTGAGTGGAAGATGAATGAATGGATATTCCGTGGCTAACAGGCGACAGAGGTGTGCTGGAAGGCAGGGGATAAAGGACTTTGATTGCTGAGCCCCATGAGTGGCCCCTTCCTGTGGATGGAGCCAGAGAGTAGGGCACTGCCAAAGGGCTAAAGCTGGACACAGCATTTCCACACAGAAAACCACACACTCCATCATCCCAGTCAGCCCTTCAAGTGCAGCTCTGCAACCCTAATGATGAGGCACAGGAAGCAGGACCTTGGATGAGGATGGGGAACAGGAGCCGCTAATGCCCATGTGTAATATCCAGTTCCCAGCGCCCTTGAGCTTGCCCAGGTAGAAAGTTCTGGCTAGGTTCTGTTGTCACGTCATTGGGCTCAGCCGTGCCTCCCAGAGGCCTGGGGCAAGTCAGGCTCCTGGATGGGCCCAGGCTTCTGACCAGCCAGTCCCTTGTGGCCCTTCAGCTCTAGCACTGTGGGGTCTGGGGGCTCATCTAACCCAGATGCTTACGGTGTTTGTGATCCAAGAGACCATCAGATAGGAGGTCAGTGAAGGCACACACACACCACAAATGTCTCCCCCTTAACTTGCCCCTCACTCCTTAAAAAGCCTCTGGACACTTTGCATTTTAACTAAATCTTCACTGCTCAAAGTGGGGTCCAGACCAATAGCATGAGCATCCCCTGGGAGCTTGTTAAGAAGGCAGCCTCAGGCCCACCCAGAGTCTGCAGTTAACACCATCCTCAGGGCACTGGGTTCACATGGACATACTGCAAAGTGTGGCTCTGAAGCACTCTGCCCCTGGAGGAGGTGGTGGTGAGAAAGTGGAGAGGACCTGAGTCAGGCCTCAAGAGCAAGTGGCTCTGCTCCTTCCTAGCTGTGTGGACACAGCAGCCTTTTGCCCAGCTGTGCTCAGCCTTAAAGTGGATGGACCTACTCACATCAAATATCAGGTAGGAATGAGTTGTCAATCAGGAGTAGAGGCCATGAGGACTGGAACCAACCACAGGTCATCATAATTCAAAGGATCAGCGAAAGTGGTCTGCTTATGACATATGGCTGAGTATAAAAAAGTGTGATTACAGAACAACATGTGTAGCGTACGTCCCCTAAAAAAAGAAAAGAAAAAGAAACAAAAAAGAAAGAAATTCATGTATAGAAAAGTCTAGAAGGCTATGACCCAAACTGCTCATCGTGGCAAATTGGGAGATGAAGAGATGAATTGGGAAGAGGGTGTTGTCTTCTCAGTGTTGTTTGAAATCTTATTAAAATTGGTGTTTGAAAAATGTACATGCTGTTTGAGATATTATTACTACCATTATTTGTAAATAGACATCATAGTGCTAGTGATTTGATCTGTGAGAAATAACACCTCCAAAAGTTTGCATTTCTAATCTCCCAGGACCGAGACAGTGGAGACCAGGGGACAGCATGAGGCCCAGAAGGTTCTTAAACTCAGCTCCTAGAAGGAGGAGGGTGGCTGTTCCAGTGACACGGCTCATGGAGGGGAGAACGTTTTCCAACATCAGCATCCCCTCTAGTGCATCTGTCTCTGGTGAAATGCCACTGGTCTCTAGTCCAATACAGATTGAAATGGCATACTATTTAGAACAAGATTGTACTGAGCTCAGTTGTCTTGAGCAGAATATTTTTCTGTCTTGTGGGGATCCAGTAGCTGGTGGAGGACCTGGTGGGGTGGGGACACCATGTGAGACTTGCCAAAGGGTCAAGGGCACTGCAAGGAGAGCACCATGATGGGCAGCCCCAGGAAATGAAGTATCCCCAGGAAATGAAGGGCAACAGCCAGACCTCTCTACCTCTCTGCCTCTGTCCAGTGATACCCCAAAATAAGCTCTGTGTAACGCATCAAGGAAAGGGAGCGTGTGAGCTTTCTGTTACTGTGACAAGTTCCTGAGATCATGTATGAGGAGAAAAGGTTTATTTTTTGGCTCACAGTTTTGGAGCTTTCAGTCCATGGTCAATTGACCCTGACTCTCCTGGGCCGGCAGGGAGGCAGAACATCATGGTGGAGAGCCCATGGGGAAGCGAACTTCTCATGGCCAGGAGGAGAAAGAAAAAGAAAAGCGGCCAGAGTCCCACTACCCACTTCAAGGACATGCGCCCGGTGTCCAGAAAAGCTCCTGCTAGGTCCCACCTCTTAAGGTTTTACCACTTCTCAACAGTTCCAAGTTGAGATCTAAGTCTTTAACACACAGGCCTTGGGAGACATTAAGACCCAAACTATAACAGGGAGGCCAGAGGAGGGGTCCCAGGATTCCCCAAATGTACCACCCATGCCACCCACTCACACCCAAATGAAAAACTTGAGAGAAGGCAGAGGAACCCAAGAGGAGGTCAGATGGGCCAGTCCTACTGAAAGGACAGGATTTTGGGGGGGAACTCACTCTTTGCCCAGGGCCTCTGTGTCAGGTCACTCGAGGACCTATATAGAAAGTTAAGGGCTCAAGTCCAAGAAGCATTTCCAAATATGCTGCCAGATGAAGCAGAAATTGGAAATGGAACCTGGGCAAAGGACTGGGAAGGCAAGGGAGTCAGGGCAGGGTCAGCACCAGCAAGCAGGACAAGCACAGAGACTTGGGTGTTCACCAAAGGCCTGGCACACAGCAGGTGCTCAATAAACACCACCTGACTCCTGCTGCTTCAGGGACTCCTGTTTCCTGCCACTTGTCAGTGCTTGGGGGCTGCCTCAAGTCCAGGGATGGATAAACCCTGATCTCCCCTAAAGCCCTCTCTGCCTAAGAGGAGGGTCAACGGGGGCCCATTTCACAGTCAGTTCCCCATGTCCCTGCTCATGTAGGCTGCCAGATCAAATGAAATCAAAACGATAAAAGTATTCATTGTTTTCTTAAATCTGCTCTTTGGGGGTTTCTTTTGTGGTCCTGGGGCTGGAACCCAGATCCTTGCATGTGCTAGGCAAGTGCTCTACCACTGAACTATGGCCCCAGCTGAAATTATTCATTGTTTATCTGAAATTCAAATTTAACTAGGCATCCTGTTTAGTTTTACATCATTTGTTTGTTTGTTTTAGGCTAATCTAATCTCAGAACAATCTTAGGAACATGCAATAAAGATATCATTATCCATATTCTGCAGCCAGGAGAGAGGCCTCGGGGTTTACTGTGCTCACTTCCCAGAGCTGGTGAGTCGACTGGCTCTCGGGGCTTCAGGGTCTCTGATTCCCAGTCCTTTTACCCTGTACCAGTCATTCCCAATCTTCCCATGCAGCACCTGGGGAGTTTATTAAAAATACAAACAAGACTGAAGAGAAAGGTATGCAAGGATATACCCCAAAAGAATGGTTCCTTGGGAGGGGAGCGGTGGACATGGAGGTGGAAAAAGACAACTGTGTGCCTTGGTTTCACGCACCTTTGTGTGACTTGATTGGTCCCCCTTGAGCATACACTGCTTCTGTAATTTTAAAACTAAGGGGAAAAATGGCAAATTCTCCCTATTAGCAGAAAGCAGGAGGTAGATGCACTGCAGAGGTGGAACCCAGCCCAAGACATAAACTAAGCATTTAAAAGTCTACTGTGGAGTTTCTCACACACATGGGAACCCCTCTCAAGGAAGTAATCAGAAGTGCAGAGATTCCCCCATGCACAGCCCATACAGACCATTCGCTCAAAAAGTCATGAAAGTCATGGGGGGGGCTGGGGTTGTGGCTCAGTGCTAGAGTGCTCACCTAGCGTGCATAAGGCACTGGGTTCGATTCTCAGAACTACATAGAAATAAAAAATATTGTGTCTACCTGAAACTAAAAAATAAATAGCCTCTTTAAAAAAAAAAGAAAAAAATGTCATGGGGAAATATGCATGATATTCAAAAAAGAAAAAAAAAAAACACAACACTAGGTATGTAGTTCTGGCCCAAATGGAAATGCACACAAAATAAATACAGGAGGGAAAGGTGCAAAAATGATCAGTGGACTCTGGAACTGCCAATAGGACACTGTGCTTGGTATTTCCTTAAATTGTCCACATAAGCATTCATACTAAAGATTTTTTGAAATAAAAATGAAGACGCCTGAGTCCCACATCAGAAGAACTAAGGTAGAATCTTGGAAAGCTGTGAACCCCAAAAATCTGGATTTTCAGAGCCTGGAACCCTTCTGCATGCACACTGTGCCAGGGTGCATAACTGCCCAGAGAAAGACCCAAGAGACCCCGCTTCCGCCCAGTGAGACTCTGCCCACTGACTCCTTTGTTCTTCCAGGTGGTTCTAAGCAGAGGTGGGACTCGGGATGGAGGGGAAGCTGTGGCACCTCAGGACATCTCCCAGGCAAATGTTCCCTGGCATGTGACTTCCTCTGACTTGGAAAGAAATAGATCCCCATGGCTCTAGGGAAATCACTTTGCAAATGAAATGGAAAATGGTGTTGGGGAGGACTGCTCAGTGGGCCCTTGGAGTCCCTCACCTGGAAACACAGTTATAGCCACACAGGTGGTGTGTCGGTGTGATCCCATCAGAGGCGTATCTGTGAGCTGACAAGTAGCAAGAACTCTTCACAAATCCTGTGCCATGGGGCCACCATTTCGGAATTTAGAGTCCAGGAGGCCCTTGTGCTACCAAGAAGAAAGGTGCTGAGGCGAATCAAAGATGCCTAAGCACCTTTAACCATTTCAGTCCCTGCTGGAGGGGCTTCATGACACAGTGGGAGACGGAATAGGTGAACTGGGATTATCAAGAGCATATTGACTCCAGTTCTTACCATACCTCTCTCTCCCTAGAGTGTCTTCCCTTCCCCCCATCCCCAAAGTACCCAGACCGATTAGAGGTTCCATCAAGCCTGCACCCACTGAAGGTCCATTTAGCTGAAATTCTGTCTCCATCAACCCTTTCATCCAAATTCCCAGCCCCCTGGTGGGCAGGGCTCCACTACATGTTACAGAGAAGAATGATCCAATTAATTCACACTCAGGTGTGATTGACTGATGTCCCAGCCCTGTGAGCCAGCGGAACTGGGCCAGCCATGAAGAACATCTTGGTTCCTGTCCTGGGAGGCTTAGAGGGCAGCAAGATGGCTCTGGATAGCCTCAGGCACTGAGCAAGGAGGCTTCTTCCTGGGCCTCCCCCAGAGTATCAGCAGGCCCTGAGCTGGGGAGAAACTCATGGGGCAATTACATCAGCACAGGACGCCTTTGTTTTGAGCTCAGGCTGGTTCCCCACAAGCGACTGAAATAAATTAGAGCATTTTCAACGAGGGCGGTTGAAAGCGGCCCTCTTGGAAAAATCTCAGCAGCTGCTCTTTATTGGATTATAACTAGCAGCAAAACACCCCAAACCACACAATCGCCTGTAAAGGGGGGAAAAATCAAATCAAATACAACATTGTTGTAGGCTCTGGAAAATGTTTCCCCAGGAAACCCAGCCTGGGAACCTGGTCAATGTTCTCTTGCTCTGCAGCTCAGGGAGACAGGCGCTGCGTCTCGGGGGTCAGATGCAGTTTGTCTACACACAAGCAGCCAGAGACCGGCAGACAGCCACACACAGGCAGGCTGGAGACGGGGGACTGGCGCCCCCTGAGCCGGGCTGCTGCCACAGGGATGGACAGAGGCCTGAGGAGCAGAAGGTCCTGTCTGCTGGGGTGGCCCAGCCCAGAATGCCACACAATGGCTTTTCTCTGAGAGGACTTAAAGATGGGTGGACCCTCCCTGCTTATGGCCTGAGCATGAAGCCCAATCGGGGTATTCAGTTCAGCAGATGGCTTGAGATGGAGAAGAAGCTTCGAGATCAGCATCTGGATGGTTCCAGCTCTGCCACTACCAAGCTTTCCAAACTTGGAAACTTTTGCGGTCTCTGAGCCTCAGTTCTCTTGTCCATATGATGGGTATCATCATATTTGTGTTCCCTCTTTCCAAAGTGAAGGCAGTGGGTGTTCATATGCCTCAAAAGAAAAACCAGAGGAGACAGAATCTAAGCAGGAGCAAGACAGCTTGGAAGGGCAGAATTCTCTGGGCTGATGCAAATGTGCTGTGTCCTGACTGGGTGACTTCCTGGAGCATATTGTGTTTGTGCAAACTTGTCAAACTGTACTTTAAGGTCAGTGCATCTGACTGTATGCAGATTATGCCCCCATTTTTTAAAAAAAAATGAGAAGCAAAATTAAAGTGCTGGAGAAATAAAGCTCTGTCTACCATAAGAGGGGGCTTTATTGGCTGCTGTGAATAGGATATTCCCAAGTAAATAAAGTCTCACTTCACCTCAGATAGGAGATTATTTTGAAGTTCAGGTTCAATAGTTTTAGAAAACACATATGTTTGTGTCTAGTTCAAACTGGTTTGGTAGGTATTTAAGAGAAAACATTAGTTGAATTCAGAGTTCAGTCAAAAATAATAATATTTGGATTCGGTTCGGGTTCAGTGAATCGGGGCAGTGTTTTCCAATTTGGGGGTCACGGTTCGGTTCAGTTCAAGTTCTTGTTAGGACAGCCCAGCATGGGGGTTGGCCCCGAGGATGCGGATGCCTGCCGGCCATGGTCTGCACTCTGCCATCCCTTCCCCGTCAACAGCAGTCAAGGGATCCCTTCCAGCATCTTTCCCACACCTTCCCAAAGCAGAACACAGAACTTAAAAGAAAAACAGTTAAATTCTTTGGCTACGTCAAATCAAACCTAGGTCTACACTCTGGCACATGTGGGTGAGAGGCAGGACTCGGTCTCTTGAGATGCTGCCACCCACCAGGCAGAAGACAAATAATCATGGCATGAGAACAGTCTGCACCCTGGGTCCTGGCTGGACCCTTCCACAGGGACGCCAAGGGGAAGGCATGTGACTTAGCCACACACCAGGGCAGTGCACAGGGCAGAAGTTCTCCCAGGCCACCCAAGAGTGGGGGCTTGCTCCTTCCCAGCTCCCATTGCCCACCCTGTCCCTGGGTCATCCCAGCAGACACATGTGTGCAGCTGCGCTTGCTCCTGCAGCCTCCTGGACATTTCCGCTTGAGAATAACTCTCCCTGGTTCCCAGCAGGAGTTGGAGCAATGGGCAGGAGACAGCTTGGGACTATTGATAGGAGTTTGGGAGAAGACCATGGATATGGTGAGGGAATAAATCTCTAGGAAAAAGCAGAGTCACCTCCTCTCCTGTCCTTCACTCTGGCTGGCTCAGCCTGGCCTGGGCCTAAACCACAGAACACCTGCCAAAGGCCGGGCCACTCCCTCTGACACCACCCCCTGTCCCCTGCAGTCCCCACCTCAACCCTACTGCCCAGACCCGGGCACAGGTTATTCCTTCAGCCCCTGGGCCCTTCCTCCTTTTCTTCCTGAATACCTTCTCCTGTCAACCAGGATCTGCTTCTGCCTGCACCTTCCAGGTGGAGGTGACCACTCTGTGCATCACCCAGCTTGCAGATACCTCTGGCCTCGCTCTGCACCCACTCACACCTGGGGCTTCCCTCCTTTCTGATGAATTCTCTCTCACAGGGCTGTCAGTCCTTTACAGAACCAGCCTCTGTCAGCAGCACCTCGGTGTACAGTTGTGCAGTCTATGCACTGAGCAATGGGACCTGTTAAGAGGCCCCCGTGGAGTCTGAATTCCATTTGCCACACTGTGCTGCCAAGGATTCTGGGCACTTTTCTCTAATTCCCACCTGGGCAAGCAGCAGGAGCCTTGCCCAGCAGGTACCTGCAGATCCCAGGGGAAGACAGTTTGGCATCTTGACCAGCCCATCTGGATAAGCTCGTCACTCATCCTGGGTGCAGTGACTTGCTAAGAAGTCTGCCCGCAGCTGCACAGGCTGCTCTGCAGGCAGGGATTAGGGAGCTGAGGCTTAGCGCTGCAACAGGAGCCTGAGCACAGTACCCTGCCTGGGAGACAGGCCAGCGGATAAGAGATGGTTCTGCCAACTGAATCTAGGCCCCTGGGGGACCACTCAGTTTAGTTTCCATGCTCTGGTTACGTGTTTGCCCAGCTCCTCCACTGCAGCCCACGCCCTCCCCTAAGGAGCTGTGATGTCCAGATGACGTCCTTGCCACTCCCCAAGGGAGACCCCAGTGAATGTCAACTAGGATCTGCTTTTGCCTGCCCTCCACCCCTGCCACAGGTCAGCCAGATGGACCTTCCCCCTGTGTTCTCACACCCAGGGCTTGAGCTCACCAGGCTTGGGTGTTGGTTCTCCTGCTAAAAGATATTTTAGGTAAACATCTGGGCCGTGAAGCAGGCGCGTGCACTCCTGGATCTTCTTGGAGGAGCTTCCTCCCTCCCAGCCTGGTCAGCCCACCAGTGCCCCCTCAGCCAATCCCATTTGTATTTTCTGCAGCCCGTGCTCTGCATATCCCTGATGTACTCTTCACTCAGACCCTCAAGAAGCTCCTGGGCTGCTGCCCCAGCTCAGGCAGCCCCCACAGCACACACCCTAATTGTCCATGCACACGACCCACAGCTGCCTCTGTTTGGACCCACAGGGGTGCAGCAGAGAGAACATGGGTTCTGCCATTCTGTCTGAAAATGTCAGTGATGCCCTCCCCACCCACCACCCTGAGGTTTAGGGCAGCTTGTTTTGTTTCTCTGACCCTTTGTTTCTTCTTCTTTGCAGTGGGAACAGTAATACTACCACCAATGTGGGTTAAATGAGATAATGCCTGAAAAGTGGCTGGTACCCAATTAGAATGGCCAACTTGTCCTGGGTTGCCATATGCTGTGAGTTCCCCTTCCAGCTGACCCATCTCTCTGCTGGATGATAAAGTCCATAAGGGCTGTGTCCCCACCACCCTTCATCCCTACACCCGCAGCTCTGGGATTCCTGGTGAGTCCAGCAAAGGAGGATGTGACCCAGCAGACCAACATGGGGCCCTCTTGGGGGAAGGAGAAAGAGGCAGAAGTGAGAGGAGAACAGTCAGTTTCTAAACCAGCTGGAAAGGCAAAGCCCACGACTCCGGTGGACAAAGCCATTTGGTGGGTGCCCCATGTGCTGGGCGGCAGCGCCCCCTGCCGGCTGCCGCCGTGCCTGGCTGCGGACCCCTGGAGGACGGTGGGAGGAGGCTGCCTGGTCCTTGCCTGGGCCAGAGTCTCATGTCCCACTCTGTGACACTGGAGCCAGTGGCCAGGAAGCAGCTAACAGGAGGCCGCGGGCTGTGCGTCCTTATAGTGGAAAGGACCAGTGGCTGTCACGTCCAGTGCCTCAGGAGCCGGGCCTTGTCGCACAATCAGGAGGGACCTGGCCAGAGCCGAGGGGCCAAGGGCAGCTGCATGTGCCCCCGCCTTGCAGTGACAAGTTTCCTCTTCAGGGTTTCCCCAAATGACCCAAGAACACATCACATGAAACTTCATTCTAAGAACCATCCCTTCTCAGAATCTTCTTTTTTTTTTTTTTTTTTCAATTAATGCTAACAGCTGGTTTTCTCTCAGGGCTTCCTCTAGAAAGCAATATTTCTGCCGTCCATGAGTATGCTAGGATGTGCCTGTGAGTGTGTACCACAAAAGACACATGGAGCCTTCAGCAGCCTCCCCAGGAGGCCGGCTGCCCGCTGCCCACACTTCAGCCTCACACCACAGCTACCCAGCGGCTCTCAAGGGCTGATGCTCTGCACGGTGCGCAGCACGGTTGGACAGATGGGGAAGCAAGACTGGAAGGAGGTAAGTGGCCGCAGGGAGCTCCGGGCCAGCCTGAGTCCAGCCTGTGCACCTCCACTCTGGCCTCCACTCAGGGAAGAGCCCGTGCATGGGAATGCCTTGATACCAGAGAGAAAAACTGAACCCAGGCCTCAGTATTGACCAACAGGGGCCTCATGCTACAAATAACTCACATGGGATACTATGCTGACCTCAAAAAAAAAAAAAAAAAAACTAGTTTTACACACAGATGCAAATTATAAAACAATCTGTGCTTATTATTAATCAGGCTCCCAAAAAACTCGTGGTGGGGTGATTTGAGAAAAGTTGACTAAAAGGGTTTATTTATCAAGTTGAAAGGGAGCGTAAAGCACCAGGGGCCTGTGACCATCTCCAGAGCTGAAGGGGTCAAGGGAGGACATAGTCATGGGGATCCAGAGAGGACCACTGTGAACAGGGAACCACTTGACAGGAGCACTGACCCAGCAGCAGATCACAACCAGTAGCTGACCCTGAACAGTGGGGGACTCAATATCCCAGACACACTTCTCAGCAGTGCAGGGCTGAGCCCATTGGTGGAAGGCAGGGCAGGGTGGGCCAGGGCAGAGTCCCACACAGGTGACCACTCACAAGAATGTCCAAAAAGAGACAGCCTAGGGCTGGGGCTGGGGCCCAGTGGCAGAGCGCTTGCCTAGCATGTGAGGCACTGGGTTGGATTCTCAGCACCACACATAAATAAATGAGTAGAATAAAGGTCCATCAAGGACTAAGAGAGAGAGGGAGAGAGACACCCCAGGGTGCTAAACTGTTAGGTGTGTTCATGGGGGTGGGGGTGGTCCAGGAGAAAAGGAGATGGATACTGGACTTTTACTTCCCGTGCCTTTGTATTTGAAGGCATAACAACTAGCAGATATGGAATTTATCGTCACCAACAGTAAAGCATTCTGTCTGGGGACCAGAACACAGGATATGGTGAACTCCTATGCAGGAGCCAGCAGTCCCCACACTGTTCTGTCCCTCAGGAGCACTGACCCAGCAGCAGATCACTGACCCACTGCCCACACTTCAGCCTCACACCACAGCTACCCAGTGCCTGTTTTCCACTCCAACACGTCCTCATCTCCCCTGCCCAGAGCTCCGTGTTCCCCTCCAGTTGAAGGACCCCTCACATTGAGCTACTGTGTTCTCTCCCACTCAAGTGCCATCTGTGCATCCTCAGCTAGCCAGGGGCCATTTCACGTCCTTGACAACGGCCGAGCACTGGGCACAGAGGAGGTGCCCAGGAACACATTTCATGACAGACTGGTCAAATGCACAGGTTCCACATGTCACCAGTGAGGTGACCTGCCATGTAAGTGACTTAACTTCAGTGTCCCCATCTCTCAGGTGCAGAGATGGATAGAGACCTGGCTCACCTCCCTGCAGCCATGAATTAAAAACCCTCTGAAAGGGCAAAGACACTGCAGAACCAAAGTGTGGCGAGTAACACGCTTGGGTTCGTGCACCTTCGCAAATGCTTTTCTTTTTCTTTCTTTTTTTTTTTTTTTTTTGTTAAAAAAAAAAAGTGTTTAAGAAGAGCGATCACTTCTCTTCATTTCCTGCCCTCTCCCCTCCGCAGGGGCATGAGACATTTTGTTCAGGGTCGCAGATTCTGTTTCCGTCTGGGGGGAGGTAGGCCTCTCGAGGGAATTGGCCCCCTTTAGGAATTTATACCGGCTGGGAAATCTAATCCAGTGTTTTCCAGCCATCATTTAGCAAAGAGTTGTCATCAGAGTGGTTTGCTCCCGCCCCAGGCTGCCTCCACCTCACCCCCTCCCTGCCCCGGAGGACCGACTTGGTGACTCTCTTCCTAGTTATGAACAAGCAAATCTGCGAAAACTTAGGAGGCCTCGGCTGAACCGAAAACATTTTTCAAAGAAACACTTTCCAGCCCAAGAAAGGTAATATCCTGGAGGGCTGCCTGCCTTCCTGCAATTAACTAGAATACCACCCAGCGGCGCTTTTGTTGGCTACCATTTCCCATGGAAATACCTCAAATGCTTTTCCTCCTGGTGGTTCAGCAACTAGAGACATGGAAACAGACAGCAGCTCTAAAATGGGACCTTTGTCTCTTTCCTGTTCAAGCCGCAGAAGGGCAGCTGGGACCAGAGAGCCCTTCCTCCGCCACCCACCGCAGTCCAGGCGGCCCACATGGGATGAGGGCCTGCTCCCGGGTGGGCTCAGGAGCCAGGGGCCCTGAGGCTGGGAGGGGTGCCCTCTGGAAGAAGGGCCTAGGGTTGAGACTTGACCAAGTGTGCATTGAAGCCCAGCCCCACTAGAGAGCCTCTGGCTCCCTGAACTTGACCAAAGGCCAGCGCCTTCCCAAACCCCCAAGCCTTCACTTCCTTATCGGTTAAGTGAGGAAGGAAAGTCTTGCAGGGTCGTTGTGAAGAGTGAGTGGGGTGACTTGTGCATGCAGTAGGCGCTGGTGATAGAGCACTTTCCATCTTATTCTTCAGACCAGAGCATTGTCTTCTGATGTTCCCAGGTTTCCTTTTTAAATAGCTGCTGGGTGGTGTGTGGTGGGGTGAGGGGGTGGCTGTGAGAACGTGCCTGGGGGTACCGGGCAGGAAAGGACTAAAGGAAAGAAATGGTCAGGAAAACCAAGCTGCAAAGCTGCTGATCTGTCATATCAGAGTTGACGGCACACAGGTCCCCAGAAGTAAGATTTGGGACTTCCAACCAACCGGGGCCACCTAGAAAATATCTCCTCTGATAAAAGGACTACAAGAGCCACCACTGTCCCAACAGAGTTGTCTGTACATGTCATCAAAACAAGGACACTCATTGCTTGCTTCACCACCTACAGGGTCCAGAAAGGGACATGACAGCAGGACTCGCTCCTCCAGCTCCAGGAACCCACATGAACCTCCAAGACATACACAGCCCTATTGCCCCACTCCCCACCCCCGACGTCACCCTCACTGCTCTGCAACCACCCAGGTTAGGGGCCTGCCACTTTCCTTGTCCACCTAGAGCAGCCTGTGCAGCCCCAGAAGGACCCCAACCCAGGTGACCTGTCCAACTGCAATTTCTGCATTCAGAACTCCACCACTCGCTGGTTCTTCTTTAAGCAGAAAATGTACAATTTTGAAAACATTCAAACCATGAGGAGATATGAGAAAGAATAAAGAAAGCCGGATGTGGTGGCACATGCCTGTAATCCCAGTGGCGAGAGGCTGAGGCAGGAGGACCCAGAGTTCAAGGCCAGCCTTAGTAACTTAGCAAGGCCCTGAGCAACTCAGTGAGACCCTGTCTCTAAATAAAATATAAAAAAGGGCTGGAGATGTGGTTCAGTGGTTGAGTGCCCCTGAGTTCAATCCCTGGTAGCAAAAAAGGAAAAAAAAAAGAATAAAAGAAAAAAGAAGAGGTGAGGAAAAGGAACATGGAGGTGGAGAAATGAAACAAATATTATTTTATGACTCTAACTTGTATTTTATTTTGCTCCCTGAATATCCCATTAGGTATGATTATCCTTGATCCTTTTTTAAACTAGAGCAATGTATAAATTAGTTATTTAATTTATTCAATTTGGATGGGTTAAATTTAAAATATAATTTAGTCAGAAAATAACAAATCTGGTAATTGAATTTCATGTTTATCTTTGTGTTAAAAAACCTATAGGCCAGGGCTGGGGTTGTGGCTCAGCAGTAGAGTGCTCGCCTCAAATGTTGAGGCGCTGAGCTCAGCATCACATAAAAATAAATTAATTAAATAAAGGAATTATATCCAACTACAACTAAGAAATTAAAAAAAAAAAAAGACTGCAGTTTAAAAAAAAAAAAAACCTACAGGCCACTCATTCTTTGTAAATCTAGCATCTTAACTTTGGCTATTTTTGAAAAGCAGTTAACATCATAATCAATGAAGTCTTTGCTATTACAGAACAAAAGTTTGGATGTGCCTGTTCTTTGGACATCTTCAAAGAAGGAAGAATTCTGGTCCCCAAAGCAAAATCAAGACAGCCGAGGACTGGGAAAGAAGAGAGATGAGGGCTGTGTGCCACAACCCACCTCATTCTGCAGAAAAGGCAGTGGGGGGCGGGGCAGGGCACAGACACCGGAGTGAGGAGTTGGGAAGGTAAAATTCTCCCACTTTGTTCTTTTGCTAAAGAATGTCACCAGTGCCAAATAATACCTTAGTAGATTTGTTGTTGTTTATGCTGATTTTTTAATATCATGCAATAGAATCAAAAATGTTTTGGCCAATCCTAGACTGTTTTTAAATTCAAGACAATAATCACGCATATTCACACCACTCTGAGATAAAAAATTGTTCATTTTTTTTACTATGAGGCATGAACTGATATAATCCTGCTTATTCGGCTTTATTATAGGTTTCATGACAAGCAGTCTATTTTGATAATGCCCTGCTATACTCATTAGCAAAAAAAAGTGAACTTCTTATGTACTAGTTGGTGAATAGCCCTCACCACCTGGGCCCTTCCCCAGAACTTTTGCACTTGACTACAATCCAGCAACATCTGGCTGGGAGGAGTTAGGGCAGTTAGGTTATGGCCCCAGAGGGCCTGGGGTGCTCTCCCTAAGGATTCCCTGTATTCATCAGCCCTCTATTACTCCTGAGGGTCAGATTCCCTGTGTGCCCCCTGGGCCCAGCAGCCCGGACTCCTCAGTGTGTGGACATCCTGGCATGAAAGTGACCATCTCCAACTGCCCCTTCCCTGGCGACGCCCTCACATGGTCACGTGTGGAACTGCAGCCTCTGAGCTAGGCAAGAGCAAGTGGGCTGGCAGAGAAGGACAGCCCTGGTCTACTGCTGCCAGTCCTGACAGCACAGGGCACCCATGAGAAAGAAGGAGGGATTCCAGGTATTCATAAGAACAGACTGGCACTAGAAGTCACCTGGGGTGTAGGTTCCTTTTTCCACAGTCTCAGTGGTAGAGGTCAGGATTCAGGCAATCTGAGGCCAGCAATGAGCAGCTCCTTGCGTCCACCCAAAAGGTTAGACTGGCTCTAATTAAATAGATACTTCAGGGAATTATTTCATTAGTCACCCAATATGGGACATATGGAGACTTCAAAATTCTTGATAAGGTCTAGAAAATGTTTAATTGCAGTTAGTAAAGCAGACACTGGAAGTCAATGCCATTTACAATATCATTGGTATGCAGGCAGATTGTCCACTTACTGAGGCTACAAGCCACCTGGTCACATGGCTGGGAGAGTTTGCCGCCCTTCCCTACGTTACAGCATGGCCCAAACCAAACGGCAGTACCATTTACACTAAAGGTCATGCAGACATTTACAGAAAATTAACAAATAACTTGGATATTATAAGATTAAATTGATGAGCCATTTGTGCTGTAATTTAGAGAATAAAGGAATATATTTTAAAATCTTTGACGTATTTATTGGATTGTATGATTTACATTATAATTCTAGTTAAATATTTGAGTACCAAGACCTGTCCCTCCCAATGAAGTGTTACCTGTTGGCAAGATTTTTATAAATGCCATCTTACTAAAAATATTACTGCTCTTCTTCTCTCAATGATTTTTTTTGGAGGGAGGGGTACTGGGGATTGAACTCAGGGGCACTCGACCACTGAGCCACATCCCCAGCCCTATTTTTTATTTTATTTATAGACAGGGTCTCACTGAGTTGCTTAGTACTTCACTGTTGCTGAGGCTGGCTTTGAACTCACCATCCTCCTGCCTCAGCCTCCCAAGTTGCTGGAATTACAGAAATGTGGCACCATGCCTGTCTCAGTGATCCCTTTTTATTGCTGCATAGCACCTCCTTTTGTGACCCCCCCCCATTTTCTAGTTGTCCTTTCCCTCCTTATGGATACTCAGGTTGTTTCCAAACATGTGCTCCTTTGTACAAGTTCCTCTGGGGCATAAGTGCTGAAATAGAATTGTTGGGCCATAGGATACAAATACCTTCCATTTTACTAGATTGCTGGGTTACTTTCTCCCACCATCAGAGTATGAGATCACGGTTTCTCTTTTTATCTTCACCTATCTTCACCATCCATATTTTTAGGCTAATTTTTTGGTCTGATGAATGGAAATGGCATCTCGATGTTTTGATTTCGATTCCCCTGATCACTTGTGTGGTTGAGCATCTTTCCTTGTGTGTATCAGCCAAGGAGAGCACCTCCTCTGCAAAAATTTCTTTTTATCTTTTTTCTTTTAGGCCATTTGTCTTTTCATTTTTTTGTGGTATCTTTTGCCAGCCTGAAAATGAAATCAAACTACTTATTCTTTCCCTTTAGATTAGGGGATGGGGACTGGGAACCTTATTCAAGAACACCTATCTACCTGAGGTCTTACAGATGGTCTCCTAATTTTTCTAATGGTTTCAGGATTTGGTTTTTGTGTTAGTTTCTTAAAGCAACTGGAATTTATTCTTATGTATGGTGTGAGGGAAGGAGACAAGCAAGGAGATAAGCAGAAGGGGATTCAGGAGAGGAGGTGACAGCCATTGAAAATATATCCCAATTTGCCTGGGATAGTCCAATTTTCCCAGATTTCCCAACATACACCACCACCACCACCCTCCTTAACGTATGTGATACTCAGACTGAATCATGTTTTAACACATCCCACTTTTTACATATTAAAAACTCATTAAGCCAAATTTGCAGCTGTGGAATGGGAATATCCCAACTCACCCTCTGCAGCTTCACTGTTTATATTTTGAATACAAACGGAAATTCCAAGAGGTCATATAGAATGACAGAATTAAAGTAGCACAACCTCTGCTTTTTTCTCTTTCATAGTCACTGTTCTGTCCCCATTTATGTCAACTTTATTGTTGAAACGAGGAGTGCTCCTTCAGGGTTGGAGGCATGAACTGCTCACCAAGCTGGCATGACTTTGAAGAATTATGAATTTATTCCCCAAATGAATGTGCATGGGAACTACCAGGGGCCAACTGCATACCTGAGCCTTCTCCAGATTGGCTTCCTTGTGTCCCCGTGCTGTGGAGCCAGCCATCTCATCCACAGCATGACCTGCAGAAACGAGGGTAGGGAAGGACACGCCTTCCCACACATTCCTGCCTCTGTCCCCCTGGCCAGGACTTGACACATGGCTTTTTTATTTCAGCTTTGCAAAGGGGCTGTGGAAGAGTGTTAAGAATGTTCACTGAGTAAAAGTTATTCCGAAAAACTACAAAGCAGCCCTCAAGGCCTGGTGTAGCAAGTTTGGGGCTTGTACTTTGGAATACTTTCCTGAAAGAAATGGGGAATTTAGTCCATGCATCAGGGCACACCTATAATTCCAGGCATTTGGAAGACTCAGGCAGGAGGATGGTGAGTTCAAGTTCACCTGGCCAACTTAGTGAGACCCTGCCACAAAATAAAAAGGGCTGAGGATATCACTTAATGGTCAAGTGCCCCTGGGCTCAATCCCCAGTATCACAGACACACACACACACACACACACAAAAAAAAAGTAGGTTATTTATTTGTGAAGTCCGTGTATTTATTGGGATTGTCAGCTGTAGCAGGCAACTGCAAAGGAACAGTTGTTTGGTTCTGTTTTTTGTTTCTGCCTGCATTAAGTGGCAGTAACACCTGCCATTGGCACCAGGGACAGCCCTAGAAACCTGACATTTAATCATCCCAAGACCTCTCTAGGAGAGCCCCACTTTACAGGGAAAGGGACTAAAGCTCAGAGAAGAGAGGCAATTTGTTTAAGATCACACAGCCCCTTTGCTCCACAGATTGCAAAAACCCGTGCTCTTTCCACTCCACTGACTGTGAGCACCTCGGCCAGACTCAGAACAGGGCTGCACCAGGGGCGGGAGGATTTGGACAGTGGAGAGAGCCATGAGGGCCTGGTGAGGGAACATGGAGCAGGATGACTAGGGGCTCTTACCCCCCATCCCCGGGGGCAAGAGCGAAGGGCTGTGGTATTACTTGTGTGGGTGTTGCTAAGAGTTAAACCCTCTGGTGGACATTAAGGCTGTTCCAGTCTTTGCTACCACCAGGCCATACCTGGCGTTGCTGGTGCACCTGTCCATCCAATCCCTAGATGTGAATTTGCTCCTCAGCACATTCCCCAGAGGATGCTAGGCTCTGGCAGGAACCTCCCCCTCCACAGGTACTGAGGGCACAGTGGGGGCGAGACCAAGCACTGAGCCGTCATAGATCTGGGTGAACCGTGCCGCCACCCTAACCTTGTCTTAAACTGTTAATCCTTGCCAGGTGCGGTGGCACACCTATCATCCCAGCGCCTTGGGAGGCTGAGGCAGGAGGATTGTGAGTTCAAAGCCAGCCTCAGCAGCTCAGCAAGACCCTGTCTCAAAATAAAATATAAAAAAGGGCTAGGGATGTGGCTCAGTGGTTAAGCACCCCTGGGTTCAATGCCTGGTTACCCCTCCTACCCCACCCCACCCCACCCCCGCCAAAAAAAAAAGGAAAAAGTTGTTGATCCTAACTTAGGCATTCCTCATTTATCTCATCCCTTGGAGGTTTGCCCTTGTGTTCACATAGTAGCTATGAGATGCGATCTCAACTGAGTTTGAAGTATATTGAAATAGCTTTCAAAAAACAGTGCAAAAAAATAAGAGTCCACACAAGGAATGCTGTTTTATTTATACAAGGACAACAAATCAACAGTAATGACCAGCGGATGGGAAGATAAAGAAGCTTCCCCTTATTAAAAAAAAAAAAAAAATTGCACGGGGCAGGTGCTTTGAATTTCAGGTAGGAAAAATATAGACACGTTTTGTATAGACAAACCCTTCTTTACATGGAATGTGGAGCTATATAAGCATGCAAATACCTTTGTATTTAAAATAGCATCTCACAGAGCTGTCAATGAAGATTTTGTTACGTAAAACAGCCTGCTTCGGAGTTAGTTCCAAACCAGTTAAAATAAAATCAGGAGATGGTAGCATAAATATCGTCAAAAGTGTACGAAGACAGGAGGCCATTTTTTTTTTCTTGTTTTATTTAAATAAGGGTTCATGAACGTCTTCATCTTCTAAGCCCCATGTGCAACGCAGAGTTGCCTTTTCTCACTGCCCACCTGTAGTGGGTGACAATCTTTGTGTAAAAAGACCAAGAGGTTACAGACTGTCCAGGGTGACTCAAGGTAGCCAATGAAGCTGGGGCTTTTGGCTTTGGGCTCAGGAGATGCCCACAGCTCCCTGTCACTTCCCACAGAAGCAGCGGGCATAGATGCTGCTGTTTATCAACTGTTTACAAAGCCCGGTGGAGCAGGATGACACACTTGCCCACTCATGTCTAGGGAAGACAGCTCAGACTTTGAGGCCCTCTTTGGGCATGTGCAATGCAATTGTGAACTAGAAACAGATTGCCACAATTTAGTGGCCAATATATCTCACAAACCTATATGAATTTCCAGAACAGACTGTCCAGCAGAAACTTCTGCCATGGTGGAAAGGTGGCTGGGGTGAATGAGGAACTGCATACTTAACGGTATCTCAATTTGAATCACTGCATGTAGCTACTGGTGACCGTGCTGGATGGACAGCACAGTTCTGGAAGAACCAGGGCCTTTCTGAACTTCTCTTTTCCCTTGGGCCTCTTTATCAAAGCACAAAAATGGCAACTGTGGACACAGCGAGGGCCCTTGTTCTCCCACCCCCAAGCTCCCCCCGCCTTTTCTAGAGTCCTCCTTCCACCCAACTTCTGTAAAGTTTTCTAGGGCCAAATATTATTTCTAATAACAGAGCTTTCTCATTTCAGTTATAATCACAAAGCCCTCTGGGGAGAAAGTCTTAGTACAACAAATGGCCTATCCAAAGTTTTCAGAAAATTGCTTTTTAAAAACTCTTTGGAGTGGACTATGCAGGGAAATTCAATAAGTATCAGGTTGGTTTGAGTAAGTTAGCACATATGCCCCATGAGCTTCAGGGCATGTTAAGAGAAGGCTTTTTTCCACTGGTTCCAAATAACGGACAAATTGTTAATATAATGAGTGATCGAAGGAGGCGGAACCTTTGGAGCAGGAAGGCCTCTGAAGAAAGGAGACTATTAATCAAGACTCCTTGAGAGCAGCGGGCGGCCAGCTGAAATCCAAGCTGCTTCTTCATGCACAAGGCAGCTCCTGGGTGAGGCCCAGCAATATTTCCCAAACTTAAATGTGCATGCACACCATCCTGGGAGTCGCATTAAATTTCAGCTTCCCCGTCAGCAGGGCCTGATGGTTTTGGGCCTCCAGGCCCTAAAGCTCATGGGCAGAGTCCACTCATAACAGCCACTGCCCCGACTCCCAGATCTGCCTCTGCCTGCAGAAGGCTAGGTTCCCTTGAAATGAGCATCTTGCAGTCTGTCTCCTTCAAGACATTATTTCCACCCTGTTTTGTAAACTTGCTCACTGCAACCAGCAATCAGCAGACCTCCCCGAAGTTGCCAGAACTCATCCAAACATAGGCCTGAAGCCCTGAGACCAGCTTTGAGATATAATACAAAATCTTCTTCCTGTTATTTCCCGCATAGTCCAGAAATTTGGATGCTATCCGCAAGCTGCCTGTTCCTAACTCCCCACAAGTTGGTCGCCTTCGTCTTAACACCTCTCAAACCTGTCAGCAACTCTTTCCCATGGCAGCAGCCGCCCTGGTTCAGGTCTTCCTTGCCTCTCTGCCCACCCTAACCTGGCCTCCGGCAGTCCTCTGCCCCATGCCAACCTCCTTCTTCTTACACCTCTGCTGGAAACTCTCCTTCCTGTCCCCTCAATAAAGTTTTCCATCATTTTTTTTTTTAGTCTATGATCTTTGCATCAGCTAAATGGTTCAGTTCCAAGTTACAGAAACCAATACCAGTCAGCTTAAGCTGATGGGCAGGGGTCTCCCAAACCTAGGGTGCGGGTTCACAGCTGGGTTTCAAGAAGATTCAGAAAGCAGAACAGAGGCCGGCAGAATTCTCCCCAGGTCTCAGGAGAAGTGGGGGTGGGAAGACATCGGGTAATGCTTGGAGGGAAAGGATGACTATTGCTAACTGCTCTTTCATGAATTCAGTTTCAAGGAGATCAGTACAAGATATAGGAAGAATCGCCATGATGAGTCATGATTCCTCCAAAACTTCAGTTTATGTCAATTTTCAGGGAGACAAGTCCCTTAGGGTTACTAAGTAGAATAAATGGCTGTTTTATGTAAAGATTAAGAAGTGCTCTGCAGAGATAAACCCACATAAATACAGTTATCTTATACTAGACAAAGGTGGTGGCAAAAACATACAGTGGAGAAAAGACTGTACTTATTGATATAGAGACAGAGTTATTTCCCGCATAGTCCAGAAACTTGGATGCTATCCTCAAGCTGCCTGTTCCTAACTCCCCACAAGTTGGTCACAGGGCCTGATGGCTCTGGGCCTCCAGGCCCTAAAACTCCTGGGCAGAGTCCACTCATAACAGCCACTGCCACCATTCAGCAAATGGTGCTGGGAGAACTGGAAAACCATATGCAGCAAAATGAAAATAAGCCCCTATCTCTCACCATGCACAAAACTCAACTGAAAGTGGATCAAGGACCTAGGAATTAGACCAGAGACCCTGCTTCTAACAGAGGAAAAAGTAGGCCCAAATCTTTATCACGTCAGATTAGGCCCCGACTTCCTTAACGAGACTCCTACAGCACAAGAAATAAAATCAAAAATTAATAAATGGGATGGATTCAAACTAAAAAGCTTCTCCTCAGCAAAAGAAATAATCAATAAGGTGAAAAAGAGCCTACAGAATGGGAGCATATTTTTGCCACACACACATCATAGCACTAATCTCCAGGATATATAAAGAACTCAAAAAACTTAACACCAAAAAAACAAATAACCCAATCAATAAGTGAGCTAAGGAGCTGAACAGACACTTCTTAGAAGAGATATACATTCAATCAACAAATATATGAAAAAATGTTCAACATCTCTAGCAATTAGAGAAATGCAAATCAAAACTACTCTAAGATTCCATCTCAAGCCAGTCAGAATGACAGTTGTAAAGAATACAGACAACAATAAATGTTGGCGAGGATGTGAAGGGAAAGGCACACTCATACATTGCTGGTGGGGACTGCAATTAGTGCAACCAAGCAGTACGGAAATTCCTTAGAAAACCTGGAATGGAACCACCATTTGACCCAGCTATCCCACTCCTCAGTCTATACCCAAAGGACTTACAATCAGCATACTATAGTAACACAGCTCAATTCACAATTACTAAACTGTGAAAGCAACCTAGATGCCCTTCAATAGATGAATGTATAAAGAAATTGTGGTATATACACACAATGGAATATTACTCAGCATTAAAAGAGAATAAAATTATAGCATTTGCAGGTAAATGATGGAGCTGGAGAACATCATGCTAAGCAAAGTAAGCTAATCCCAAAAAACCAAAGGCCGAATATTCTCTCTGATAAGTGGATGCTGATCCATAACGATGGGGGGGGGGGGGCGCATGGGAAAAATGGAGAAATTATGATTGGGCAAAGGGGAGAGAGGGAGAGGAGGGGACATGGAGGCAGGAAAGATGGTGGAATGAGGAGGATATCATTACCCTAGGTACATGTATGACTGCACCTGTGGTGCAAGGCTACATTGTGTACAATCAGAGAAACGAAAAGTTGTGCTGCAATTGTGTACAATGAATCAAAATGTACTTGCTGTCATATATACCTAATTAAAATGAGTTAATTAATTTAAAAAAAAAAAAGAAGACTAAGAAGTGCTCTGGCTTGGTCTGGCTTGAGAGTTCAGGTGCTGTGGCAGTGGAATGTAGTGAAAAAACAAAACCTAGACTTAATTCAGCTTGAACACCAACTTCATCATTTGGGCAAATCCTGACCCTCATGAGTTCAGTCACTTCATCTGCAAACAAGATTGTGTTTCACTGAGTACTTAGTTTCCTCATGACTCTACTTTGCATACCTTTCTAGGGCCAAGATAGAACAAAAGAACAAAATCCAAATAACAAAATCTAACTGGTCACTTCTGTTGCTTAGTCAAGTTGAAAAGCCTCAGAATCAGAGAACAAGAGAGGAAGAAAAGGACAGAACTCAGGGCACACAGAAGACTCAGCCACACCACCCCATTCCAGACACGGTAGGTAAGGCTGGAGGGATGAGGAGGGCAGGCACACTTCTGATCTGGAACAAGGCTTCAATCTGTGGGCAGGAGATGTTAATTTCATCCAGCAAATTTCATCTAAGTCAGCATTTCTCAAAGCTTTTGGTCTCAGAATCTCTATGCACTTAAAAATGGGGGACTCAAAATCTTTTTTTATTTCTGTGGGTCTTATCTATTGATATTTACTGTAGTGGAAATTAAAATTGAGAAAGCTTAAAAGTACTTAGCTCTGGGGCTGGAGCTGTAGCTCAGTAGCAAAGCACTTACCTAGCTTGTATGAGGCACTGGGTTCTATCCTCAGCACCATATAAAAATAAGCAAGTAAAATAAAGGCATGTTGTCCATCTACAACTACAAAATAAATTTTAAAAAATACTTAGCCATAAATTCATTTCAAAATCACAACAGTGAGCACTTATTAGAACAAGGACAGTCTCCTCTCTGAAACAGCATTTCAGGCTTTGCAGGCCACCTGGTCTCTGTCCCAACTATACAGTTCTGCTGTAGTTGGGTGAAGGCAACCACAGACAGTACTTACAGAACCAATGTGCACTCACTGGAGCTTACCTGAAAACAAGCCTCAGAAGGATTAAGCTATTCTTCAAGCAAATTACTACAAACAAAACCCAGTGTAATTTTTTAAAAATACTTATTTATTTATTTATTTATTTGGTGTAGGTGGGCACAATACAATGCCTTTATTTTTATGTGGTGCTGAGGATCGAACCCGAGTCCTGCCCGTGTGAGGCGAGCACTCCACTGCCGAGCCACAATCCCATCCCTCCACAATGTAATTTAAAGGAACAAAAGGACCAGCAATGTAACATTTACCACATATACCGCCTTTGCTAAGTACTAGGCTGCAAAGGAACTGGAAAATGACCAAAAACCAAGAGAACTATCAGTCAACAGAATCAGACCCGGAAATGACACATGATGGAACTAGCAGTAAAGGTTGTTAAAACATCTATTATAAATATGTTGTACATGCTCAAGGATGTGTTGGGGTCCGACACCAGTCAGTGCCTAGACTTGCTGTTCCTGAAGGGGACTAAGAAGGACTCCCAATAATGTGCCAGCAGGACAAAAGGAGTGAAACTGGCCACTCCCCTTATCTCCAATTTTTGGGTGAGATGAACCAAACCACCGTGGTTGTGAAAGAAAGGCATGTACTCATAAGACAGCTGAAGAAACCCATCTGTACAGTAGGCATGCAACCTGTGTCATTTACATTCCCCAAGCTGTAGGCTCGATGAGCACCTCACATTGTCCCAGTCTGCTGCCACCAAGGAGTATGTAATAAAATGTCCAAACCCTCACAGTGAGTCCTCCAAGTTTTCTTTGGGATTGATGAACAGTATGCTGGGGCTTTTGAAGCCCTAGAGTTGAAGATGTAAAGGAAAATGTGAATATAATGAAAATTAATGTAAAAAAAGAACATACTAGAATTGCTAACAAAGAAAACCACAATATTTGAAATTAAAATTACACTAGGAAGGATTAACAATACTGCACAAAAAGTTGACAATGCAGAAAAAAAGATCAGTGAACTTAAAAAAAAAAACACACAATAGAATGTATACAAAATGAACAGAGAAAGGAGTAACCCTATTAAGAACAGAGCCTCCCGCAGATCCAAAGGCAGAGCCCACCCACCCCCCTGTCCCGTGCCACCACTGCCCAGAGTTCTGAGGCAGAGCCACCCTACCCTGGGGTTCCTTATTCACCAAAGCGCGGCTCCATAGCCCAACATCAGGAAACATACAGGCTTGAGGCTGCCACTGCCATGAAACTGGGATATCACTGCTTCTATCAAGAGACAACAATAAGGACCTGGTAAGACATCAACAGAGGTTTCTCTACTAGGGGTGCTAACAGAGGTAGCCTGTGGCTGAGGTAACAGGGAGTCTTGCATAGGGTTGCCTAGCTGTTGTTTCTCCTACTAATAGCCAGATCCTATGATTACCCTCTCACTAGTCATGAAATCTAATACCTCCATATTCTTACATCCTACCTAATAAACATCTCAGCCAACACCCCAGTCCCCCCTTCCACCATCAGAAACTGTAAACCATTACACAAATCTATTGATTATATGGTTGAAGATAACCAAACTCATAATTTCTATTTACAGTGACAAAACTATAAATGCAAAAATAGAAGCTAACTGATATATGGCTGCACATATGGTTACATTGAGTGCTACAATATTGAACTCTCCCTTAAAAGTGAAATATTGGTAACCTGTAGGCACACTATAAGATAATAGGGCAGAAGCTGTAATACCTCAGATCAACACTGCAAGAGAGGAAGATAGACATGAAAAAACAAGGGAGGAAAGAGCCCTAAACAAATCAAGACACTAAAACAATAGAATCTATAGATAGCAAAGTAGGTGAAATGTCAGAGAAGGAGTTCAGAATATACATAACTAAAATGATTTGGGAATTAAATAATCATCTAAGTGAGCTGATACAGGCAAAATTCAATCATACCAACAAAGAGATGAGAGCAAATACAGGTTGCAAAAGATTACTTCAAGAAAGAGAATACTGAAAGAGATACTGAAAAAAAACAAACAGAAATTCTTGAAAGAAACAATAAGCCAATTTAAAAACTCAATAGATAGCATCCCCAATAGACTGGACCACTTAGAAGACAGAACCTCAGGGCTGGGGCTGGGGCTGGGGCCCAGTGGTAGCACACTAGCCTGGCATGTGTGAGGCAATGGGTTCGAGTCTCAGGACCACATATAAATAAATAAATAAAGGTCAATAAACAAGTTAAAAAAATTTTTTTAATTAAAAAAAGAAGACAGAACCTCAGACAATGAAGACAAAATATAATACTGAAAATAAAGTTTTTATTTCAATATTGAAAATTATTTTCAAAATACAATCTTGAAAATAAAGTTGACCTCACAGTGAAGATGGTAAGAAAGCACGAACAGAACATCCAAGAATTATGGGATACCATCGAAAGACCAAATTTAAGATTTATTGGGATACAGGAAGGTTCAGAGATTCAAAAGGAATACGCAATATCTTCAATGAAATAATATCAGAAAATTTCCTAAGCATGAAGAATGAATTGGAAAATCAAATACAAGAACCCTATAGGACACCAAATGTACAAAATTACAACAGATCTATACCAAAACACATTATAATGAAAATGCCTAGCATACAGAATAAGGATAGAATTTTAAAGGCCACAAGAGAGAAAAATCAGATATAAAGGAAGACCAATTCGGAGCTCAACAGATTTTTCAACCCAGACTCTCAAAGCTAGGAGATCCTGGAACAACATATATCAAGCTCTAAAAGATAATGGATGCCAACCAAGTATCTTATATCCAGCAAAATTAAGCTTCAAATTTGATGATGAAATAAAAACCTTCCATGATAAACAAAAGCTAAAAGAATTTACAACAAGAAAGCTTGCACTTCTTGTAGAACATTCTTGGCAAAATATTCTATGAGAAGGAAATGAAAAACAACGAAAATCTGCAAAGGGATGAACTACAATAAAAGAAAAGCCAACCAAAGGAGAAACCAAGTCAAGCACTAAATATCAAAAATAAACAAAAATGACCAGTAATACAATCATCTCTCAATATAACCCTAAATGTTAATGGCTTAAACTCACCAATCAAAAGACATAGGCTGGTAGATTGGATTTTTAAAAAAGACCCAACAATATGCTGCCTTCAAAAGATTCATCTCGTAGGAAAAGACACCCACAGACTGAAGGTGATAAAATATAAATATACCATTCATATGGCCAACATAAGTAAGCAGGGGTTTCCATCTTCATATCAAATAAAGTAGACTTCAAGCCAAAATTAATCAAAAGGGATAAGGATGAACATTTCATACTGCTTAACAGAAACATACATCAACAAGACATAACAGTTATAAATATATATACCCAAACAATGGATTATCTACGTTCATCAATCAAACTCTTCTCAAGTTCAAGAGTCAAAGAGATCACAACACAATAATTCTGGGTGACTTTAACTCACTTCTTTCACCACTAGATAAATCTACCAAACAAAAGCTAAACAAAGAAACTACAGAACTCAATAATACAATCAATAACTTAAGACTTAACTGACAGAAAGAGTATATTATCCATCAACGAGCAAATACACTTTCTTCTCAGCAGCACATGGATCTTCTCTAAAATAGAACATATGTTATGCCACAAAGCAAATCTTCGAAGGAAAGAAAACTTCAGACCAACATCTCTAACGAATATAGATGCAAAACTTCTCAATAAAATTCTGGCAAATCAAATACAAAAATATATCAAAAAGATAGTGCATCATGATGAAGTAGGATTCATCCCAGGAATGAAAGGTTGGTTCACATACGAAAATCAATAAATGTAATTCATCACATCAATAGACTCAAAGATAAAAATCATATGATCATCATTGAGATGATCTATTGAAGATGCTGAGAAAGCATTTGACAAAAAAACAGCATCCCTTCATGTTCAAAACGCTTGAAAAAGTTGGGATAACAGGAACGTAACTCAACATTGTAAAGGCTACCTATGCTAAGCCCCAGGCCAATATCATTCTAAATGGAGAAAAATTTAAAGCACTCCCTCTAAAAACTGGAACAAAACAGGGATGCTCTATCACCACTTCTATTTAACATAGTTATTGAAACTCTAGCCAGAGCAATCAAATAGATGAAAGAAATTAAAGGGATACGGATGAGAAAAGAAGAACTCAAATTATCACTATTTGCAGACAATATGATTCTATATCTAAAAGACCCAAAACATTCCACCAGAAATCTCCTAGGACTAAGAAATGAATTCAGCAAAGTAGATGGATATAAAATCAACACCCATAAATCAAAGGCATTTCTGTACATCAGTGACAAATCTGCTGAAAGTGAAACTAGGAAAACCACCCCATTTACAATAGCCTCAAAAAATAAAATACTTGGAATAAATTTAACAAAAGAGGTGAAAGACCTCTACAATGAAAACTACAACACGCTAAAGAAAGAAATTAAAGAAGATCTTAGAAGATGGAAAGATCTACCTTGTTCTTGGTTAGGCAGAATTAATATTGTCAAAATGACCGTACAAAAGCACTATAGATTCAATGCAATCCCAATCAAAATCCCAATGGCATTCCTTATAGAAACAGAAAAAGCAATTATGAAATTCATCTGGAAAAATAAGAGATCCAGAATAGCCAAAGCAATCCTTAGCAAGAAGAGTGAAGTAGGTGACATCACAATACCAGACCTTAAACTATACTACAGAACAATAGTAACAAAAATGGCATAGTATTGGCACCAAAATAGACCTGTAGACCAATGGTACAGAATAGAGGACACAAGAGTCTAACCCACATAACTTCACTTATCTTATATTAGACAAAGGCACCAAAAACGTACATTAGAGAAAAGATAGCCTCTTCAACAAATGGTGCTGGGAAAACTGGAAATCCACATGTAACAAAATGAATTTAAACCTATATCTCCCACCATGCACAAAACTCAACTCAAAGTAGATCAAGGACCTAGAAATTAAACCAGAGACCTTGCACCTAATGGAAGAAATAGTAGGCCCAAATCTCCATCATGTCGGATTAGGCCCCAATTTCCTTAATAAAATTCCTGTAGCACAAGAATTAAAACCAAGAATAAATAAATGGGATGGATTCAAACTAAAAAGGTTCTTCTCAGCAAAAGAAACAATCAATGATGTGAATAGAGAGCCTACAGAATGGGAACAAATCTTTTCCACAGCACAACAGATACAGCACTAATCCTAGGATATATAAAGCACTCAAAAACCTTAACACCAATAAAACAAATAACCCAAACAATAAATGGACCAAGAAACTGAACAGACACTTCTCGGAAGATGATATACAATCAATCAACAAACATGAAAAAATGTTCAACATCTCTAGCAATTAGAGAAATGCAAATCAAAACTACTCTAAGATTTCATCTCAAGCCAGTCAGAATGGTAGCTATTAAGAATACAAACAACAATAAGTGTTGGCGAGGATGTGCGGGGAAAGATACACTCATACATTGCTGGTGGGACTGCAAATTGGTGCAGCCAATCAGGAAAGCAGTATGGAGATTCCTTGGAAAACTTGGAATGGGACCACCATTTGACCTGGCTTTCCCACTCCTTGGTTTATACCCAAAGGACTTAAAAACGGCATACTACAGGGACACAGCCACATTAATGTTTATAGCAGCACAATTCACAATAGCTAAATTGTGCAACCTAGTTGCCCTTCAGTAGATGAATGGATAGGGAAACTTTAGTATATATTCACAAAGGAACATTACTCAGCATTAAAAAAATAAAATCATGGCATTTGCAGGTAAATGGATGAAGTTGGAGAACATAATGCTAAGCAAAGCAAGCCAATCCCAAAAAACCAAAGGCCAAATGTTTTCTTTGATATAAGGATGAAGATGCATAATGGCGACTGGGCAGGGGGAGCATGGGAGGAATGGAGGAACTTTAGATAGGGCAAAGGGGTAGGAAGGGAAAGGAGGTGGTAAGGAGGTACGAATGATGGTAGAATGAGTTAGAAATGATTACCCTAAGTACATGTATAAGACATGAATGGTGTAAAAATACTTTGTGTACAACCAGTGTCTTGAAAAATTGTGCTCGGTATGTGTAATATGAAATGAATTGTATTCTGCCATCATGTATAACAAATAAAATAAATGTATGGTGTCCGTCTACAACTACAAAAATTTAAAAAAAAATTTCAAAACCCACTGTAACATAGAAAGGTGAAAAGCAAAAGAATGAGCGAGCTATATTGTGCAAAACAGGCTACAGGACAGAGGATGATGCCAGCTATGAAGAATATTTTATAATAGCAAAGGGGATAATTCCTCATAACATAATAATCCTTAATGTGTGTGCAGACAATAACAAAACTGCTAAATAGATGAAGCCAAAATTGACAGAGCTGAGGACTACGCAAATACAGAGTTAATGATTTCAATATACCTCCCTCAGCAATTTAAAGAACCAGTCGAGAAAAAGCTATTAATATAGAAGACTTGGATTATATGGCTCAATTTGACCTTATTGGTACCTACAGAACATTACAGATGCAGAATACACACAAGGAACAGTTACCAAGACAAAACGTATGTTGGACCATAAAACAGTTTCAACCAATTTTAAAGGATTGAAATCATCTAAGGTATATTTTCAAACCATTCAAAAGTCAAGACACTTCAGGCTAAAGAGTGGTTATGTAAGATAATGGTCACTGTGCCAGCTCAAGATTCATCCTTATCCTCTGTTTTGTGATACTGGAGTTGTAACTTAGAAATATTTTTGCAACAGAAGTCTGTTTTGTGCTGCTTTAACAGAATACCCAACATGGGGTAATTCATGAAGAACAGAAATGTATTTCTTACAGTTGTGGAGGCCAGGAAGTACAAGGTCAAGGTGCCCACACCTGGCAAGGTTCTTCTTACTGGTCACATACCATGGTAGAAGATAGAAGGGCAAGACAGCACATGCATGAGAGAAGGAGGCCAACCGCATCCTTGTTCACATGACCCTGCTCCTTTAAAAACAGCATTAATCCACTCATGAGGGCAGATCTGATCATCTCTCCGAAGTTACACTCTTGACAGTGTTGTAATGGGAATTAGGTTTCCACACGTGAACTCTTAGGGGACATGCCCACCACAGTGCCAGTGGACACATTGCAAGCACTGAGGAACACAACTGGAAGGGGCTTTGCTTCTCCTGGTTCTGGCACTCTTCCCTGTCTGCACGTGGCTTCCTTGCCAGCATGAGGATTCTCCGCTGTGATTCTCTGTGGGGAGGATTCTCTGTGCGGAACACCCAACGGCACTTGCCCTCCAGAGTTTTGCAGGTGCCCTCTCAAGCGGTTTTCCCCCAAGTGTCATTATCACCCCAGCAAGTGACTTCCTAGCAAGTGTCCTTGGTTGGCACCCTGCTGCCACACCAGACCTTGGCACCTCAACAAACTTTTCCATCCACACCTTCTTCAAAGAGATGCAAGTCTCAGGTGTGTGGGGAGGGGAAGGGCTCTTCCAAACCTGTTCCTTCCTCAGTTTCTCTCCCAGTCTACAGGTGGTGGTTGCTTCCTACATCTCCTTTTACTGTATTCTTTAGACATTTCTTTCCTCTCTTAGTAGTTAATTCTCTATTACCGGATAATAATTCTTCATCCTGATCATCCTTGTTCAATTCCTGTTATAATTTCTTTCTCCTGAATGGATCCTAAATAATGCCATAATTATGTGCAAAGTTTAAAACAGGATGTATATTTTCTAAATCACTAAGAAAATTAAAGACAGGAAATTACAGTCCATTTAGAAAACAGAAATCAGTGAGAAAACATAAAACATGATCACAGCAGACTCCAGCCAGTAATTAACATAAAAGTAAATGGATTAGACCCTATTAAAATGCAAAGTCTCTCTAAAAGGGTTGAAATATAAAATATCAAGATCTGTTGCTATTTGAGAGACAACTAAAAAAGTATATGTAAAAGTTAAAAATAAGGAAATTTAGCAAGCAAGTATAAACAAAAAGAAAAGAAATACTCTTACTATCAAAGAAAGTAAAATTCAAGGCAGAAAATAGAACAAAAACAACTTTAGTAAATCTTTCTTAGAAATTGTACGTAACACAAGTATTATTTACTAAGCCGTATCAAAATATACAAAGCAAAGCTCTTGACAAAATTGAGAGAAATAACACTATTATTCTACGATGTTTATAACCCAAAAAGAAAATTAAAATCTCAATAATATAATTAAATTTAGTGATAAATACATATTCACCTCTGTCACAAGCAAACTGAATTCACATTCACTTAAAACATCCATAGAACATGTTTTAAGGATGCTAGGTTCTAAAACTTCAATAAATTCTATAAAGCAAAAGCAAAATTATATAACCATGTTTTTTCCCCATAATGTAAAAATCCTACAAGTGGCAAAAATTTTTAAAACAAAAAAGCCAAGCACACACAAATTTTTAAGTATTCTTAATTGCTGAATCAAAAATTTTAAACGTAACAATAAACTACTTAGAAAACAAGGCTACTACATATAAAAATGGCTGGGATGTTAACATTTTGAACTTAGGGAAAACTCAAAAGCCTTCAACATAGACAAATGCATACATACAAAAAATAAGCATCACATAAAAAGAGGAAAAAAATCTAGAGAAAAAGCAAATAATATAAGAAATGAATGTATTTTATATCAAAATCACACTGATAAAACATTAGTTTTCTGAAGGGAAAAGGCATATCTTTAACAAGACTAATGAAGTAAAAAAGTGGCAGAACTAAGAGAAAGCAAATTTCTTAAAAGTAGTATAATTAATTGAAAAGAGATTTCTATTAAAACTCTTATTTTAAATCATTTTTTAAAAACAAAAAAAAATTCTGGAAGAGTACAAATTACTAAAATTTAGCAAATAACAAAAGGAGAAATACAATTTAAAACAAAATTTAAAATTTTATAAAGTTGCTTAAACTTAAAAATGGGTAGCATACTAGTAATCATGAAACTGACAATTATTGAGAAATCATTTCCAAACAGGGCTCTGAACTCAAATTTCACAAGCACACTCTTTGAATCTTTCTTGGATCAAGTCACTCCCAGCTGTAACTGCTTAATGCACAGAAAAATACATACAACCCTCCTATTTACTTTGCAGAGCTAGCAAAATCCCAATGTCATTATTTGTCCAATAGCCCAAAACACCTATTTCACCTATATAAACATGTAAACTTCCCTAAATAATAGATAAGTCAGTCAAATTCTAAAAGACCAACAGGACAGTCACATTTTAAGAGAAATGCATTCCCAGGGAGGATGCATGGTTAGATGGCATACTTCAGCTATCACTGTACGATAGTTTTTCTTTGATATTAGTCTTTGTTTTGCTGGCATTAGTTCTAATTTTTCAAAGAGGACCCTTACTCATGGTGGTGGTTTAAATCTCAATCAGATTTAAATTTGGTCCCAGAGTTACTGAGACTTGAACATGTTTTCAACACTAGTTTAACACTAACACTTAATGAGTGCCCAAGAGAAAACATGACCAACATGAAGGTTACAACAGTCAGTAGACTGTCAGCATGGTGCTAGTAAAGAACCCTGGGCATTCCGGAACACTAACAAAGGATGATAGTGTGTCTATTTACCAGAGAAAGGGACACTGCATATGACAAAAGCATAAGTAGCTTATAACATGAGACTGCCCATTTCGAAATTTTGCAATTTGGTGATTTTGGGGTGGGGGGGTGCTCTTAGTATGTGTATTATTTCAAATTTTGAAAACAAAGTGAGTCTTTAATTAGATCAGCTATTTCAAACCTTTATAATTCAAGTCTACACAAATGCAAATAAACAATGAACTGCTTAAAAACAATCTTTAAAAATGAATCTAACTGATTCTAGGAGTAGAGAGATATAAGTCATCAACATACCAAAATGACAAAAACTATATGATCATCTTAAATAAATGCCCCCAAAGTCTATTTGATGAGATTCAAGAGTGATTTCTAATTCAAAATCTTTAAGAGTTAAAAACAGAGATACTACCTTTCTATATAAAGAACATCTAACTCAAAAGGCCAACTTAAAACACTATGGATATTCCCATTAAAACCAGAAACAAAACAAGAACATCCACCAACATCATCATTTAACATTGTTCTAAACATATCAGCCAACAAAACATGCAATGAAAATGAAATAAATGCATTAAAGAAATATTATCATTATCCATAAAGGATATTATTTCCTAGAAAAACCAGGAAAAATTTCTAGAAAAAGTAGAACTAAGTGACTAGATACCAGGAAAATATCAATTTATGCTCTAAGACTACAGAAGTATTACCTGGCAAATCTCTCCACCTAGCTCCATCCTCCTACCCCACTCCACCCAGCCTCAACCGGTTTGAGACCCTATTACTATTTGTCTAGTTTACTGAGTAGGACTCCTTAATTAACTGGCTTCCCTATCTTCAACTAAGTGAGACATTATGTAATATGGCCAGAAGTAATGTTTCTAAAAAAAATCTGATCTGTCATTCCTTTCTTTAGAATGTTCTCATAACTTCCCTTTGTACTTAAGACCCAATTTCTTACCATGTCCTTATACATGTGGGCCTATTCAATCATACCATACTAACGCCCCTAGGATGTGCTTTCTCTGAATCTCATGAGGACAGCTCTTTCTAAAGTGGCAATCCCACGTTATCGGAAATGTTAGATTTTTCATGAGATCGCTTTGATAATATCATCCTATTTTAATTTTCCCCATAAAATCTAAAATTTCCTCCATAAAATCTAAAATTCATGATCTGAACATGTTTAGTATTCCTTCCCAACTAATGTCACTGAGAGAAGAACTTTGTTTTAAAAACTGCTCATCTCCAATACTCAAATCACTGACACATAAAGAGTCACCCCAAAAAATATGAATTTCAAATTGTCTGTCATTCTCAACAGACTGTAAGGGCCACAAAACCAGAACCAAGACTACTTTAATCTTTGTTCTATCTCCAAGACTCTAGCACAATACACAGCTGGTGAATGAGTGAGTGAATGAATGGATGAATAAATGAGTGCCTCCTTCCTCCTTCTAGTCCCTAATTTCTAAGATTGAGCAAACTTTTTTCTGAGTCCAACACATAATCTGGCCTATACTGAGCTTGTAAGCAACTAATACTGTACTAAATAATTTTATATGAATTGTTATAAAATTAGATCTTCCTAGTGCTTGCACATGAAATAATTATTTAATGTTTTCATCTCTTATTCTATTCCCCAAATTCTATAGCTGTGTAATTGACCTGTTAAGCCAAATACAGAGCTTTAATAAAATATGATGGCCTTGTTGAAATCAACTTTTAAGATGGCCTTTGTCAAAAACATAATTACAAGAAAATAACAGGTCAAGGAAAATTAAATCTTTCAAGTTATAATCCATACACTGTCTAAGTAGCTGACAAAGAGGCCTTCCCTAAAGTGACACTGAAAAAAAAAATTCTGAGGTATTAAGAATTTAATCTAGTCAGTGTAGAGAAATGACCACTCTATGCTCTATATAGGGTTGCCTCTTGAGGATTGAAGACACTGGATTGTCATTCTGGTTACCTATGACTTACTCATTAAACGTGACACAGAGTACAAAGTTGCTGATTTGTGGTAACTCTAATTACTTCAAACAAAAGGCTACATTCTCAATTTTTTATATTTTATTTTTATTCAAGGGTTTACTCACAGGCAGCAATTTAGAGTCAGGCTTTTTAAATTAAAAGGCCAAAACTAAAAATTCTTGCAAACATGACACTGATAAAAGAATGATCATCTTAATAATTTAAACCCTTATCCGTCCTGGTGCATTAAAAGTCTTTAACATAGAATGTAAGATCGATATCATTTAAAATAAACAACCAAAAAACCACAGATGGTGGGTAAATTTGTCAATGAAGATAAACATCAGTTTCAGCTTTGCAGAGTATGAAAACCAGCAATTAATTTGTCCTGTGACAGAATATAAACTGTGCTTCAGAATTTTGACTGTAAAGTCTCCTTCTCCAGCAGTAAATCAGCATATCTATGCTGAAGCTCTTTCTCTCTGTCCTGTTGTCGCTGCACATCTTCTTTTAGGCACTTGAAGAGATAAAAACATTAAATAATTATTTTATGTGTAAGTACACTGAAAAGTAAAGATATCTGATGCTACTTTGTCATCTTAGCAACAGCTGGGAGGCACACATTCCCCAAAGAGAAACAAACAGAGCAAATACTTTCACTGTAAAACCAGTATTACAGCCATACTTTGCTTTGGTTTTATGATTACCACCTTGTAAAATATCTGCAACCTGGAATAAACAAACCAGTACTGACCTATCGATAACCATAAATGCACTAAAATAAGCCCTGACTGTCCTTTTAACTGGGCAGGAACTGTCATGCACACTTAGGAGATAAATCTAAACCACACCTGGCCATTTGATGTTCTGGAATGACTAGCTAGGTTCCCAGCATCCCAAGTTATAAAACAAAAGGGCACTGCTTTAGCTGCTCCTCATAGAGCAAATGGGTGTTAGAGTCTGTAAACAAGTCAGGATGGCGCCTGGCATTTTTCTAGAGAAATGTTAGAGTCTGTAAACAAGTCTGGATGGCGCCTGGCAAAATGCCAGAGGGAGTGGTTTGTGAAGTAATGCCATTGAGCCATTAAGTGTGGAGATTCCTTATTGGTTGACTGATGTATCTAGTTTATGCTAATTAGATAAGCTGTGTGGAATGTATAAATACTGCCCCTGTCCTGCAATAAACGGCTTCCACTCCTGCTGTATCAATCTACACAAGTTGTTCGTCAACCCCCCAGGCTATTTTGCTGCAGCCGGGACTGCGGCAAATGGGATGCAATTAAACTGTAGGGGGACAAATCACAAGAATCAGTTATTCCATATTTTCTCTTGTGTGCAGAAGCTAAAGAGAAAAAAGGAACAAAAAGGGGATCTCATGAAAATAGAAAGAAGAACAGTAAGATCAAGAAAGGGGATCAGAGGAGGGATAGGGGAAGCACTGACGGTGGTATTGAGCAAATTATATGTATGTATGAATGTGTCACAATGAATCACACTATTCTATACAATTATAATAAACAATAAAAACACTAAAAAAGAGTTTTTTCCATTTCACAGAGTGTCAATACATAAGAGAGAAAAATAAGAATGTCCTTGGAGCCATCATTTTCCTGGTCTAGCCATCTACACATAGGCAGGTCTAAAATAAAAAATCAAAAAGGGGAGACTCTTCTTGAAAAAGGCCTGCCTTTTTATATTGTTATCTGGCCAAATTATATTGTTATCTTGAGTGCATGAACGAAAATCTAACAACAAACTCCACCATTATGTACAACTATAATGTACCAATAAAAATGTGAGAACACATAAATTAAAAAAAAAAAAAAGGAAAGAAAGAAAAAGAGCTGACAATACCAACTTCAGATACCCTGCATAAGAGAAAGAAAAAGGAAAGCTCTGATAATTCTTTTCAACTGTCCTTCTAAGCAATGTTTTGAGGCAAAACGAAATATTACCTCTAGCCTCCGGGGAATAGCAGAATCTTCATGTTTTTTGAGTTCTTCAAAAGTGCGTAACTCTAAGTGAGCCTGCTCAATTTGGTCCCACAAGTCATTCAACTGTTTCATGAGCCCCATAGCACGAGACTGGTAACCTCCAAGCAAAATTTTCATCTTCTTTTCCATTTTTGCAGCTCTCTTAGCTTCCGTCGTCATGTGACCCCTGTTTATCTGAGGAAGGGGGAGATACATAGACATACATTTAAATAATAGTCAAAATAGTACCACTGATTCATCTATGTGCCTCAAAACACACTAGAGCTCCTTATATCTCAACTACTATAACACGGAATTAGGAAGAATTTATCTTGCACCTGGTGAGTTTTCCAGGTTAGTCCTAAATAATCTATTATCTTTTTTTTTAATATTGATTTAGATGTTGATGGACCTTTATTTTATTCATTTATTTATATGCCGTGCTGAGAATGGAACCTAAGCTAGGCAAGCGCTCTACCACTGAGCCATAAGTCCATCCCAATCTACTATATTTTATAACAACTTCACCCATCTCAAAGCAGGCTTGATTTTCACAGTATGGGAATACTCCTATCTAATTTCTGAAAATGGCTTCTGCTATTGTTTTGTTTCTGTATCGATTTTGGACTGGCAGCAAGCAGCCCATGTTCATCATTTATATCTCAAAAATGCACTTCTAAGCTGGGCATGATGGCACATGCCTGTAATCCCAGTGACACGGGAAGCTGAGACAGGAGGATGGTGAGTTAAAGCCAGCCTCAGCAACTTATCAAGGCCCTAAGCAACTCAATGAGACCCTGTCTCTAAATAAAATATGAAAAAGGGCTGAGGATATGGTTCAGTGGTCGAGTGCCCCTGAGTTCAATCCCTGTACCCAAAAAAAATGCACTTCTGTATTATATATGTACAGTCTGTTTTTAGTAAGTGGATAATATGTCATCCAATTAATATACCACAGTTAGAACCAAATATAAAATCCCCTCAAACTACTACATCCTAATTCTGGCATAAAATTCATAAAAGGAAAAGGAAATCAATGACACAATTTTTAATTTGAGAAGTTAAAAGATAAAATAAAATTAAGAGAAATGAGTGCTTTACTATTAAATATGTACATGGAACAAAGTTGGTACCTTCTCAGATCACTCTAAATTAAGGGAAAAATTAAAATATAAAAATTCACAAAAGAACAAAGAAGAGACAACAATTAACAGAGGAAACATTTCAACAAAATTCTGGAGCATGTATACTGATACAGGACAGCAGAGAAAGCCCCAGCTCAGAAAAGGGATGAGAAGAAGCAGGGGTATAATGCAAAATCCCATAAGCACAATATCATCTCTAGGAACAGAGTCTACATCCCCACAATATTATCACTTCACATTTTAAAGTGATCTGCAATTATGAGGTCAAAGCCTTAGGAATAATTACTAAAGCTGTGTTAATTTCTCTGGGTCTGTCAGCTTCTCCCCTACCACTACCACCACCTCCTTCTCTCTTTCTCTCTCTCTCTCTCTGAAATTGATTCCATCAAGTGATTTCTATAAGAAACCAGAACTAGGTAGTTTCAGGATAATCTATACCCAAATGATACTCTGCAATGTGTAGTACAAAATTATGTATCTAAGAGCACCTTAAGACAAGGAAGACAATGTGATAATACAAATATTATTCTTCCTTTTTCTTTAAACTATTTTTTAGTTGTAGTTAGACACATATATTTATTTTATTTACTTATTTTTATGTGGTGCTGAGGATCAAACCCAGCGCCTCGTACGTGCTAGGCAAGCGCTCTACCACTGAGTACAGCCGCAGCCCCCAAATATTATTTTTTCTCAGATATTAAATGTGGGGTGGGAAAACATGGTATGCAGAAATGGCACCATGGAGAAAAATACTGTCAAATGCAAAATGCTGACATAAAAATCATACCTAGGATATTTTGTAAGTGTTAGAAACAATAAAAATCACCAGAATAAACACTTAATTTTCGATGACAACAACTCTGAAACATCCACTTCAATGCCTAACATCTGATTTCAAAACAAACAGGTATAATCTCAGCGCCTTATGATCAGAATATGCAAAAAAAAAAAGTCAAAGTATTGTATTTCTGGAAAAGTAGCACTTCATACCTATCCATCTCTACCTTAGTCAAAGTAAAATAGGGGAGGAGGCATACGCCTTAGGAACATGAGATGGATCTAAAATTGAATAAACCTCCTTTAAAATCACTTATTTCTTCAGCATTTTATAAAAGTTTTCATTCTTCTTCAATTGAAAAGTAAATCCATGTAAACTGTTAATATCATTTATAAAGAACCCATTGTCCTCAAATAGATAATAAATCAAAGTTAAGTTCTATGGCCCAATATGTCTTCTAGAAGTGTCATCAAATACTGGTGAAGGTAGGCAGCATGGTATAGCAGATAAAAGATGCACTCTTCCTACCCAGCAGGGCCACCCAGCTTTTTTGAGCTGATGCAAGTTATTTAACCTCTGTGTATGCATTTCTCTCTCAGTAGTAAAATGGCAGTCATTGCTAAAAGTTATTATGAAGTTTAAATCAAATAATATATATAAAAACCCTTGGCCACGCACGATCTGGTATGGAATGAGCAGTCAACAAATGTTCACTCTGATTACAATTATTATTTTACAGATACTATTAAGTTGAACCATTTTGCTCTCCTCTAATGACTAAGGGATTACAGAGGAGATTTTAAAATCTTCTTTAAATTCCTTCCAACTTTAATAAGAGACTTTGTGGACCCCTCCTGGAAATAAAACAAGGACAACAGCTATTCCTTCTTTTTAAGTGGGAAGTCTGCCTTTTGAGAAATGCCAGATCAAATAACATATACAAGACCTCGGTCCTACACAGTGATATTATTAGAACATGGAACTTGAGGTGTTCGTCAACTCTACAGGAAGATTTTCTAACCCTAAAGTTCAAATGAGGTGAAGAAAGTATCCAAGTACACTGACCCAGCAATTTTGCTCCACGTACACCAAGAGAACTGAAAACATGTCCACACAAAAACCTCAACCCCACTGTTCATAAGCAACACTATTCATAGTAGCCAAAAGGCAGAAACAACCCAAATATCTATCAACTGATAAATGGATGAACAAAATGTGGCATTGGCTATACAATGAAATATTATTCAACCATAAGAAGAAATGAAGTATTAATACACGCTGCAAGATGGATAAACCTCGAAAACATCATGTTTAGTGAAAAAAGCCAGCCACGAAAGACAATTAGATGATTACACTTATATGAAATGTCCAGAATAGGCAAATCTACAGATTTAGAAAATAGATTAATGGTTTCCTAAGGATGGACAAGTTGTGGAAAAACAGGGAGTGACCAACAACAGGTACAGGATTTCTTTCTGAAGTGATGAAAATCTTCTAGAATTGACTAGTGACAGTTGTACAACTATGTATATACTAAAAACCACTAAACTGTAAACTCGAAATAGTTAAACTGTATGGTATGTGATTTATATATCAATAAGGCTATTATGAAAATAAAGCACCCAATTAGTAAAAATATTATCTCCATGGAAAAGACAATCCTCATCTGCCACAGTCTGGCTGGGCACACCCGAACTCACACCAGCCGTCTACAATCACGTTCTGGGGAAATCCACGTTTTCTGCCCAAATCCACCTCCACTGGGCTTCTATCTCCAAAATATACTGTCTGAATCCCGTGAGAACTCAAGAGGAACTCAGGCAGCAGGATACGCCCTATTCCCAGCAGGAATAATCTTAAACCTTAAACCTGGAACCTAAACTGGGAACGCCCTAAACACGATTATCTTAAAACCGGGAACACCCTAATCTGCCTTGGTCCTTGAGCAAGGTCACCTACATTCAATGTCGCTGCAACATGTCAGCAACATGGGGTACGCTGGCAAGGAAATTGTCATACCTACTTGGCTAATGGCTCCCAGCACTCATCATCAATTTTTCTGGATATAAAATATAAGAATCCCTTCCCCAAACCCCAAAATCAAAGTAGTAGTTTCTGAGCCTAAACTTTAGAAAGGAGCAAAAGGAGCAAGAATGATTTTTAAGACAAAATTTCCACCCTCATAAATTTTACAGCACAACCAAGGAGAGGAGACAATAATTTGCACTTGTCTTCTCCCACTTCAAATATTCCTGGTGCCTGTCTTTTTAAATCAGAGGCTTTCAACCAAGACTAAACTTAAAATTACCCGTGGAGCTTTTAAAATATGCCAGTGCCAGTGCCAGTGTCCTAGCCCTAAACTCCAATTTAAATAGTCTCAGACCTTTGGTCTTTAAAGTCCCCAAATGATTCTAACAAGCAATTAGGATGAAGAACTGATGCTGACAGTCATCCCAGGAGCTAGACATGAGCTGTTTTCTCAACTGCACCCACTAAAAAGTCCCCATTCCCAACAAGGAATGAACAATTAATTCCACGAGGTTCCCTGTACTATACACTTCAGCATGTTCTAAAAATACCCATATTAGACATTCCAATTATAGGTGGATTTAAATACACATCCAAAAAAAATTTGAGCATAGAATTTCAAATTAATACAGTGCTTTTTAAAAATTAGTCATACAAATTAACATGACTGGCTAAGATAATTCTATTAGCTTTACACTGACTGCTCTCCATGGATATTCAATTTCCAACTTGGTGTAGCAGCTTAATACTTATGCTCAGAAACTGTTTAATTAGTCATCAAGGTACATTTAGTATTATTAGTACCCTGTATCTGGGAATTACCTCACCTCATCCAGTTAAGTCATTCATTTACTACTCCCAAACCACCAGAGATTTTAAAACTTCAAAGTTATTAGTTTCCATTTATTGCCAACAATTACATTTAGCTCAAACTTCATAAAAGTCTTTTGGCTCGACTATATTGTGCTACAATTCCAAGCAAATATGGAAATAACTTTATACAATTGTAAACTTAAGCACAGGAAAAAATTAATTTAGCTAAAAAACTATATAAAGTTCAGTCGTCAGACATATAAAGAAGAAATGGAAGATAGCTTTTAATATTTGGTTTTAGTTATCTTACACCTGCTGCCTGATAATTAAAATGTAAAGAAAGGTATCGGCATGGTTTGTAAAATGCTCAATCTATGACTGCTTAATACACTTTAGAAGCATGAAATACACAGAGGACAGAGCAACTTTAAGTCATCTTCACCTCTGCCCATACAAAACCTTATGGTTTACAATACAAAGAATCATCAGGGAAAAAAGTCATATTTTTAAGTTCTTTTTTTTAAAAAGGTAAGCATTAGCAACTGAAGGACGAGTTATCCTGAAGAAAACAATATGTTTATGGAGGTTGTATTGCATCCAATAGCTGATTTGTCAAAGGGTCTCCAAGAGAAGGCTTCTTAGACCATTACACCTCAGACCTTACCAAAATTTTTCCAAAAATGCTATTCAATCTTTGTACAAAAATGAGCTGAGCACCTCTAATCTGAAATCTGAAATGTTCCAAAATCCAAAACATTTTGATCCACCTAACTTCATTTGACAGGCCACAGTCAAAATACATAAAATTATTTAAAATATTGTATAAAGTTACTTTTAGCCTATGTGTATAACACATATACGAAATATATATGAATTCTGTGTTCAGACTTGGGTCCTCTCCCCAAGATATCCTGTTATATATACACAAATATTCCAAAATCTGAACTCCAAAACACTTTCAGTTCCAAGCCATTTCAGATAAAGGACAATCAGCCTGCATGTACTTACAGATATACTTTAGAGTCTTCTTAAAACATCTAATATAGTATTGGAGCTAGTAAAGCTGAGCTGAGACCAGATCTCATGCCAATTCCCTACTTAACCTCACCTGACCCTTTTTCAAGTGAAGTATGTTTCTTTCATTACCATGAATTTGATGATCATTAAAAGGGCCTCAGGGCAGTTACCTGCTCTAGCCTGTAATATGTCAGGAACTTCACATGGGCAAACTAGTCAGTATCAAGACTATAGTCTGAGAAAACAATGATCTCTGTTCTTAAGATTTGCAGAGCTGAAAAGCATCTTATGACAAGGCAATCAGGATCAGATGTGCATCAACTGGTCACCAACCTCTATAAACTGCTTCTTAATCAGTCTTCTGGCAAAATGGATGTGAACAAGAGTCCTCCATCTTCTCAGTGAGCTGGCTTTCTTTCTTTCTCTTTGGTACTGGGGATTGAACCCAGATGCTTTACCACTGAGCTATATTCCCCAGTCCTTTTTAAAAATGTTTTATTTTGAGACAGGGTCTCAATAAGGGTAAAATTCAATCCAAAGCAGATGAATAGAAATATATGTAATATATAAATGTGTAGAGAGATCAATGCTGACAAATTTTATGCATAATTCTATTTTATAAGATCTGGAATTTGCTTCAAAATAACAGTGAATGGGAGACTTAAACAAGTGGCTATACTCTGATAACGATTATAGCCAGGTAATACATGAGGAATCATTAAACTAGTCCACTTTAAGGTATGTTTTTAAATCCCTGTAATAAAAATTTCTTTTTTAATTTAAATTTAAGCCAGGCACTATGGTGCATGTCTGTTAACCCATCAACTCAGGAAGCTGAGGCAGGAGGATCTCAAGTTTGAGGCCAGCCTCAGCAACTTAGCAAAACCCTGTCTCAAATTTTTTTAAAAATTTCAAAACGGCTAGGGATGTAGCTCAGAGGTAAAATGCTCTTGGATCTAATCCCCAGTCCACAAAATTAATCATTAATTTAAAATTCAAGTTCAATATCTATTCTACCACCAATCATAGAACATCGATATAATAAAATATATCAGACATTAATTAAAATTTACAAGTATGACCATTTCAGCATACAAAACAATTACATGAAATGTTCAATTAAGTGCATGATGTAAAATTCATTTATAACCAAAATCAGCTTTAAGCATCACTCAGAGATACAGTAGATATAGTGATATATATAATTTATCTATATATTTTATATATAAATATAAAATCAACCGATGTCTCAAACTTCAGACATATTCAAAACTTACAAAATATAAAAACTTAGCCACCATTGTTCAAGTGAACTTACTTCTTGAGACTCCCTAGTAACAAACCAAGTTTAATCCAATTTAGGCAACTCCAAAGATATACAGACTTGTGCAAACTTGTGACAAAATTTCCACTTGCAGTTTGTTAGTGTTTTAGTTCTCCATTATTGCAAATTCACATTCTCATTAAATAAACGCTATTACCCACCTAAATTTTACAGATAAGAAAATCTGGAGGGGAGGGGAGGGGGGATAGCAGAGGATAGGAAAGGCAGCAGAATACCACACACACTAGTATGGCAATATGTAAATCAGTGGATGTGTAACCGATGTGATTCTGCAATCTGTATACGGGGTAAAAATGGGAGTTCATAACCCACTTGAATCAAAGTGTGAAATATGATATATCAAGAACTATGTAATGTTTTGAACAACCAACAATAAAAATTAAAAAAAAAATAATAAACACTATTGTGATTCATACTAGAAAAAAGAAAATCTAAGACTCAGAAAATTTGAGTTAAGTAACTTGCCCTGGGCCACACAACCACTAAGCACTGATGGTACTGCAGCTGTGTCTTACTTTA